>NW_026652285.1:17311072-17528984 GCF_009828535.3 Hylobates moloch | reverse complement strand
GATACACACCTCCACAGGATCCATACCTCCACAGGATACACACCTCCTCAGGGTACAGAGTACACACCTCTACAGCATACACACCTCCACAGGATCTGTACCTCCATAGGGTACACACCTCCACAGGATCCATACCTCCACAGAGTACACACCTCCATAAGATCCATACCACCACAGGACACACATCTCCACAGGATCCATACCTCCACAGGGTACACACCTCTACAGGATCCACACCTCCATTGAGTACACACCTCCACAGGATACACACCTCCACAGGATCCATACCTCCATAGGGTACACACCTCCACAGGGTACACACCTCCACAGGGTACACACCTCCATTGGGTACACACCTCCACAGGATACACACCTCCACAGGATCCATACGTCCATAGGGTACACACCTCCACAGGGTACACACCTCCACATAGTACACACCTTCATAGGATCCATACTTCCATAGGGTACACACCTCCACAGGGGACACACCTCCACAGGGTACACACCTCCACAGGGCACAGGGTACACTCCTCCACCAGGTACACACCTCCACAGGATTAGCCTCAGCATCTTTAGATGCAAATGGTCCCAGGGCCTCATTTGGCTTATAAAGGAACTGACGTACAGAAAGGGGAAGTGAGTTATCCAGCATCACACAGCCAGCACAGTGTCTCCTGGCCCCCACTCCTAAACGGCCCCCTCTGCCTGAGTCCTAAGGAGCCAAGAGAAGGCTCTCTGAGAGGTGGGGAGATGTTGATGGGTAGAGGGGGCGCAGGCCGGCTGTTTGTGAGAAGGGCACAGAGCAGGAATGCAGTAATGATGACTGTGGATCCTTGATGATTATTGATCCTGTTGTCAGCCTTTCTGGGGAATTTCTCACTTGTCATCCCCTCTACTCACGTCAAAGGGCCGTTTCTTCTTCTCTCTGATGCCAGGGCAGATCAAGTCCACCTCTTCCATCCCCACTCCCCAAGGATCATGGCAGGCGGAAGGTGGCCAGAATGCCCAGATGCTCAAAAGGTCTTTGGTCAAGGTTTTGCCAGGGGTGCACTCCTGGAGAGTCAGTGTCTGGCAGTATGGTCATGGCTCTCAGGAGCTGAGAGTCAGATGTGGTCTTCAGTCAGCTGTGTAACCCTGCACAGGTCATTTCTTCTCTCTGGGACTCAATTTTCTCCCCTAAAAAAATGGGCTTGATTGGCTGGGCACGGTGGCTCACGCCTGTAATCCCAGCACTTTGGGAGGCTGAGGCGGGTGGATCACGAGGTCAGGAGATCTAGACCATCCTGGCTAACACAGTGAAACCTCGTCTCTACTAAAAATACAAAAAATTAGCCGGGCGTGGTGGTGGGCACCTGTAGTCCCAGCTACTCGGGAGGCTGAGGCAGGAGAATGGCTTGAACCCGGGAGGCGGAGCTTGCAGTGAGCCAAGATTGCGCCACTGCACTCCAGCCTGGATGACAGAGCGAGACTCCGTCTCAAAAAAAAAAAAAAAAAAGGGCTTGATGACCTTGCTCCCCTGACAGTGGTGCGTTGGTAAATGTTCACCAGTCAGCTTTCAAAAGTAAATAAATCATAATGTTTCAAAAGGCTCTGATTTATAGGATTTGCTCATTTCCATGGGCAAATACTCCCACTGTGGCTGATCTCCACCAATTTCACTGGACATGGAGTTGGGAAGAAATGAGCACAATTGGCTCTCATGAGCCCTTCCCAAATGGCTCTGCACACCATTGCCCCCTACCCTCTGGGACAAAGGGAGGATAACATGAGACAAGAGATACAAAAGTGCAGAGGGGCTGGGCGTGGTGGTGCACGCCTGTAATCTCAGCACTTTGGGAGGCTGAGGCGGGAGGATCAGTTGAGCCCAGGAGGTCGAGGCTGCAGTGAGTGATGATTGTGCCACTGCACTCCAGCCTGGGCAACAGCAAGACCTTGCCTCAAAAAAAAAAAAAAAAAGTGCAGAGGAAACTTCAGAATGCACTGCAGATGTGGAGCTGCGGCGAAGGGATCCCAGGGCACAGTCTGCCAGTGAAAGCCTCAGCCTCTAGTCCAGGAAGCAGGTGGTTGTGGGTTGTGGGTGCCCATATCAAGGGGCAGTTCATGAGCGTGATCTGGAGGAGCTCCTGGAATCCGAGAAGGCGGGAGAGCTGACTGGGCCTCCTGTGCTGGTATTGGCTGATACTTGCACACACATCCCATCCAGTTCCAGTGCTCCCTGAAACTGGAACAGGCAGGACAAAGGTTGGACCTCTATGAAAGATCCCTTCTGAATGCAGATGCCAGCCCCAGGACACTGGGGCCAGCAGAGAGACCTCCGGAGAGATCCAAAACAACAGAGTCAACCCCCCTCCTCTCCACGTAAGTCCCAGGAGTTTCTACAGACACTAGCTCTACCACATGGGAATGGCAGAAATGACCTCTGAGGCCACAGAGTCAGGAAGAGGGAAGTTGAGCCTCTGCCAATGGGAGAGGACAATGTCAAGGACCTGGAGGTAGAAAGCAGGAGGAGGCAGGAAAGGGGAGTTCCCTTCCTGATGCTCCCCCTCCCCCCACCCCCATAACTCAGGCCTTAAACAAACTCTGTCCCACTGCTAATTATTAATAATAGCTATCGTTTATTGAGCATGTACTATGTGTTAAGCTATTTACAAGCAATATTTTATTAATCCTCCAGAGAGGTAAGTATTTATTAGTCCTATTTTACAGATGAGGAAACTGAGGCATGGGGAAGGAAGTTAAGCATCATGTCCAACCAAAGTCCCACAGTTCCTGCGATTCAAATCCAGCCCTGACTCCAGGTCGTCCAGCTTCAGGGGTTCTGCGGGCTACTCCAGGGAAGGGTCAGGGCCAAGGCAGCCTCGTCCAGGTTCCTGCAGTGAGCCCTTCCCAGTTGATGGACAGGAGCCCCTCATAAACACCAGTCAGAGGGCTTCTGACCAGCCCCTGAGGACCCCCTCTCTCCTGGGCCGTGTGGCCTTAGGAAAGTCACTTTACCTGTTCCCTGGGCCTCACTTGTAGAATAGAGCTTTAGCTGCAACCAAGGGGGCATCATGGTCACCAAATCAGGAGTCTCCACTTGCAAAACCTGCCCAGAGGAATCCTAGAGGACCAGTCAGGAACCTCTGCATCCTTAATGCAAATTAAGGGGTGGGCCTCTGAACTCTGCATAACTTCCCTGGTTCTCATCCTGTCCCTAGGGGATTCGAGGGGGTAGCAGGGTGGTTTGGCCAAGCGAGGCTATGAAAGTCATGGCTGTGAACTGAAGCCTCTGTCAAGGCCTCTGACACGCAGGAACTTGGCTGGAGCTGGAGATGATGTTCTGGAGAATAGGGAACAGGTGCAAGAATGGGGTGAGGCCGACCCTGCGGGGATCATTCTGGGCAGGCCAGACCCTCGGGAGGTGGTGCAGGCCTGAGCTGGAGCTCAGAGGCCTCCCCAGGTTCACATCTGCAGAGGAGCAGTGCTGGGGTCTGAGGCCAGGATGAGTGAAGGCCAGGCAGGCAAGGAGGGCTACCAAGGGCAGCTGCCACCTGAGGCTGGATCTTCAGCCAATCGCCCCAGGACTGCCAGGCCTGAGGCAGCGAGAGCATCAGAGAAGCTGTAGAGCCTGGGGCCAAAGGCCCCTGCAGCCACACTTGGCCAGCAGAGGCCAGATGCATGACACATGTCCTTGAGCATTTTCCCTGTGCCAGCACCTCGTGCACACCATCCTCACGATGACCCTGCGAGGTGGGTCCGTGTGCCCCATTTCTCAGATGCGGAAAGTGAGGCACAGAGAGCTACACAGTTTGTTCAAAGACGCACAGCCAGAAAGTGACAAAGCTGGGACTGGAATTCAGTTGGGCTTGACTCCAAATCCTTGCTCTAAGCCACTGTGCTACCCCACCTGCAGGGAGGGGAGTGGCCACCCTCCCCAGGTTACAAAGCCTGAGATCTGGCAGGGAGGAAGGGCCCTCGGCCTCCCACTTGGAGCTGGAGAATGCCTTGGGAAGGTGCCAAGCCCCCTGCACCACCTCCTGAGAAGGCAGCTCTGGGCCAGGGTGAGGTGTGGCCGCCAGGCAGGCCCGAGCTCTCCAGGAGAAGCTGTCCAGGGAGCAGGAGGCAGTGATGCGGAGCGGGAGGTGGGCTGCCCCGCACCTCGGGCCCCATGCCTGCTCCGCTGTGGTGTCCCGTTACGGCCAGCTTGGCGCTTCCCTGGTCACGCCACATTTAGCATTGCCGAGTGAGCAGGCGCCAGGACATCAAGAAGGGGTGGTGGGGACTCTTGAAGGGGTGGGAGAGCCTCCCACCAGGCCCCCACCTGGACCCCGACTTCCAGCCCCTCCACCACTGATCCCCTGTGGGATCTTTGGGCAAATCCTGTGGGACTTTGGGCAAATTGCCTCCCCTCCTTTTCCCTGTTACCCCCTCTGTCAAACGAGGTTTATTGATGGTTTATTCAGCAAAGATGCGCCAACCCCAGCCTGGGTACCACGGGGCCACTGAGGCCACCTCTCCCTCCCAGAGCTCCGGAAAGAGCACGGCCTGGGAACAGCACAGCTGCCCTGCTCTGGCTTGAGGGAGTCTTGGGTAGAAGGGGTGAGTGTACACCTCATGCTTTTCTTGATGCCTGGCCTCCCAGCTTAGCCTACCCCAACTTTGACTCCCACCCAATGAAGAAACCATAAGCCGAGTGCAGAGTCTACAGTCAGACAGACCAGAGTTCTTGCCCCTGGGTGACTTGGGCGAGTCACATAACCCCGCTGAGCCTCAGCGTCATCATCCGGAAGGTGGGGTCAATAATGCTCCTTCCTCACAGGGTTGTTCTGATAGATCAATGAGAAGACCATCCAAATCGTTCACACAGTGGCCAGCCCAGAGCAGACCCTCAGCAAACTGTAGCATTTATCTTGGGCAAAGAGAAGTACATTTAAGAAGTACATTTAAGAGGAATTGCTCTTGCAGGTGGTAAAGGAAGGCAAAAAGCTGAGGATAGTAAGAGTGAGAGGCCGGGCACGGTGGCTAGGCTGTAATCCCAGCACTTTGGGAGGCCAAAGCAGGCAGATCATCTGAGGTCAGGAGTTGGAGACCAGCCCGGCCAAAATAGTGAAATCCCTTCTCTACTAAAAATACAAAAATTAGCCAGGCGTCATGGCATGTGCCTGTAGTCCCAGCTACTCTTGAGGCTGAGGCAGGAAAGTCGCTTGAACTCAGGAGGTGGAGGTTGAAGTGAGCCGAGAGCATGCCACCGTACTCCAGCCTGGGCAACAGAGGGGGACTCCATCTCCAAAAAACAAAAAAATAAAAATAAAAACAAAAATACAAAAAATAGCCAGGTGTGGTGGTACAAGCCTGTAGTCCCAGCTACTCGGGAGGCTGAGGCAGGAGAATTGCTTGAACCCTGGAGGCGGAGGTTGCAGTAAGCCAAGATGACGCCACTGCACTCCAGCCTGGGTGACAGAGAGAGACTCCATCTCAAAAAAAAAAAGTGAGAACCACACTCACAATAATATTCATAATGAGAACTGGCATTTATGGGGCACTGACTGTGCACCAGGCACTGTGCTGAACGCTTTCTGCACATGATTTTGTTTGACACTCACAACATCTGTATGAGGTAGGGCCTGTCACTCTCCCAGTTAGATGATGACACTGAAGTTCAGAGAGCTTTGCTGGCACAGCTTGAGAGGAAGGGCCAACCCCGGCTTTGAGGCCTGAGTCCTCTTAACCACCCCACTGTGTTAGGGACAGGGTTCCCCTATGATTGCAGAAGGTCTGAGCAGAAAAAGCCCTCTGATATCATATACCCAAGCCTCTAGGTCTTCATGGGGAAACTGAAGCTCAGAAAGGGGCAGTAGCCTGCACAAAGTCACAGGTTAGAGTTTGGAGGACACAGGTGGAACAGCACTTGCCAGGTGCTGCAGTGTGGGTGGTGACATCCTCAGAGCCCACTGGGCTCACAGGGCCTCCAGGCAACCGGGGGCCTTTGGGTCCCCAGTTACACACTGTGGTCACATCAGCCAGACTGACGTGAGGGTCACTGCAGGACCAGCCTCTGCTGAGGGCTGGCTCACCTGCATGGAGGGGGTTGCTCCCACCCCAAGCATGAGTCTGACCCCCACACCAGCGCACTCTCCCCGCAGGACCACCGACTTGCCCAGTCACTGAATGGAGACCACCTGCTGTGGTCACCTTGCCAGGCCCTTCTCTGTAGACACAGGAGACCCATCTTGAGCCAGAGGCAGGGCCCAGCTGGGAGCCAGGGTTTCACTGGTCAGTTTCTGCAGCTGCAGCCTGAGATCAGCCAAGCCCCTCCTGAGGCTCCCACCTGGCTCGCTTTGCCCTTTCTCCACAGGGGTCTGATCTCTCTGCTCTGCTTTTCCAGACTGTTTCTCTTTCTCTCTCTCGCTCTCTCTCTCTGGTTCTCTCTCTCTCTCTCTCTCTCTGTCTCTCATCAGATGGCTGACTGGAGGCAGGGTCCCAGCCCAAGGATGGGGTTGGGGTGGAGGTGGCGAACCTGGGTTGGTCACCCCTGGCTGCGGGTCCTCACTCTCATGGCAGACGGCTTTCTTTGAGGCCAGGACTGGGTGATGGTGTCGCTACCCCCGCCGCAGTCTGACGTCACGCTGCCGGGCCCCACCAGACTGGAGGGCGAGCGCCAAGGGGACCTCATGCAGGCGCCGGGCCTCCCAGGCTCCCCTGCCCCACAGAGTGTAAGTACCTGGCATCTGGGTCTGGGTTTAGGCCAAGGCCTGCGGCTGCCCAGGCAACAAGAAGACCAGTCACTTTGCCGCCCCCAGAGACCTTCCAGGGCCTGTCTTGTCCCCTCCACCAGCAAACAAGTCCTCAGGGACCCCGAGATCCAGAAGGGTCACTCCTCATCCCTTCAGTCTGAGACTGTCCCAGGGCTGTGAGTCCCATCAGATTTGGGGTAACCCAGGTTTCATGGCAGGGTGCCCTCATGAAATCGGGGCTCCCAAGGGCAGGCTATTTCTTCTCCACCATTTAGGGTCTTCCCAGAGCTCAGCCATAGACCCCCTTTACCCCAGAACAGAGTAGGGTCCCAGCCAGTCCCCAGGCCTGGTTCAGCCTCCACTCACAGGATCGCTACTCTCTGTCTACCCAGAAGCATGCCGGCTTCAGCTGCTCGTCATTTGTGTCCGACGGCCCTCCAGAGAGGACACCCTCACTGCCCCCACACAGCCCCCGCATTGCGTCACCAGGGCCCGAGCAAGTCCAGGGCCACTGCCCAGCCGGCCCCGGCCCCGGCCCCTTCAGGCTGTCACCCTCAGACAAGTATCCTGGCTTTGGCTTTGAGGAGGCCCCAGCAAGCAGCCCTGGGCGGTTCCTCAAGGGCAGCCACGTGCCCTTCCACCCGTACAAGCGGCCTTTCCATGAGGACGTCTTCCCAGAGGCCGAGACCACCCTGGCCCTCAATGGACACTCCTTTAAGACCCCAGGGCTGCTGGAGGCCTTCGAGGAGATCCCAGTGGACGTGGCGGAGGCCGAGGCCTTCCTGCCTGGCTTCTCAGGAGAGGCCTGGTGTAACGGGCTCCCCTACCCCAGCCAGGAGCATGGCTCCCAAGTCCTGGTGAGTACTAGTGGCCAGCGAGTGTCCCATCTCCCCGCTGTCCCAGTTCCTAGCAGCCTAGAGTCAGTCCTCTGAGACCCAAGTCCCACCTTCTCTTTGCAGACCTTGCCACTCAAGACCAGAGAGTTGGGGCCTCCTGGTCAGCTGGGGAGGGGGTGTTGGCCTGGCCAGCATGCAGGGCGGTGGGTGGGGGAGGTAGGCCAGGCTAAAGAAGCTGGCAGCTTCCCAGAGGCTCCTGAGTCAGGATTCCAGTGTGTGACTTCTCACTGTTTGTTTAAGTGTCAAGAATCTCCAGCCAGACCTACACGCCCATATGCAAATGTGACAAGAAAAACACATTCCAGAGGCCAAGAGGAAGGGTTTGGGGAGGAGCCATAGTACGCAGTTTTTCCCGCCCCAGCCTTAGCATACAGAGTTGAGAGAGGACTTGAAGTCTGGAGGGACCCTTCCCGGCCCCGTTCTTTGCCCAGAGTGGGGCCTGGGTGTATTCCTGGAAATGCCTTGGAGGGTTAGCATGTCCTTCCACAGCCTGACCTCCATAAGCGGTGTGAACCTGGGCAAGTCTTCATGTCTCTGAGCCTCATCTGAAAAGTAAGGTCAACATTACCTGTCTCATGGGATTGTTGCTTAGGGAAGAGAAAAGCTGAAGGGAACTTGCTCCCTGCTCCCCCGCTCTGGTTTGGAGGTCCCTCAGGCAGTGACTGAGTGGGCGTAGCCTCAGCAGTGCCTACTCCACATGCCCACCAGCACCCCCTCACCTCTTGCTTTCAAACAGGCCCCCATTCCAGCCCAGAGCCACCCCAACAAAGGCTTAGAAGGAAGATGGAGAAGGCAGTTGGGTCCTACCAGGTGTGGCCAAAACAGGACTTTATTCTGGCCCTTTGACCGCTTCTTCTCAGGCACCTTAAACATGACCACAGCCTACAGATAGGGCACCATCATCTCAGCTACTGCCCCCAAACCTCCACTCAATAACAGCTGCCAATCATTCTGCCAGGGGCTTTCCTGCTCACTGCAAGCTCCGCCTCCCAGGTTCACGCCATTCTCCTGCCTCAGCCTCTCCGAGTAGCTGGGACTACAGGCGCCCACCACCACGCCCGGCTGATTTTTAGAGACGGGGTTTCACTGTGGTCTCGATCTCCTGACCTCGTGATCCGCCCGCCTCAGCCTCCCAAAGTGCTGGGATTACAAGCGTGAGCCACCGCGCCCGGCCAGGTGCTTTCTTTCAAGTGCCCCCATTTAATCCCCTCAACAACACTCTAGAAAGTTCCCACCATACCCATGTTGCAGATGAGGAAACTGAGGCTCATAGAGGCCAAGTGACTTGCCCAAGGTGTCTCCTAGCCTGCACACGGTGAGGCTGAGACTGAGTTCACACCCTTACCCTCCCACACACGGAGAAGAGCTCCAGAGACATACAGCTATCTGGTCGACTTGCTGGGTGACCTTGGGTATATTGCTTCCCCTCTTTGGGCTCAGCCCCATCATCTGTCAAATGAAGGGGTTGGACACAAGTGCTCTTGGCCCTTCTAGGCCTGAGATTCTATGATTATGGCAATCTCTGCATCAACAACCTCAGGGCACACACACCCAGAGAGAGGTCACAGCTGATTTGCCCCTCTGGGCCCAGATGCTGGTTTCCCAAGGCCCCTGGTAACCCCAGGAAGCGCAGTCCGCCTCCTCCAGGGCTTGTCCACCTTCCAGGGCCTAGCTGCACACCCTCCTGTCCGTACTCACGGGAGAGCTCTGCACTAGGCCCTGGGACTCTGTGCCGGCCTCTCACGCATGGGAAGGCGGAGTCTGGCCATCATGGCTGGCAGCAGCTGGAGGCTCCCCATGCCCAGCGTGAGAGCATCCACAGGACTCACGCAGGCCAGCAACTGTGTAGACTCCCTGGAGCAGGGAGCAAAAGCTCTGCATCAGGGATGGCCAGGAGTCAGAGCAGACAGGAGTTACTAGCCCCATCCAGAGATCCTGCTGGAGCTTCCTGGGGCTGTACAGGGGAGGAAACAGAAGGGACCTAGGGCCACAGCTGGACCAGCCTGTCTGGCCACTACCCATGCTCCCCTCACCATGGATCCTCAGGGAGAGTTCTGGAGCTGTGACCTTTTCCTGGTGTCCTCTGCACACCTACTCGGAGGGTCTGAGGCCTCTGAGCCAGGCGTGTCGAGTGAGGTCAGCACCGCACCCTTGTGCTATTCCAGATCCCTGTCCCTACCCCAGCACAAGTCTCCCTGACTTCTCAGGACAGCCCAGCCTCAGCCTCTCCCCTGCCATGAGGGGAGGGGTAGGGACTGCTGTCAGTTCCAGCCCTGGCTCTACCACTAAATTGCTGAGTTCCCTTGGGAAAATTCCTGCCCTTCTCTGTTCTCTGTTGTTCTCCAGGAATAAGCTTTGGGGGAGGCAGAATAGGGGTTGCTTTTATGTAAGGTTCAAGACACAGGAAAGAGGAAGGGAGAAAATAAGGCCTAACCTAGTCATCTGCTTTCTCTTCCAGCAGGGTTCAGAGGTCAAGGTCAAGCCCCCAGTTCTGGAGAGTGGTGCTGGGATGTTCTGCTACCAGCCTCCCTTGCAGCATATGTACTGCTCCTCCCAGCCCCCCTTCCACCAGGTGGGTCTGGGGCAAGTGGGCCTGCTTCCCCCAGGTCTCGGGATATCGTGTCTGTGTATGTGGTGTGCGGGTGTCTATGTGATGGCGTGTGTTCACCAGGATGGGCAGGTAAGGACAGCAGGTCCCTGAACCTTAGGCTTGGCCACGGCAGATGGCGGGAGTAGTTAATGGGAAGAGAAGCAATTGCCCTCCTCCAGGGGTGGGCTTGTCTGAGTCCCTGGCAAGGCCTGAGAGGCCTCAGATAAGAATGTGGGGCTGAGATGGAGGCAGGGCTGTGATGTGAGTCAGAAAGGGGGAAGGAGGAGAGCTGCCCCAGACAGAGAGAGGGGCAAAGAGGAGTGTGTGGTGTGAAACACAGGCCAAGCAGGGCGAGGAACAAGGGCTTCTGTATAGTCAGCCACCATCTTGCTATGTGACCTTGGCCTCCAACTTCTATTAGCCTAGAGAGGGTGGGCACCCGGTGTGGGCTTAGGGGACCTTCCCACCCAGAGGACTCCAAGTCCCCATCATCTTCAGCCCTTTCCTCCTTTCCCAGCTTCAGCTCCTCCCAAGTGAATAGGATGCCAAGTAATGGCCCCACACTGGCATGGGATGGAGGAGTTTTAAAGGAGAAAGAAAAGAGCCCCAGAGCAGCCAGGCAGCTCCCAGGAGTCACCAGGCAAGACAGAGCAAGTGGCTGCCCAGCGCCCAGCTCCATCCACCTGCAGCCTGGCACTGAGACAGGCCCTGCCTGTGGAGCAGGTTCTACACCCGGCTCTCTGGCACTGGCCCTGATCTCAGCCAAGCCAGGGAGGAAGGCAAGGGAGAGGGGCTGGGTCAGACTGCCAGCTTTGCAGGGAAAAGAAAGAGATAGAGGGAAGCAAAGAGAAGGCATGAGAGGACATCCTCTCTGCCGTGAGGGGCCTGGGTGGAATGGCCGAAGCTATCCTGAGGCTCATGGTCTGACCCAGGGTAAAGGATGTCGCTGAGGCAGGGACAGAGATTGAGCCATAGAAGGACTAAGGGGCCACCAGACCTTAAATGACCTCACCATGCCTGGCCCTGCTTTGATGGCCTCTGCAGTCTGCACCCCCTGTCAATAAGATGGCCACACCCAGGGCTTTATGGAGCCTGGACAGAGGGTGACTCAGGCACTAAATGTCTCTTGGGTGACCTGGAAAGAGCTCTTCAGCCTGGAGCAGCTGGGGGAGTCAGAGTCTCCTACCCCCATCCCCCATAAAACACCATCCGTGGCACCACAACCACTCCCTTTGCCGTTAAACCACCTCCTACCCCGACCTGTCCACCACCATGACTGGCCCTTTCAAAGAGCCACTGAAACTCATAAAAGGTGGCAGTGCCCAGCAAACGCCCAGGCTGAACATCCCGCTTCTGGCCCAGCTGCTCCAGGAGATGCACGGGCACCGGGAGCACCTTCCTGGAAGGGTGCAGAGGCCGAGGGCTTCACTTCATATTCTCCCTGCAGGGTCCCGTCACCATAGCAACCAGAGCATCGCAAGGGCTGAGAGGAAGGAGCTGGAGGAAGGGGGTTTTAAGGCCTCTGAGATCCTGAATTACAGGGTGTAGATCTCCTCACAGCCCCTCAGACAGCTCTGCCTTGGGGGTGATGGGGCCCATGACCCGGGAGGGAAGAATCTGGCCAGAGCCCCTTCTCTGGATGTATATAAATGGGCAGGGGAGCCCTCCTGGGAAAGGCTGGGTACCATGCAATCACTCTGCACCTTTTGACCTCCTCAGTACTCGCCAGGTGGCGGCAGCTACCCCGTACCCTACGTGGGCTCCTCACACTATCCGTACCAGCGAATGGCACCCCAGGCCAGCACCGATGGGCACCAGCCTCTCTTCCCAAAACCCATCTATTCCTACAGGTATATTTCCCACTCTCCGGGGATGGGAGGAGGAGGGGAGCGAGAGGGCCCCTGGGAACACTGAGGCATGGAATCCTCTGGGTCTACCAGTAATGGCAGTGGGTGGAAATCATACCAGTGGGCTTCTAGAAGATGCTGGAGAGAGGGTTCCTGCATGGAGGCAGGGGCATAGACTGGATCACCTCTGACCCTTCGTCTAAGCCTGGGGAGTCATGTCTGTGACTTGACTCAGCAGATGCTGGTGCCCTGTGGTGAGCCTGCCAAGGTCTCGCCTCCTAGGGCCCAGGGCTTGGATCTGCGAATTTAAGGGGGATGCTTGCTGCCTTCCCTGTGCCTCACCAGAAACAGAGGGAAGCCCCCCTCAAAGCTCTACTGGAAGGAAATGGGGGATGAGGCCTGCAGATGTGACTCAGCTATCCACCATCTGCCAGATCTGGTGGGACTTCTCTGGGGCTGGGCTCTTAAGTGTCAGCAGACCCAGCCTGTCTGGGAGACCCTTCCATCTGTCCTTTCATTCATCCAACCAACAGTGACACTTGACCAAATATGTGTCAGGCCCTGCATGGGATCGGGTCATCAGCTAGTGTGAGCTGAGGGGGAAGGGAGAGGAACTTAAGCATCAGCCACGAGTGCAGAGAAGGGCTTTGTGAAAGCCAGCGTCGTTCACTGAAAGACATACACGCAGCCCTTGGAGTCCAGCAGAAATGAGTTCCAGACCAGCTCTGGAACTGACTAACATGAAACCTCAGGGAAGTTACTTAATCTCTCTGAGCCTCTATTTATTCTTCTTTAAAAAAAAAAAAAGAAATGTCAGGGGTGGGGGACAAGGGGAGGGGCAACGTTAGGAGAAATACCTAATGTAGATGACGGGTTGATGAGTGTAGCAAACCCACCATAGCACGGGTATACCTATGTAACAAACCTGCACGTACTGTACATGTATCCCAGAACTTAAAGTATAATAAAAAAGAAATAAAAATATAAGACTTATAAGATTCAAAAGAAAAAAATGTCAGGGTTCGGGGTAGCAGTTCAGGCTGTTGGAAGGATTAAGTAAGAGAATGTAGGTACTGTGCTTGGTACATTGCAGAGGCTCAAGAAACCTTAGTTCCCTCCCTACTCTCCCACATTCATGCAATTGGCTGAGGACTGACTAGTAATGACAGCTTCCGTTTAATGAGTGCCTTCTATGTGACAGGCACCATCCTTAATCCTAACAACTCTGAGGTAGCTATTACTTTCTTCACTTCAAAGTTGAGGAAACTGAAGCTCAGAGAGGGTAAGGCATTCACCCAAGGTCACCCAGCCAGAGAGTAACTAGGCCAGGATGGCCACCCAGGTTTCTCAGATTCCACGAGACCCTCGCGCGTCTGTAATTCCTGACTTCCGTGTCCACTTCAATGGACACCTTCTCATTCCCTCCCCTTTCGACTCCAACCCCATAGAGCCTCTCACCAGGGGTGGGGGGCTTGGGGTGGGCTCAGGACCCAGTCAGAGGTTCGGACTCTCAGGGCTTTCTCTGTCTTCAGCATCCTCATCTTCATGGCCCTTAAGAACAGTAAAACTGGGAGCCTTCCCGTCAGCGAGATCTACAATTTTATGACGGAGCACTTTCCTTACTTCAAGGTGAGCCCAAGATTCCTCCCCATCCCATCACCCCCAAGTCCTAGACAAGCCAGGCCTCTCTGAGCACAGGCTTCAGTCTGGAGGTGGGAGAAGAATTAGAACGAAAGCCAGGAGAGGGCTCACCCCCACCATGCTTTCCGCTGTCTCCACCTCAGAAGGACAGAGTTCCTACAAAAGGGGCTCCAAGTGGGGAACAGAGAGCCCAAGCGGCTCATCCAAGGTTGCACAGCAGACTGGAGTCAGACCTTCTGCTAAGGAAGGTGGACGTGGTAGCACCTATGGGCCTCAGGGAGCATCCACCTACCCCAAGCGGGAAGAGAAAGTTGGAGAAGAAATGAGACACTATTGCTACCCCGACCCCTGGGATGCTATGGGGCTGGAGAATCTGGTCAGCCACGGTGACTGGGAGGTCGGGGCTGAAGAAGCCATTGCCTTCCAAGGTGAGATTAGGATCTGCCTCTGTGGGTGGCAGGCTCAGCTGCAGTTCTGCCAGAAAGCGGGGTGTGGGCTTCCCAGGCTTTGAGTGTCCCAGGCTGGCTCACCTGACTCTCCCCCAACCCCTTGGGCAGAAACTCATTTCTATCATTCACAGAAGGGGCTTCTGGGAGCCTTACCCAGCTCCCTCTCTAGAGGCAGGACAGGGGCTCTTCTCTCAAGGTGGACAAACACATCAGACAGGGTGGTCCATTCCCCCAAGGTCGCACAGTAGATGGGATCAGTTACTGGATCCAGCTGTTTGGCTTTGCACACCCCTCTCTGAGTGCCACCTAGACCCTCCAGCACAGACCCCCTTCTCCTGGGATGCGTGTCAGGGAGACCAGAGATTGTGTGTGAGGAGTGCCTTCTCCAAGCCCTATTAGACACAGATCTCATCTGTCACCCAGGCAGTGGGCAGTTGCTGAAACCCAGGTAATCCAGATCTCAGCTCCACCTGCCAGCGGCTGATTCCTGCCCCCACCATCTATGGTCCTGCCTGGGGATAATTTGACGCTTGATGTTTAAATAAGTTTATCCTGCTGGGCTGCAGTCAGATGGGGAGTGGGCAAGATGGCCAGAGTGGTCTGGCCAGGAGTGGAAAAGTGTGTTGATCCACCAGAGGTTCTGGAAGGGAAAGAGGGAGGGAGGTGAGTCGTCCCTGGAATTCAAGAAGCATCAAAGCCTGAATTCAGGGCTGCCCCCCATACCCCAGCAGGTCAGGGGCTGAACTCTCCCTAACCCCTAAAGCTTTTGGAGGGTCTTCTAGGGTTTCAAGGGGCCAGGGCAGAGAGAGGGAAAAGCCCAGTCCTCTCAGCCTTCCTTCCCCACCAGCTCCTGGCCTGGCCCCCAGCCCCTCCCTGCATCTCATCTTCCTGGCTTAATTATTTTTCCTGGGAGCCATGTAATCCCTGTTTTATGGGGCTGAGGAGTGAAGAGGTCTAACAGCTTTTTGTTCCCTTTGGTTCTAGTTGTTGTTTTTAGCCACTTGCATCACTCCCTCACTCCTGAGTTTACATTTGATCTCAGAGAGAAAGCATCTGTGAGGATGGGATGGGCCCCAGATTGTGAGACAGGCCCTATGGGGTGACCTGGGCAGGGCCCTTAGCTGGGGGACAGAGTTGGAGGCTAAGCTCTGCCACTGCCTCCTTGTGTGATCCAGGGCTAGGCCCTTTCTTCTCTGAACCTCAGTTTCCCAGTCTGTAAAGTGGGTCAGATCTGTTGGCACATAGATTCCTTCTGACTCTGACAGTTCCCCTGTGACCCACCTAAGGAAATTCCTTAGTTCAAAGATTCCCCACCTCTTTCTATCTCTCACTTCCCTTTTGAAGATCATTTTTCTGGGCAAGGATAGACTGGACCCTGGAGTGGCCAGCACTCATGCCCAAGGCAGCTGCTGTGGGCGTCCCGTAGCCCCATGAGTCAGGGATGTGGGACTGGGGAAGTGTCCAGCCACTGGACATAATTGTTAGTGCTGACCATCCCTCTTCCAAACAGGAAGTGGCTGGGGTGGGGGCTGCCCTGGCATCCCAAAGTCACAGATTTATGGGGCCATAAAAGGCCCCAGTGCCCATTAACTCCGCCCATGGGGCAACGTGGCCTTAACTCCTAGTGGAGACTGTGGTAGGAGTCGAAGGTGAATCCCTAGTTGGCTGGTCTGGTGGCTCAAGAATCCTCCCTGGTGACCCTGGGAGCCTTAGGGGTCATCTCAACCAGCAACCTGCCCCAGGCCAGCTGCCCCCAAGAAAGGCTGCACCAGGTCCTGCCAGCCACTTGGAGTGACGCTGGCATCAGGACCCAGTTCTGCTGGACGTGATTCAGCTTGGCTGCTCCCTGGGGCAAGTGAGCTGAGGAGGAGGGAGTGGCTGCCCCTCATTAAGCAGAAACTTTGGGCTGAAAGGGGGAGGGGCCAGGGAATGAGGGCGAAGGAGCCCCACCGGCCAGAGCGAGTGCCCTACCCACAGTGAGCCCCTGCTGAGCTCAGGGCTGTCACAGAGCCTGGAACAGAGCTGGAGGTGGGCGGGCAGGGGGCCCACTAGCACTCCCGCCACCGCCTCTCACCCAGCTGAGTCAGCCTAATGGTTTTTACAACCCTCCCTGGGCACAATTACTGCACTGGTGACATGACCAGGCCTCCTAATGGGTGTTTATTCTATTGGCACGAGCACCCCCCCACACTGCCTGAGGGCTGGTCTCCCCACCAGGGCACACCCCCTGGGCACACTCATGCAAACACTCACACCCACACATCATACAATCATGGCTACCCACAGTCACACCCAGAGAGACTTTCTCACACACGGCCATCCTCACAGTCGAAGAATTCATGGACCCATGAAGGAGTATCCAGGAGACATTGTTTATGCCAGGGTGACACACTTAGGGACGTGTGCACATGCTCATACGCACTGTCCCTTCATGTACCAAACCTACTTAGACACACAAACATATGTGCAATGCACACACCACACACGCCCACTCACCAACCTCGCCCATCTTTCTTTTCTCCCAAGTTAGTCCCAGAGGGGATAAGGCAGACCCAGGAGAGGAGCGTTCTTCCCCTAATTCCCGTCTAAGGCCAGCCACAAGACCTCAGAGTGATGAGTTCCCCTTCCACAGAGGGGTCCAAGCACAGGCATGGAGACCCAGCGGGGAGTGGCTCAGCTTCAGATGGGAGAGTGTTGTGGGCCAGAAGGCCTCTGTAGCGCCCACCAGCCCTGGCTTTCTGAATCACCTCGGCAGTCCTCTGAGGGGTCAGGAAGGGATGCGAGTGGGATGAAGGCAGATTTGAGATGAAAATAACTTGGGATCGAGGTACCTGTTCATCCCTCCCCTACCACCGAAGGGTACCAAGCAAGGGCTGGGTGCTGAGGAGGACAACAAGCCCCAGAGTGGGCGGCAGCTCTGTGCCCAGAGGAGAAACAGGAGTGTTCTAGAACCCAGACCTGGAGCCTGCTCTGGCTCCCTGAGCCTGGCCTGAATGCTTGTCTTGCTCTGTTCCGGCAGACAGCACCTGATGGCTGGAAGAATTCTGTCCGGCACAACTTATCGCTCAACAAGTGCTTCGAGAAGGTGGAGAACAAATCGGGAAGTTCCTCCCGCAAGGGCTGCCTGTGGGCCCTCAATCCAGCCAAGATCGACAAGATGCAAGAGGAGCTGCAAAAGTGGAAGAGGAAAGACCCCATTGCTGTGCGCAAGAGCATGGCCAAGCCAGGTGAGGCTGGCCGGGCCACGCAAGGAAGGGCCCAGGGTACCCATGAGCCAAAAAAAAAAGAGAGAGAATCAGAGAACGAGGCAAGGCCCCGAGTGAGGGTTCCAGGCTGGGGAAGGCTGTGGAGGAGGGAGGTCTCATGGTGTTCTTTCTCTCTTGGGCCTTTCAGAAGAGCTGGACAGCCTCATTGGAGACAAGAGAGAAAAGCTGGGCTCCCCACTCCTGGGCTGTCCGCCCCCTGGGCTGTCCGGCTCAGGCCCCATCCAGCCCCTGGCACCCCCAGCTGGCCTCTCCCCACCGCTGCACTCACTCCACCCAGCTCCAGGCCCCATTCCTGGCAAGAACCCCCTGCAGGACCTACTTGTGGGGCACGCACCCTCCTGCTATGGGCAGACATACTTGCACCTCTCACCAGGCCTGGCCCCTCCTGGACCCCCGCAGCCATTGTTCCCACAGCCAGGCGGGCACCTTGAGCTGCGGGCCCAGCCAGGCACCCCCCAGGACTCGCCTCTGCCTGCCCACACCCCACCCAGCCACAGTGCCAAGCTACTGGCCGAGCCTTCCCCAGCCAGGACTGTGCATGACACCCTGCTGCCAGATGGAGACCTTGGCACTGACCTGGATGCCATCAATCCCTCACTCACTGACTTCGACTTCCAGGGTGAGCTGGGGGTGGGAAAGGGAAGGTGGGACAGGACTGGAGAGGGGCACCTGGCAGTGGGACTCATCCTCTCCAAGTCTCCAGGCTGCAGCCTGCAAGTGGCTGGGTTTCTGGTCAACTGAAGCAGAGGAGGCCGGACCTGGCAGGGGGAGCTTCCCACTTGCTCTCTGCCATCCAGAGAATGGGGAAAGAGGGATGTCCTTGCCCCTGTCTCCCTCCTCCTGGTGCTCCAAACATGGTCCAACTGAACTCATCATCAAACCACTCTTGGCAGGGCACGGTGGCTCACGCCTGTAATCCCAGCACTCTGAGAGGCTGAGGTGGGCAGATCGCCTGAGGTCAGGCATTCGAGACCAGCCTGGCCAACATGGAGAAACATGGTCTCTATTAAAAAATGCAAAAATTAGCTGGGCGTGGTGGCCCGCACCTGTAATCCCAGCTACCCAGAAGGCTGAGGCATGAGAATCACTTGAACCCGGGAGGCGGAGGTTGCAGTGAGCCAAGATTGTACCACTGCACTCCAACCTGGGTGACAGAGTGAGACTCCGCCTCAAAAACAAACAAACAAACACAAAACCACTCTCAGCTCTGGATAGACTGCAAAGGGCTCCATGTTCTATTGTATACTCGGTTGTGAGTGACCAGTAGTCTGAACATTCTCAGATGCATTTGCATTTTATCAAGTTCATCTTCTAAAGCAGAAGGAGAGAGACTCTACCCTAGAGGAAGAGTCTCAGAGCTGGGCAAGTCCTGGAGAGATTTGGAGATAGGAGTTTGGGGAGGGTTCTACCCATTCCACTGCATCTTGGCTGCTCCATCTCTGCAGATGGCTAAGCCACCCATTCCCGTCTAAATTCCAGTGCACCCCAGGCCCTGACACTGGCCACAGGAGGTTTGGAACGGGGTGATGACCCAGGCCTCAGACTGTGTGTGCACAGGGGTGGGGGACATTCACAAGCTGATGGAGGCAGCCTGTCCTCAGAGAGCTCCCAGCCTGATGGGGAGACAGCCCAGGTTTGGGAAGCTATTAGAAAAGTGCACATAGATCCTCAGCCCGGTCCAGAAGTGGGGAGCAGGGCTCAGTCAGCCTCAGAGGAAGCTGTAGACGTGTGGGATACGAAAAACATTTACTTGATCCCCTGCTAGGCATCAGGCAGCAGGCTGGCTGCTCTCTATGTGCTTTCTCATCTGGGCCTAGAGGATAGGAAGGATTATTAAACCTGCTTCATGGAAGCACACAGAGGCTTGAGAACTTACTCTGGGTCATTTAGCTAGAAAGAGGGAGAGTTGGGACTGGAACCCAGGCAGCCAAATCCAGTCCAGGGTTTAGTCAGGCCCTCTCTCTCCAGAGCTTGCAGCCTGGATACCCAGTGCAGGAGCCCCAGGCCCTGGCCAGCCATGATGAGGGTCCACAGGTGGCAGCACTGTTTGCTCCTCGGACTCAGGTGTGCATCCTGGCTCTGCTCCCATTCCCTGGGCCCTGCAGTGGAGGAGACCCAGGGAGCCATGCCCATCCATCCCATTAGGTCCAGAGTACACTACCGGAAGCTCCTTGATCCGGGCTGCAAATCTACCTTCCTTGGGAGACTGGGCAGGAGCCAGCGTTCACTCCCGAGTGCACAACATTGGTATCCCCGCTGTCAGCAGGCATCAACCCCTCCCCAATGCCCACCCCCCAAAAAGAACCACAGAGGTCATCTAGATCGATGGCTTTCAGATTGTGCTACACGGGAGGAGGAATCTGAGGCTGAGAGGTTCAGCAACTGCCTGGAGTCACAAGCTAGTGCCAGGCTCTGTTCCCAGCACATGTCACCCTGACCCCTGCTCTCTGCAGCATGTGAAAGCTGACAGGGAGGAGGGGCCAGACAGGGCTCCTCCGGTGCCTCCCAGTGACACCTGTTCTCTCCTTCCCCATCTAGGAAACCTGTGGGAACAGTTGAAGGATGACAGCTTGGCCCTCGACCCCCTGGTACTGGTGACCTCATCCCCGACATCATCTTCGATGCCGCCACCCCAGCCACCACCCCACTGCTTCCCCCCTGGGCCTTGTCTGACAGAGACAGGCAGTGGGGCAGGTGACTTGGCACCCCCGGGCAGTGGGGGCTCTGGGGCACTGGGTGACCTGCACCTCACCACCCTCTACTCTGCCTTTATGGAGCTGGAGCCCACGCCCCCCACGGCCCCTGCAGGCCCCTCTGTGTACCTCAGCCCCAGCTCCAAGCCCATGGCCCTGGCATGAGCTGTGCCCAGCATCGTCGGCTCCAGCGTTTGCCTGGTCTGGAAGTCCTGGCTGGCCGCCCACATAGGGCTCATCTTAAAGGTCAAGGAAGGAAAATACTACCTGTCCCCTATGCCACTAAGCCAATGTATGTGTTAGCTGGGGTAGCTGGGGGCACAGAGGACATCACCTGGGGTGCTGCCTCTCACACATTTCTACCATGTGGTGGCCCAGCTCCTCACCCAGGGCCCCCAAAGAGCAAGTGTCTGGGCAAGAAGAAAATGCACTGTCCCTAACTCACACTCATCCACACTTAAGCCCTCGTGCACACACACGAATTATTCAGATGTACACCCACCCACATATCTTACAGCCAGAGGAACCAGCACTCCATCACTGAGAGGCCGACTTCATTTCTGG
This sequence comes from Hylobates moloch, assembly GCF_009828535.3. NCBI lineage: Eukaryota > Metazoa > Chordata > Mammalia > Primates > Hylobatidae > Hylobates > Hylobates moloch. The sequence goes on along the minus strand of NW_026652285.1, from coordinate 17,508,322 downwards.
GGCAACTGAGAGCTGAGGGCTTTGCTTACCAAAAGCTCAGGGCCCTGTACCAGGCCAAAGATCCCCCCAGACCCCCATTCTGACATCCACATGCTCTGCAGGCCTGGCCCCACCGTCATTTTCTTTCCCAGAAGCTCCCTGTATTTATTCCCCCATCTTCATCTCAACAGCCCAGCAAGAAGGAGGACATAGACAGCCCCTCCCTGGGTTGTCTGTGGACCCCCCAAGGAGCTGCTAATTGGCAGCACCTGCTCAGCCAGGCTCTACCCATCCTTAGTACATGCTCTGTCCAGCTTTCCCCAGGGTGCCATACAGAAGGGGCAACATCTACCCGGGCACCAAACTGAGCCCAATTCCGAAGCAGTGTTTGGAAAAGCCCTTGCCCTCGGAAACTTGAACATGTCCTTTTGCCCGAGTCCCGGGTGCAGGAAGTGCCCCTCCAGGTCACCACAATCTCACTCCTCCTCCAGAAAGAAAAGTTCACACAGTTTAGGTCCCAGCTTAACTCTACTTATGATGGTTCAACTTACACTTTTTCAACTTTAAGATGGTGCAAAAGCAATACACATTCAGTGTGTTCCTCGACTTAGGATGCGGTTATGTCCAATAAACCCACCGTAAATTGAAACCACCGAAAGTCAAAAACCACTTTCGAATTACAATGTTTCCCACTCATGATGGGTTTCTCCGGATGTAGCCCCATGGTAAGTTGAGGAGCACCTGTTAGTTACTTCCAACTGTCTCAGGCAACCTGGGCATTCAGGAGAAAAGCCTGGCACAGGGTGGCAGGGAAGCACACATGCAAAGCACCCCCGCTTTGACTGCTTGGCAGACCTAGGGTGCCCGGGAAGCACAAGGGATACCCCTGGCCCTGCGGGGTGTGGCCCACGTGCCTGCCATGAGCCTGACCCCACCAAGGGGGAACCTCAGCCCACCCTGGGCCTGGGGGTGACGAGAACTTCCAGAGGTTGGCCCCAGGCTCATAGGAGGCATAAGCAGATCGTGCGATGGCTTGTCATTGTCCCCTGTCCTGGAACAATAAAGCAAGTGCCTTGTGGTCTCACTACCAAGCTTCCATTTCTGGCCTCCTCTCCCTAAGGAAAATGGCCAGGCCACACTGATGGCAGATGCCCTGGGCCTGTGACATCCCTGTCACCCTCACCCAGAACTGGGAAGTTTCTAATCCAAAGAGTGAGGCATCTAGGAAAACTTCTGAGGAGCAGGTGGGCAGGGCCTCTTCCCAGGAGAACTTCCAAAGAGATGCAGGGAAGCAGCTGCCCTGGCCAGAGGAATGGAGGGGATGCCCTCCCCCAGACCCCTTGCCTCTGAGGTCTGCCCACTCCCTCTTTGCACCCCCATCTCCTCACACAAGAAGGAGTCGCTGCCCTGTCCAGACTGTGCCTTTCTGCTTCCAATCTGTCCCTGGCTAAAAGAGATGCCAAGTGGTTTGGGGCCCTGAGTTCCACAGGTGACAAAATGGAGCATGCCCTGGTGCTGTGTGCACTGCTGGTCTTGGAGAGTGGTCTCTGGAGGGTCAGGGGCTCACTCAGTCCCACTTCAGACTCACCCCCTAGGTATCACCTCCAGGTGGGGTTGGTGTCACTGCAGCACTATCTCAACAGAGATGGGGCAGATGTGGGAGCCAAAAGCACACACGTGATCCCCAGGTCCCAGAGCAGCCACAAGTGGGGCTCTGCTTAGAAAGCTCTTCTTAGATGAAGGCTAGGCACGGTGGCTCACGCCTGTAATCCCAGCACTTTGGGAGGCCCAGGCAGGCAGATTACCTGAGGTCGGGAGTTCGAGACCAGCCTGGCCAAAATGGTGAAACCTCATCTCTACTAAAAATACAAAAATTAGCTGGGCGTGGTGGTGGGCACCTGTAATCCCAGGTACTCGGGAGGGAGGCTGAGGCAGGAGAATCGCTTGAACCCGGGAGGTGGAGGTTGCAGTGAGCCAAGATTGCACCACTGCACACCAGCCTAGGCAACAGAGTGAGACTCTGTCTCAAAAAAAAAAAAGAAAAAGAAAAGAAAGCTCTTCTTGGATGGCTAGGCACAGTGGCTCATGCCTGTAATCCCAGCACTTTGGGAGGCCGATATGGGTGGGTCACTTGATATCAGGAGTTCGAGACCAGCCTGGGCAACATGTGAAACCCTGCCTCTGCTAAAAATACAAAAATTAGCTGAATGTGCTGGTGGGCACCTTTAATCCCAGTTACTCAGGAGGCTGAGGCAGGAGAATCACTTGAACCTGGGAGGTGGAAGTCGCAGTGAGCTGAGATTGTGCCACTGCACTCCAGCCTGGGTGACAGAGTGAGACTCTGTCTCATAAAAAAAAAACAAAGCTCTTCTTGGGGCCAGGCCCGGGGGGCCAGCCCACACCTACCTCTGAGAGGATAGGTCTGCAAAAGACCCCATAATAGAACCCCACCTACCCCAGCACCCTCCCCAGAAGAGGCTGGAAGGCTAGACGCAGGGCTGGAGGGCTGAGGTAGGATAGGGAGTGGGGAAGGCATGGCCAGCGAGTGCACCCAAGAGGAAGGCCCACCTGCCCCAGCCTGGCCCTGGCCGTGTAGGAAGCAGGTGCAGGCTCTTTGCCAAGACCTCAGGCGATGTTGCACACCAGCTCTATCCAACCCTGGGCCTGTGTCTTGATGACATCCAGGCCCCCAAACACAGGGCAAATGTTTCCTGGGAGAATCCTATTGGGACCCATTTGCTTGCCTCGGATCCTGAGACTCTGGGAGCTCAGACAAACCTGCCTTATATACCCAGGCTAGGCCATCTCCTCCAGGGGACCCTCTGTCAAACCTCTGTCCAGTGGGCCCATTCAGCACACCTGTGTGTGAACTGGCCCCTAATACAAGAAGACAGGTAGCAAGCAGGTAGGACTTGGGTCTAGTTTTGTGTGCGTGCGAGTGTGTGTGTGTGTGTGTGTGTGTGTGTGAGAGAAAGAGAGAGAGAGAGAGTGTGTGTGGGGGGGGGAGAGAGAGAAAGAGAGAGAGAGAGAGAGAGTGTGTGTGTGTGTAACCAGGCCCTCAGACTTTTTTTAACTGGGCCTCAGTTCCACCCTGAAATGAGCCCCACACTCCCGCTCATATGCTGCCCCCTGCTGGCCACCCCATGCCAAGCATTTAGCCATTATTAGAGTGGGCAACCATCTTTTAAATTTTATTTTTCTAAGTAAATATGGGGTCTCGCCATGTTACCCAGGCTAGTTTTGAACTCCTGAGCTCAAGTAAGCCTCCCACCTCAGCCTCTGTTAGGTGCTGGGATTACAGGCGTGGGCCACCACACCCACCTAACGTTTGTATTTCTTGTAGAGATAGGGTCTCACTATGTTGCCCAGGCTGGTTTCAAATTCCTAGGCTCAAGCAACGCCACCTCCTTGGCCTCCCTAAGGGCTGGGATTACAGGCATGAGCTACCACACCTGGCCAGGGTGAGCAACAATTTGTCTGAATGGATGCAGGGTCTTCAAGTCCGCTATTTGGAGGGAATTAATCCTTTTGCTCAGGGATTCTAAATGTGAAAGATCTCAAATGATTAGAATTCCCAGGTCAGGAACTTGCATGAAAAAGTTACATCTTCATTTTCTCTCATCCTTACCTGAAATCTAGCATTTCCCTCCATTGTGAATGTCAGCAACAAATCACACTAGCATTGGCAATACCTGGGACTTTGTCAATAGAAATCACAGATATTTTGTAATTGTATTATAGATAGTACAAAATATGTATAAATATATAGACATGCACACACATATACACACACATAAAGTAATTTGTCGCTTAACAACAGACATACGTTCTGAGAAATGTGTCCTTAGGCAATTTTATCATTGTGCAAACATCATAGAGTTTACTCACACGAACCTAGATGGTACAGCCTACTGCACACCTAGAGGCTCTATGGGATAGCCTATTGCTCCTAGGCTACAAACCTATGTGGCATATTAGTGTGCTGAATACTGTAGGCAATTGTAACACAATGCCTATGTGTGTTTCTACAACACATAGAAAAGGTACAGTAAAAATACAGTATTGGCCGGGCGCGGTGGATCACACCTGTAATCCCAACACTTTGGGAGGCCAAGGCGGGGGCATCACTTGAGGTCAGGAGTTTAAGACCAGCCTGGCCACCATGGTGAAACCTCATCTCTACTAAAAATACAAAAAATTAGCCGGGCGTGGTGGCACACGCCTGTAATCCCAGCTACTTCGGAGGCCAAGACAGAAGAATCGCTTGAACCCAGGAGGCAGAGGTTGCAGTGAGCCAAGATGGCGCCACTGCACTCCAGCCTGAGAGACAGATCAAGACTCCGTCTCAAGAAACATATATATATACAGTATTATAATCTTATGTGACCGCCGACATATATGCAGTCTGTCATGACAGACACATCGATATCTAGTGCATGATTATAGATACACACACACAGTCATCTCACAGTAGTTCCAGGACCTCCCACAAATTCCAAAATCCATGAATGTGCAAGTAAGTCCCTGATACGAAATGGTGGAATATTTGCATATAACCTACACACATCCTCCCGTATACTCTAAATCATCTCTAGATTACTTATAATACCTAATACAATGTAAATGCTATGTCAATCATTGTTATACTGTATTATTTAAGGACTAATGACAAGACAAAGGTCTGCACATATTCAGTACAGACATTTTTCATGCACAGTTGGCTGAATTCACAGATGCGGAACCTATGGCCAATTGTATATAGTTTTTAATACATAAAATAAATAGAATAGGCCTGGCAGGGTGGCTTATGCCTATAATCCCAGCACTTTGGGAGGCCAAGGCAGGCGGATCATGAGGTCAAGAGATCGAGGCCATCCTGGCCAACATAGTGAAACCCCATCTCTACTAAAAATACAAAAATTAGCTGGGCGTGGTGGCACCCACCTGTAGTCCCAGCTACTCGGGAGGCTGAAGCAGGAGAATTGCTTGAACCCGGGAGGTGGAGGTTGCAGTGAGCCGAGATTATGCCACTGTACTCCAGCCTGGCAACAGAGCGAGACTCCATCCCAATAAATAAATAAATAAATAAATAAATAAATAAATAAATAGGATAACAATATATTTTATGTTCCTAAAATCCTTTTTATTGTCCATAGGCTTTAGCAGACTGACAACTAGAGAGTCTGTGACACATAGAAAAGTAAAGCAAGGGGCTGGGCCTGTAACCCCAGCAGCTTGAGAGGCAAAGGCGGGAGGATTGCTTAAGCCCAGGAGTTCGAGACCAGCCCGGGCAACATGGCAAAACCCTATCTCTACAAAAAATTAGCTGGGTGTGGTGGCACATGTAGCTTCTGTAGTCTCAGCTACTTGGGAGACGAGGTAGGAGGATTGCTTAGGCCCAGGAGTTTGAGGCTGCAGTGAGCCGTGATTGTGCCACTGGACTCCAGCCTGGACAACAGAACGAGACCCTGACTCAAAAAAAAAAGGGTAATGTCCTTGCTTTAGTTGCCAGATGGTAGGTAATGGAGGGTGACTCTTAGGGGAGGGGCCAGGCTAGGGCGGCCTGGGACAGCAGCTTTTTAACAGTTGGAAGGGAAGATCTTAATATTTTAACCACTGGTTTGGCAGTCCCAGTGAGCACCTTGCCGGCCAGCCCAGGTGGGCACGAGCTGTGGGTTTCCCTGTGGTACTTGGGGTTTCCTTCTCTACCCGGGGGCAGGATCCTCATGACACCCCTAAAGAGTCAAAGCAGGCTAGGCACGGTGGCTCAGGCCTGTAATCCCAGCACTTTGGGAGGCTGAGGCGGACGGATCACCTAGGTCAGGGGTTCAAGACCAGCCTGGCCAACATGGTGAAACTCCGTCTCTACAACAATACAAAAATTAGCCGGGCATGATGGCTGATGCCTGTAATGGGTCCAGCTACTTGGGAGGCTGGGGCAGAAGAATCACTTGAACCCGGGAGGCAGAGGTTGCAGTGAGCCGAGATCATGCCATTGCACTCCACCCTGGGCGACAGAGCGTGACTCCTTCTCAAAAAAAAGAGTCAAAGCAAAAATGACTGGTCCATTTCAGAGACAAATGGGAATTGCCCCTTCAAGGTCAACAGCTCATCAGCATCAGAGCCAAGACTAGCCCCACCTCCACCCTGTCTTCCTCCCAGGTAGCCTCTAGGTTCCTAGGGACAGTGCCAGGAACTAAATGCAGCAAGATGTACCATTTGCAATAGGACTAGTGCCAGAGGCATGAAGACTTAAAAGAAGGCCTGGGGCCAAGGCTTTTCCCAACCTAGCCTCGCCAAGCCCAAGGAACGCAGGCCTCTTTTCAAGGTGAGTGCCAACTGGGTGCCTCCTTCAGAGATGAGAACCTCAGAATAGGGACCCTCCTCTCTCTCTGAAGATGGAAGTGCAGCAGGCCCAATCTAGAACCTCAACCCAGTTCTACTTAGCAGCTGCAGTGAGTAGAACTATTATCAGGGTGTTGGGAAAAGGTCCTCTTCCTTGCTATACCTTCTCTACAGACTTGTAACCCCATAAACTACAACAGCAAAACCACCCCTATACTGTACTTTCATACCTCTACAGCCTCGTCTGCAAACAAATCCCTCCCTTCCACATTCTTGTCTTCATTCTCCTTCTTTACCTTTGTGGCAACTGATAGTTCCTGCCCACTTGCTTTGTGATGAAATTCTTTCCTCCAAAACATGGCTCTGCTGCCACCTCCCTGGAGGCTCACTCCTCCTGTCTCCATTGGTTCCTTTCCTTCCACCCTGCTCCCAAACACTGGCCTTCCCTAAGGTGATACATTCTCATTCAGGCACCCTCAATCAGGGGATGGGGACTCGTATTATAATAGCATTGTTTGGGAGAGTCCCAGTAATTGCAGGACATTTGGCATTCCTAAATACCAAGAGTGTCAGTGGAGGACCCCATGATCTCAGCCACCATCATAGCTTCAGCAATCACCTTGTGGCCAACGGCCTCAACAATCACCACCTCCAGCCCTTATTCCCCTCCTGGTCTTAGGGCCCACCTTTCCTGTCTCCTGGTAATTTCCTCCATGCCACAGCATGTCCCCGTCTGAAGTCACCCTCTCCTGCTGGCATCCATCCTGATCCAACCTGCATTCCCAAGCCCAGTGATGGCACCCCTAGCTACCCCAGCACCCAGGCCACAAACCAGGCAGTCAGCCTCACCTCCTCCCTCTGTCCAACCACTCATCCAATCAGCCACCACTCCTGAGGATCTCGCCTCTTAAAAATATCAGTTTCACCTGTTTCTCTCCATCTTTGCGGATACTGACCTAATTCAGATTCTCTTTCTCTCTCACCAGATTCCTGCAGCACCCTCCTCATCCTCACTGCCCCCTGCGTTTAGTATGGTAGTGCATGGAGCCAGACTGCCTGGATTCAAGTCCTGGCTCTGCCACTTCATAGCTGTGCAATGTTGGCTGGGTATATTAACCTCTCTGGACCTACATTTTCTGTAAAATGGGCATCATAATAGTGCCTTCCTCAGAAATGACCATGTTTATGAGTTAACACATGTAGAGCACCCAGCCTGGCACTCAGTACATCTTGGCTGTTATTGTCAGTGTCATTCTTTCCAATCCGCCATTCACTCAGCAGCCAGAGATAATCTGACCAGCTCATGCCCACTTAATCCTCCACACGGGCTCCCCACTTCTCAGAAGCCCTGCGCCTAAGGCTCTGCCCATCTGTCTTTCTTTCACATCATATTGACTCTTGAACACACCTAGGCTTATGCCCATAATCCTAGCACTTTGGGAGGCCAAGGCAGGAAAATCCCTTGAGCCCAGGAGTTTGAGAGGGAGACCCCATCTCAAATAAATAAATAAGTAAACAAACACCTGACAAATCTTGCCTCTGAGCCTTTGTTTATGCTGTTCCCTGTGCCTAAGCGCTTTTCCCGATCAATTCCCGTCACAAGCACCTGCTCCAGTGCTACCTCCTCTACAAATCCTCCCCAGAACCCTCCACATAGAACGACTCTGATTCTTGCTCTCCATGTCCCCAGTCCTTTTTTTTTCTCCCTAGGGACGAGTATGTGTTCCTTGTGTCTCACTCATTTCAGAATTCCCAGAATTCAGTGCAGATCCTAGCTCCACCCCGCTTCCCCCAGCAAGGGCTTCACAGAATCCAGGTGAATGCCAGCACTTCTGGGCCTCCTAGGGCCAGAGCTCCTCAGCCCAGAGGGTGCATCGGCTCTGGGCATATCTGAAGGAGGGCCTGAAACTGTAGGGTGTGCTCTCTGCCCACCTCAGTTCCTGAATTTCCTCCATTAAGCAGCCCCCTCCTCTGAGTCTGGGGTGGGAGTGGAGGCTGAGGGCAGTGTTACGTGCAGGGCTACCCAGGCATGGGGGCTCCCCAAGGCAGCTGAGAGCAAGGAGATGGCTCCAGGCCTTAGCCAAAGCCTGCCACCATCTATGATGAGGGCTAAAAGCACAACCCAGTGGTCCTAGTGGCCTCTGGGGTTCAGGGACGGTAGCGTGGAGGACAAGGCCACCTCCCCCACACCTTCCCCTTGCACCCTGGAGTTCAGGGCCTTTGTTTCAGCCTCTGTTCTGCCAGGGTTGGCTCTGACTTTGGACCAAAGCTTCCCCTCTCAGGGTCTGGGTCTCCTTCATCATAAGAAAGACACTCTCCAGCTCCATCATGTTCTAAATGCTGACTCTAGATAGTGTCGGGGTACAGAGAATCAGGGGACAGGAAGACTAAGGGGTGAGACTGCACTGGAATGTGGGAGGTAGGAGACATTTTTACTGCCTTAAGCACATTCCTGCCTATCCCTGCTCCTTTCTTTGCCCATACACACAGAGGCTGGCCACACTAGAGAACAGAAAAGGAAAAAGTTTATTGAAAACTATATACAGTTGGTCCAGCTCCTACCATGGGCTGCGATCTCAGCCAGTCCCTCCCACACCTCAGGCAGTGTCTTGGCCCCTCATGGGGAGGGATGGAGCCAGGCCTAGGGCCCAGACTCCCTTGGGTGGCTTGGCAGCTGGAGCCCACCATGGATCTTTGTAAATTTACAACTCTAAATGGCCTGAAGGTAGTGGGCAGGGGACAGGGAATGGATCCCTGCCTGATCTAGTCACAGCCTTGATAGGGGAACACTATTCTGAAACTTGGGCCCAAGTAGGGCCCAGCTAAGTCGTCCAGAAGTCCTGACTGCTTCTCTCACAGGCCTTCCTAGACATGGAGGCAAATAGCCTCCCTACGACCCCACCCCATGGAGCAGGCCCCATGGGCTTCATGGGCTTGACTGGGGACACCAGGTACCCTTCCTCCCAACATTGACTCAGGGTCCGGAGCTCCTGGAGAACTCCCCAAGCAGAGGACTTGGGGTTGAGGGGTGAGCGTTGGGGAGGTCACAGCTCCCGGCCCAGAACTGGAGCCTCCTAGGGTCAGGGCAGCCGTGGGGTCAGGGTGTCCCGCTGTAGGAATAGTCTGCTTTATTGTGCATCACCAGCCGGTCATCCACAAAGTAGAAGCTGTCAGACTGGGTCTCATACGGGTGACGGATCATCTCGCTGACTGCAAGAGAGGCCCAGCCAGGCCGGGCAAAGGTCAGGAGCTTGAGTCTGGCCACTGCAGGGGCTTCAGGACTGGGGTACAGGGACAGCCAAACAGCCTGAAATATCCCCAGCCTCTTTCTCTACAGATGATATGGGAATGGTGGCAGACACAGAAGAGCCCCAGGGTGGGGAGAAATGGGATCAGACCCACAAGTCCCCCTCCCTCCCACAGCTCAGTCTCCAGACGCCCCCACTTCCCCACTCCCAGAAGACCCTGCCCACGCACTCAGCTCCTCGGAGAGAGGGGGGAAGTCGTAGATGTGCTCGCAGGTGTTCTTGCTGCTGGGGATGCAGAAGCCAAAGTGGAAGTCGAAGCTTTTGAGTAGCTGGTTGCGGAAGTAGTGCCTCTCGATCATGCGGAAGTTGTTGACAGGCTTGTCTCCCACTGTGAACTCCACCCTGAGCAAGAGAAGGAGGCAGGGCTGAGTCTGTGCTTGAAGTCAGCTAGCCATCCGGGCTCAGGACAGGCCACCCCTATGAGAGGCTGAGAAGGGCCCACTCACACCCTCTCCCTCACCCCCACCACCACCCCCAGCCCAGCGACTCACGTGGCTCCCACCTGCCTCAAGCGGAGGAAGGCAGGCGTGAACTGGTAGCGGACAAAGCGCCCAGCATTGGGGTCCAGGTCCCGCCGGTTGATGGGCAACCGTTCTGCAATGTACCCCAGCTGGGGCTCAGTGGGCTTCAGGCTGGGCCCTTGTCCACCCAGGGTTCTACCCTTGGGCCCCCATCTATCTGATTTTTTTTAAACTCCCCAAGAAATTCTGGGGCACATTGAAGGCTCAGACCATTGGCCAAATAGTGCCACCTAGGGGTTCTAGGTCTGCAGGTTCCCAATTGCCACTGTGGTTCCGGGAGCCACAGGATGCTGAGGCCTGGGACCCGTAGGACTGCAGTTCCCAGAGAGCCCTGCAGAAGACAGCTTGGCAGGGACCGAAGGGGTAGGGGCTGACCTCGCAAGATGTCCAGCCTCAGAAACATATGGGAAGGAAAAGAAAGGGCCCCCCTGCCTGCAGACTCCTGAGAATGCTGGGGTCCAAGCCCCAGCTCTGTGGACTCCTCTGTGGCCCAAGGAGTCCCTGGGCAGCCCACTCCACAGCTCGTATCTGCCTCTCCATCAATGGCCCACCCAACCCACTCACCTGAGACTGGGGGCTTCTTGATTTCAAAGAGGACAGTGCCTGAGTCCATGTCCCGAATCTTAAACCTGACGAAGTCGATCTTGTAGATATTCTCCTCGGGGGAGCAGAGGTAGTCTAGGGGAAACAGGCAGCTGAGCAAGGAAGGGGCCCCAAAGCCCCTGCTGCCAGGTCAGCTTGTGTGGGACCCCAGAGTAGCTACCCTCTTCTCATCCCTGGGATCACTGCCCTCTGGAAAGAGGGACCTCAGCCCCTGCCCTTGGGGAAGGGCACAACTCCGCTATGGGGATCTAACAGGGGATAAGGAGTGCCATCCTAGTGGTCTCTGGGGGCCAGGGAAGGGCAGGGCAGAGAAGGGTAGAGGACAAGGCCACCTCCCGAACACTCTCCCTCCCACCCTGGAGTTGAGGGTCCTCATTCTGGCCTCCGCTCTGCCAAGGCTGGCGAGATGACTTTGGGAGAATTGGGTCTCCAGCCTGGTAGGAGCCTCTCCTCTCATATGGGAACAACTTCCTGCAGTCTGACCTGTCTCTTCTACTGCAACTCAGCCTATCAACTTCTCTGGTACCCTGCCTTTGAGAACCACACTGTAAAGGAGGCCACACAGCTCTGTCTTGGGAGAGTCACAGTCCTTCTCTGGAGGATATTCCTACCCTCACCCCACAGCTGCCCCTGGCATGACATCTAGATGTATCAGGTGAGGCTGATGTTGAGGGGACTTTCCCTGATACGGGTGGTGCTGGGGCAGGTGAACAACCCCTTCCCTATTCCTCCTCCCCTCCCAACCCCCTCCTCTCAGTAAGAAGCTTACACCAGCCCAGCTCCCTTAAGCAGCTTAACCAAAGCTCTGCTGACTCAAGCCCAGAGCCTGGGATATGGCAGGGGGGAGGAGGCCAACTTTGCTCTCATCCTTTGTTGATCTCCAAATGGGAGGAAGTCTTAGCAAGCAGAGGCAACCCCCTTAGAGGTCATTTACGCGGCCCTGGCTATGAGCCACCACCATGGAGAAAGTAGTCCTGGACCCCCATAGAGAAGAACACAGGCTAGGCCAGGAAGAGGGTGTGGCAGGTGCAGCAGTGGGTGTGGAAGGGGTAAGGGGAGTCCTCAGGCCCAGAAGGGGAACCAAGAACAGTGGGAGGCCCTGCCTGAGGAAGCTCAGGGAGCTACAGGGCCTGATCTAACGCTCACAGCTCTTGCAGCAGCAACTTCAAGTGCTCAGGGAGGCCCTGGCAACAAAGAGAGCAGGGAAGGACTCGTGCTGTCAGCCTGCACAGCATCACATCCTCCCCTGGTGGCCCACAGAAGCCCGGAAATCACCCTCCAGGCCCCTGGGCCACCTCCTATTCCTCTGGGGCAGGAAGAGGAAGTGAATATAAAGTCATTTTCTCTTTCCCAGTCCTGCTTCTTCCCCAAGCCTGATGCAGTCCCCTCCAGGAAGCCCTCCTGGCAGCCATCTGGTACCCTGGGGCCCAGCATGGACTTTATACAGCTTGGGGAAGAGGCAGGGCCCTGAGTCTACTACAGCCCACATGTGGGGTGGGGAGAGAATGGAAGTGGGCAACCCCTATCTCACCCCATTCACCCTATTTTCACAGCAAGTAAGCACCAGTATAAAGACATAGAAAGAAGGTACAGAGCATAGAGAACGGAGGTGGCAGAGTGGGGAGCAGGATCCCAGTGCCCAACTCCCAGATCCCTGTAAGGCCTTCTCTTCTCCCATTCTCTAACTTTTGGAGCCTCTCTCATTTGGGAACAACTTCCTGCAGTCTAAACTCAGTCTCTTCTACTGCAAACTCAATCTATCAACCTCTCTGTCCTTAGAAGAAGTGAGGAACAGGGATGTCTATGGCTCAGAACACCACGGCCACTCCTTTTCTAGGAAGGATGAGGCCTGGGACCCAGGGTCAGGTCAGAATAAGGGGCAGAGTGGCCAAGGGCTCAGAACACAACTGCTCTATTCCGCTCAGCCACAAATAGCTTCCTAAGCTGGATTCAGGGCCCAGTAATCTGGGAACAGCAAACCTCGGACCTGCATGATTAGGGTCAGAAGAGATCAGGCAAGGGGTGCCAGGGTGGAAATCCCTGGAACTCTGTTCTCAACTCCTGCACAGGAAGGGGTTCCCATGAAGCCCTTTCCTCTACTTACCCTTCACAGATTTCCCATCTCTAAGGGCTAAGAATTTCCTCCAAATTAGGAGACAAATGGTGGTACATGAGCTAGAAGCTCCCTCTAGTTGCAAAATAAACCCCCAAAGTTACTCAGGACTCAGTCAGTCTGACCTCTGGACTTCCTCTGAGAAAGTTCTGTCCCAGAGCTAAGCTGAATCCTAAATGCTGCTATTGCAAATTGTAGCCCAACTGGCTTCAACATCAGCCTGGTCCAGCCTCCCTCTCTCCATGGATGCTTGCTTGGGCAAGGGAGCTCAGTACTCTGGGGGCCCAGCCAAGAATGGCTGCTGCCTAGCTCAGTAAGGAGAGAGGAATTGGCCCCCAGGGACCCAGGAGCACAGGCTCAAGGCTGCCTCCCCTCCACAGCTCTGTCTGGGAGCCCTGTGTTCTGCTGCTTTGGAAGATCTAGGGCTCAGGTCCACTCCAATACATGCCCCCCATACCCACAGAGAAGCCCCCCAACAGTTATTCTCACAAAGGGGGCCAGGGCAGGTTGCTGGTGAATGTGGCCAAGGTGGAGAGCCACTGTCTCTCCATGCACCTTTCATCCTTTGAGGCTCATCCAAAGCCTCTGCTATGAGGTTTCCTAGCCCTCATTCCCTGCCTATGATGACCCCCTCCCCTGCCCTGAAAGCCAAGTTGTTTGACGCCAGGCAGCGCTATGAGCAGCCCTGTAGGGCCCAAAAATACTAGTGATCAAAGAGCCCAATGTACACAGCATGCACAGATGCCAGGCACTGTACAGAATCAGAGGTCTTATCTTCACAATAATCTTACGAGATAGGTATCATTATCCCCATTTTATAGATGAAAAGACATGCTCAGAGAGGTGAGGTTACTTGCCCAAGGTCACACAGCCAATTATATGGCAGAGTTGGAACTCCAACCCAGGCAGTCCAGCTCAGAAACTTTTAACCACAGTGGAGACCAAGCCTCCCTTGACGACAGAGCCCCCAGAACAGGACAGGTGCTAGTCTAGGCTTGGAGGGACGTTAAGCCACTCCCCATGAGAGGAACCACAGCCAACACACTAAAGCTGCCTGCTCAGTTTCTTTCCCAGGGAAGAAAATGGCCCAAGTCTTCCTGGAGGATCAGGGTGAGGGTATTAACGGTTGGGGAGACATGAAGAGTCTGAACGCCTCCCAAGTAACTCAGCCTCCACCTAGCCTCCCGAGTGGGGGCTGAGGACAGGCTGGCTGCACTCAGCCCCTCTCCTCATTAGTGCAGGGGCGGGCCTCAAGGCGCTCTGGAGACTCCACAGCTACAGGGCTACGGTTGCAGCTGCTGCCGCACGTACCTCCACGCTGGGAAAAGGGGACGGGCCCCTGGAAAAGGAAGGAATAAATCTCGAAAGGGAGAAGAAGGAGGCACAGAGAGAGATCAAGGGAAGGGGGTACACAGAGATCAGACCTGGCGGCAGAAGGGAGAGCAAGGCACACAGGAGAGGGGACTCGGTGGGGGAGGGGAGGCGGGAAAGGGGGCGGGGGCCAGGGCTTGGCGCGCCGGGAGGGCCCCTCGCACCCTCTCCCCTTCCCACCCGCGGGCGGCGCTCCCTCGTGGGTGCTCACCACCCGTGATCCGCTGCAGCCCCAGCACGTCCTCCGGCCCGATCGGCTGCTTCCTCTGCAGCGGCCCCGGCCTGGGCCCTGGGCCTGCGTCCGGCTCCGACTCGGACCCAGATTCGGATTCCGCCGGCGGCTGTGGTATGGGGACCACGCTCGGGCCCGAGGGCCCTGGAGCGGGCTCCGCCCCCGTCCCGGCTCCACCGCCGCCCTTCTTCACCTTCATGGCCTCGCGGGGCCGCGGCTTGCCTGCTGCCGCCGCCGCTGCCTGCGCCGGCTGGAGCCGGGGGAAGGGGGAGCGTCCGCAGCCCCGCCCCCGGCCGGGGCTTCAGGCACCGCCCCGCCCCGGCCCCGCCCCTGGGGTGGGCCCTGCGCTGATCCCGCCCGCCGCCCGGCCCAGCCCTCCCGAAATGCCGCGGACGCGGGGGATGGGAGTCGGGGAATCCTGCCCTGGGCTTCATTCTGTTTTTCTAACACTTTCTTGTACTGGTACTAGTGGGGTCCTGACTACCTCTCCGCTTACTCACTGTGTTCCAGCCTTTCTGCTCGTGAGTCCCAGGCTCAGGGTCTCTGGTTGGATGGTCTTCCCCAGATGGCCTCTTTTCTCCTAGTCACAGCTCAAATGTCATCTGCTCAAAGGGCCTCCCTCACACCCAGTCTGAAGCCCTTCCCCCTCAGTCACCATCTGACCAGCCTGTTTTTGTCTTTCTAATGCATTATGTGAAATTATTTTTATTTGTCCTATGACTCTTCCCCCTGAAAGCTCAGCTCGGTGAAAGCACCGGTCCTGCCTACTTTGTTCTCTGTAGGACCCCTGCACCTAGCAGAAGGCTCCCTGCAGCTGGTGCTCAAGATTTTTTTTTTTTTTTTTTTTGACCTGATGAATTAGTATCTCAGGTAAAAAGCAGATGCTAACAGACTTGGGCAATCCAGCTAGGAAGGGCACATGGCCACGTGGAAGCAAAGTGGACCTGTGGGCACAGGAGGACAAACACCAGGAAACTGTTACTTACACGTGAATGCAGAAAGAGTCGAGCTCAGACTTTGTATCATTCCAATTCATATTCAGCCAGTGTTTATTAAGAGCCTACTATACGCCAGACACTTTACATGCTGATCACATTTAATCCTCACAACCACCTCGTAAGGGGGACATCATCAGTGCCATTTGAACGAATGAAAAACTGAGGCTAGGCCGGGCGCGGTGGCTCACGCTTGTAATCCCAGCACTTTGGGAGGCCGAGGCGGGCGGATCACGAGGTCAGGAGATCGAGACCACGGTGAAACCCCGATTCTACTAAAAATACAAAAAATTAGCCGGGCATGGTGGCGGGCGCCTGTAGTCCCCGCTACTCGGAGAGGCTGAGGCAGGAGAATGGCGTGAACCCGGGAGGCAGAGCTTGCGGTGAGCCGAGATTGCGCCACTGCATTCCAGCCTGGGCGACAGAGCGAGACTCCGTCTCAAAAAAAAAAAAAAAAAAAAAAAAAGAAAAACTGAGGCTGGGAGAGATTCAAAAGCTTATCCAAAGCTCTCCAGACAATAAGTGCAACAACAAGGATTTGAATTCAGGACTGTTTGATTCCAAATCTGGAACTTTCTGGAACCTCTGACACACACACACAAACACACAAACACACACACAAACACACACACACAGCACCACGTCCTGAGATGCTGCCTCCTGGACTCCCGCCAGACTGTACCTGACGGACAAAGCCAGCTAGGAGGGAGGGGAGGAAGAAGGTCCCAGAGGTGACCAATGCCTGGCCCCTTCATGACGGCAGGGGCTAGGGCTCTCCCACAGGGACTAGAGAGAAGTGTGGAAGGGAGGGACTTTCCCATAATGCTCCCTCCTCTTAGTGCACAAGTGTACTATGTTGAGAAATGGGGCAAAAGAACAAACAGTCCTTGCCACAGAGGGAGACAGGCAGCAGCCTTATCAAACAAGATAAGGAGACCCGGATGATGTGCCTTTTGAGGCCCCTGGTGGTGGAGAAGGATTGAGCCAGGTGAATGGGAAAGGAAGAAAAGATGAACCCATCTTGGAGTGTTGTACTTTGGTTGCTGGAGAGCCAACAGCGGAGACTGGAGACAAATATTTAAGTCATTCCGGCAGGCCCCATGTATGTGCCTCTCAATCTAACACCGCCCACTTTGGCCAAAAAGGAAGGCTTCCTGTGGAGGTGCTGCCCTGCTCAGTCTGTCTTCTCAGGCTTTTTCCAGGACTTGCGGGTCTCCAGGAAGATCCTGACCAGGGACAGGAGGATGGGCACAGCCATAGGCAGGAAGAGTGGGATGTAGATGGCAAACTTCTGGTCATCAGGGAAATAAAGGAGGTGGAGGAGTGACGGGTCAAAAAAGGCAAGCTCAGAGGATGTCACAGCTTCCTGGCTGGCGACAAAGGCAGATGCCAGGTGCCCAGAGGCCAACTCTTCTGCTGACTTCTGGACTGCAGCTACAGCCCTGTACACCTAGGAAGGAGAAGGGACAAGAGGGTATACCAGTAAGTCCTAGGCATTGGTGGAAAGGGTGCTGGGCCTTACTGTGCCTTCCATCTACCAAGGAAGATGCCTGGAGTTCATCCAGGACCTATGGAAGTCTGTCTACAGGGATATGGTTTATTTTCCTAGGGTCAGCTTGAAACCTCGCACTCTCATCTGCACTCCTGCTTGGGGGCTGGTACTGCCGTCTAGAGGAAGGCTGGGACACTAAAGATGGCAAACCCACACATACCGTGGACCTCACAGGCTCTCTGGTCTCACCACACTCTGGCCCTCTCTGGCTACTCCAGTCCCAAGCTGCAGAATCCATCCCCTGCCCGCTTACCTCAGATGCCACGTCGTCCTTAATGACAATGTTGCTGATCTTGCCCAGAAGCTGCGCCAGGGAGGTGAGGGTGGTGGTGGCTGTGGCCAGGTTCTCCACTGACCGAGCCCAGAGCAGCCGGTCTAGCTCCCAGGTCATTAGCCCTTCACTCTTAGGCCCTGAAAGCAGGCATTTTGGAGGCACCTGGGGATGAGCAATCCCAAAGAGCAACCTGTAGGAACATTGGAGTTAAGATCAAGGTGGCTGAGACCACAAGGTGGGAGATGATGGCTAAGATTTCTCAAATATCTGTCCTAAGCCAGTGATTTTCAATCTTACCCAGAACCATAAGGGTTAAAGGGAAGTACCGCAGGGTCTTGGGGGCATAAGGGCAACACCAAGCAAGTTGGCCCCAAACACTGCTTCAACCAGTGTTTCTGCTTTTACCTGTTTCTACATTAGATTTCCAAGATCTTGTTTCTTAAAAAAAGGTTCCATGGCTAAAATACTTCTGATAACACCAACTTAGTTTAATCCTTTCACCTTCTCTACCCTCTCTTTGAACAAATGGGGCCAATGGGACTTAGCATTAAGGGATGATCCAGGACTGCCTTTGCCAAGGTACATGTGCTGTGCTTCTCTAAGCCTGCATCTGTGAGACACTGCTAGTCAATCAGAAGAATACTCTTTCCTAATGAGCCCAGACACAGCCTTAGAATCCTCAACACAGAGCCTCAGGCAGCCACTCAATCCATCAGGCAGCATAAGAATTAACAGCTATTTTCTTAAGCAGCCCTAATCACACTCCATGGACCTGACATTCATGAGTCTATTTTTCTTAAAACTGGTTTTGCTGGCTGGGCGCAGTGGCTCACGCCTGTAATCCCGGCACTTTGGGAGGCCGAGGCGGGTGGATCACGAGGGCAGGAGTTCAAGACCAGCCTGGCCAAGATGGTGAAACCCTGTCTCTACTAAAAATACAAAAAATTAGCCAGGTGTGGTGGCGGGCGCCTGTAGTCCCAGCTACTCGGGAGGCTGAGGCAGAGAATTGCTTGAACCCGGGAAGTAGAGGTTGCAGTGAGCCGAAATGGCACCACTGCACTCCAGCCTGGGCAAGAGAGCGAGACTCCATCTCAAAAAAAAAAAAAAAAAAAATGATTTTGTCACCTACTAGCCTTCTTGGAAGGATGATGGGATCCTTAGAAACTTTTCTTGGTTTCCCTGGGGCTCTAGGCACAGCCAAGATATCCCTGCCAGGTAAGACTTGATTCCACTTTGCAACTCCCCTCTACAGCCAAGGAGACTATGTCCCCAAGTGGATCATCCAGGACCTCACCGCAACTGTGCCAGGAACACCTCCATCACTCGCACCATGTCCACCTCGACTCTCACTGGCAGCACTGAGGCATTATAGGTTTTGGAGTCGACATTATATACCTGAAAGGGGGAATGAGATTGCCACAACATCATACCAGGCCCATGCACAGCTCTGCCCTAGGCACTCTGGAGAGAAAAGGAAGACATATTCTGTGCTCTTTAGAAGCGATAAACCTCATGGTATAGCTAATATTTTGTGAGTACCTACTACGGGGAGCATTAAATACATTATCCCAATTACCCCCTTGAAAGTCCTGTAGAACGTATTTTTTTCTTATCCCATTTTAGAATTCTCCCCCATGAGAAACTTCCAGTCTAACAAGGGAGACAAGGCTCCCAGCCTTGCAAGACTCCCACAAATAAGGCCAAGACGTAAGATGGACACAGAACGATCCTAGGTAAGGGCAAAGGGTCATAGTATAGAAAACACTGGCGGAAACAAAAGTGGGGCCGGCAGAAGAGGGGCATGAGCACATAGCACCCTCACCTCCCTGGTGCCTGCCCCTCCCACAGGCTGGGCCATGGAGGACACCAGAAGGAAAACAGAAGGAACACAGTTTCAGGGACACCTGCCTGTCCCAGAAGCATGGGCTCTGGGGTCTGTGTAGTCTGACTATTACCATAATGCCACCCCAGCGGGGACTGTGGAAGGCATTGGTGGCCACTGGAGCGCCATCCTTGTCCTGAATGTACAGCGGTGAGTGTGCAAGCTCAGGCACGTAGAGTAGAAAGTTGAGCACAGGGTACAAGGAGGCAGCACTGGACCCTGTGGTGTAAAGACAAGGGAAAGCAGAATGTCAAAACATGCTGGACCTGGACCTTAGTCCCAGGTCGGCCTCTAACTTGCTGGTCACTCACTCTGGGACTGATTCCCCAACTAACAATCATTAGGATATCCTCCTGCCCAGGGTGTCTCTAGTAAAGGGCTTCAGAATGTTCTCTCAAGATGTGCCACACAGATGGAAACATAATCCTTAGCTCCAAAACACCCCCAAATTCTCCCTCCTCAAAGGCCCCTTGACTGTCTACGACAGCTTTCTTGGCCACTCCCACAATGTACCCATATTACTACAGATAGTTTTATGCAAACCAGAAATCTGACCTTATGTCAGTTCCCTGCTTAATATCCTTCAATGGCTAGCCACCCCTATCAAGTTAAAGTTCAAACTCCTTAACATGGTCCTTTATGATCTGGCTTCTGCCTACCTTACCAGCTTCATCTTTGGTCACTCACTCACATTTCAGCCACACTAAACTACTCTTAGCTTCCTGAATGCCTAAGCTCTCTCACTCTTCTGCATCTAAGCTCACAGTTCCCTTTGCCTGGAATGCCCTTCTTTTCTCTACTCAGCACTGTCATAAGGTAGTCCCTCAGTCAATGTTTGTTGAATGAATAAATGAACGGAGGAATTTTCTAAGGCCTCACATGCTACCCCCTCACAATCCTCGGGCCACACTAGCCTGCCTCTGGTATCTGAGATTCCACAATTAGATATACTTACTTTGGTTTGACTGTGTTACAGTTCTTAGTCACACCTCCTCTTCCCAGTTTCCACCCGAAAAATGAAAAACTATGGTACTAGCTTCAAGGTTATTCAACCTCAATCAGCAGAACTGTCAATTCAAATTCTGCCCTCAAGTACTTTTGCTGTTGTCTTTCCTACGTGTGTGACAGCCTCTCTCCTAGATGGCTTTTAGGGAGACAGACCCAGCCTAGCCATTCATTTGTAAAAAGTGCTGGGAATCATGTTTAATAAATGCTTTTGGATATGACAGGTGAGAAGATGGAGATATCAACAGAGCATCATGAAAAAGGAAACTAGGGCTCAGGCATGGTGGCTCACGCCTATAATCCCAGCATTTTAGGGGGCTGGGGTGGGAAGATCACTTGAGGGGAGTTCAAGACCAGCATGGGCAACATAGTGAGATCCTGTCTCTAAAAAAAATTTTGAAAATTAGTCAAGTGTAGTGGCACATGCCTATAGTTTAGCTACTCGAGAGGCTGAGGTGGGAGGACCACTTGAGTCCAGGAGCTGGAGGCTGCAGTGAGCTATGACTGTGCCACTGCACTTTAGACTGGGCAACAGAGCAAGGCCTTGTCTCAAAAAAAGAAAAAACAAGCCTCAATCGCCACAGTCTCCTCACACCAACCCAACCTGGGAACCGTCACTGTATATAATCCACCTCCAATTCCCGTCCCCCACCCAGCTGAGCCGTCAGGATCCCTCCCTAGCCTGGCAGAAAAGAAAGACCCTCATCCTTAGGTGCTCACCCAGCCGGGACTCCACTGGGTTGATGACATGGGGGAGGTTGTGCATGTCCAAATAATAGCTGGAGGAAGCTGAGTCAAAGCGGGGGTTTACCCCCAACATTGCATAGTAAAGAATCTGTAGAGCAAAGAGGGAGTGGTTACTTTGTTTAGATTTATATTCTACTTTCTCCCAGAAAAGATTTGAGGTGCCCTAAAAAAGACACAATCAGGACAAGGCAACATATAAGAGACAAAATCAGGGCTAAGAGAAAATAATTGCAGAAGAAAACAGCAAAGCCAAGGGTAAAGTGAATAAACTAAATACATGTTTTAAAAACCACATATTTTTTTTTTTTTGAGACGGAGTCTTGCTCTGTCCCCCAGGCTGGAGTGCAGTGGCGCAATCTCGGCTCACTGCAAGCTCCGCCTCCCGGGTTCACGCCATTCTCCTGCCTCAGCCTCTCCGAGTAGCTGGGACTACAGGCACCCGCCACCATGCCCGGCTAATTTTTTGTATTTTTAGTAGAGACGGGGTTTCACCATGGTCTCGATCTCCTGACCTCGTGATCCGCCCGCCTCGGCCTCCCAAAATGCTGGGATTACAAGCGTGAGCCACCGCGCCCGGCCCTAAAAACCACGTATTTTACCAGGTTTCCTAACAGTCTACACAAAGAGAGAAACAAAGAACAACATAATTCAGTGTCTACAAGATCAAATCAAGCCAGTTATTCAGAAGCAATTACTCCCACTAGTAAGACCTGATAAAAATTTCTCCCACATGTTTTCCCTACAAGGAGACAGTGTGATACAGAAAGCTACAATCTTCACATCTTTTTTTTTTGCGATGGAATCTTACTCTGTTGCCAGGCTGGAGTGTAGTGGCACGATCTTGGCTCACTGCAAACTCCACCTCCCGGGTTCAAGCAATTCTCCTGCCTCAGCCTCCTGAGTAGCTGGGACTAAAGGTGCGTGCCACCATGCCCAGCTAATTTTTATGTTTGTAGAGACGGGGTTTCACCATGTTGGCCAGGATGGTCTTGATCTCCTAACCTCGTGATCCGCCTGCCTCAGCCTCCCAAAGTGGTGGGATTACAGGCGTGAGCCCCGCACCCGGCCCTTCACATCTTTATTGTTACTACAATAACAAATTTCAGGAAGCATTTTTCTAAAAGCTAAATTCCTTAAGAATGGCTCTGCTGGGCTCCATCGCTCATGCCTGTAATCCCAGCACTTTGGGAGGCCAAGGCAGGCGGATCACGAGGTCAAAAGATCGAGACCATCCTGGCCAACATGGTGAAACCCCGTCTCTACTAAAATACAAAAATCAGCTGGGCATGGTGGCGCGCACCTGTAATCCCAGCTACTCAGGAGGCTGAGTCAGGAGAATCGCTTGAACCTGGGAGGTGGAGGTTGCAGTGAGCTGAGATCACACCACTGCACTCCAGCAAAAAAAAAAAAAAAACCAAAAAGATGGGTCATGGCATTAACATCTAAGCACAACTGGTGAGTACAGGTCTAGAGGGAGCTATAGGAAGGTGGTTTGTTAATAAGCACTGACAAACTCCCTCAACTGGATGCCAAGGAAGTAAAGACACCAGAATCTGCCCTCAATGGATGGATGGACACAGACAAGGGCACACACACACCCCCAGTACCCGCCCTTATGACACTCACATACATATACACACAGGAAATTCCTAGCAAATCAGCAAGCTCTAAGAGATGGAGGAACAGACTGCACTTGTAAATATGTATAGATGTTGAAAAGGACTCCTCACCTTGTTCCCGGTCTTACCTGAGAGTCCACAGAGAAGTTGCCAGTGGCACTGAGGGCATTCAGGAAAGGTTGCACATAGCGCAGGACAGCCCCCTCAATGTCCCAGTGGACGTCATGGGACTTGGGGTCTGGGTTGAGTAAACTGAAGGTGATCTCATAGCCTACAGAAACAGGAGTCAGGGAAGTCAGAGGCTCTTGTGGATCAAAGAAGAGGGACAGCCTTTACTCCCAGCTGAGCTGAACTTGTTTCTCCTCTGGAATGGGGCTGCTTTCCATCATGGAACCAAAAGGAGGACAAAACTGGGATGAGGAACACAGTAAGAAAAAGCTGCCAGGCGCTGTGGCTCATGTCTGTAATCCCAGCACTTTGGGAGACTGAGGCAGACGGATCACTTGAGGCCAGGAGTTCAAGACCAGCCTGGCTATCATGGGGAAACCCCATCTCTACTAAAAATACAAGTATCGGCCGGGTGTGGTGGCTCACGCTGTAATCCCAGCACTTTGGGAGGCCGAGGCAGGCAGATCATTTGAGGTCGGGAGTTCAAGACCAGCCTGGTCAACATGGTGAAACCCCGTCTCTACTAAAAATACAAAAATTAGGCCGGGCGCGGTGGCTCACGCTTGTAATCCCAGCACTTTGGGAGGCTGAGGCAGGCGGATCACGAGGTCAGGAGATCGAGACCACGGTGAAACCCCGTCTCTACTAAAAATACAAAAAAAATTAGCCGGGCGTGGTGGCGGGCGCCTGTAGTCCCAGCTACTCGGAGAGGCTGAGGCAGGAGAATGGCGTGAACCCGGGAGGCAGAGCTTGCAGTGAGCCGAGACTGCGCCACTGCACTCCAGCCTGGGTGACAGAGCGAGACTCCGTCTCAAAAAAAAAAAAAAAAAAAAAAATACAAAAATTAGCTGGGCGTGGTGGTGGGTGCCTGTAATCCCAACTATTCAGGAGGCTGGGGTAGGGGAATCGCTTGAACCTGGGATGCAGAGGTTGCAGTGAGACAAGATCACGTCACTGCACTCCAGCCTGGACAACAGGAGGCTCCGTCTCAAAAAATAATAAAATTAAAATAAAAATACAAGAATTAGCCAGACGTGGTGGCATGCACCTGTAATCCTACTCAGGAAACTGAGGAGTGAGAATCGCTTGAACCTGGGAAGCAGAGGTTGTGGTGAGCCAAGATCGCGCCACTGCACCCCAGTCTGGGCAACAGAGCAAAACTCTGTCTCAAAAAATAAAAATAAAAAAATAGGCCAGGTGCGATAGCTCATGCCTGTAATGCCAGCACTTTGGGAAGCTGGGGCGGGTGGATCACGAGGTCAGGAGATCGAGACCATCCTGGCTAACACAGTGAAACCCCGTCTCTACTAAAAATACAAAAAAATTAGCCAGGAGTAGTGGCGGGCACCTGTAGTCCCAGCTACTTGGGAGGCTGAGGCAGGAGAATGGCGTGAACCTGGGAGGCAGAGATTGCAGTGAGCCGAGATCGCGCCACTGCACTCAGCCCAGGCAACAGAGCGAGACTCCATCTCAAAATAAATAACTAAATAAAATAATAATAATAACATAAAATAAATAAGAAAAAAATTGAGACTAGAGAAGAAAGGAGAAAGAAGTTGGCATGCAGATTTCCCTCCTGCCCCATGTAATTCATTTCCTCTCCCTTCATGTGGCAGAGCCTGGTGCCCTACCCAAGCTGGACTTGAGAGGCCGCCTCTTCTCAGCGCTCCACTTGTCCTCTGGAAGGTGGTCAGCCAGAGCAGCAGCAAGCACATCCTCAGTCAAAGACATGGCCTGGGCCACCTGGACTATGCGGCGGCCAATGATGTTAAAGGCCTCCCGGTGCATTATCCCCCGCACCACTGCTGTCCTCTTGGGCCCAATGTAGCTCATCATGTCCTGTGGGGGTGAGCAAGGGACAGAATGCCCACGGCTCAGAAAAGAAAGCCGAAAAGCACCCTGGCTCCTATTGTTCCGAATCTGCCCCTTTGCCAATGACCAACAGGTTTGCACCTCTCTTGATATTCATGAGCTATTAACTCAGCATTTCTGAGCTATGAGTATATATTGTTTTCATTTGTTTCCGTTCCCTTCTTTTTCCCAGCAGACATGGGTCCAGGCAGCATCTAACTCTTCAGGGGCTGGTAAAATGGTGAAATAGAAACTCAGAGATGGCATGCTGAGCAAGAAAAGCAGAATAAACTGACAACTGGAGAGTCTGATATAAAAATGGCACATGGCGAAGAAACAAGTATTCACAATAGCATTATTTCTAGCAGTAAAACCTAGAAATAATCCAAATGTCCATTAGCAATAGAATGGGTAAATTATGTTTATGTTTATACAACGATACATAGATTCAACTATATAATTATGGATGATTCTCTCACCAGACTCTGCCACATGAAGGGAATAAAATAAAAGTGGCAGAGGAACATGTGCTATATGCCACCATTTATATAAATTCAAAAATGTAAAATTAAATACATTGTTTACAGAGATACAACATATGTGACCAAACTCTAAGGAAAAGCAAGAAAATTACAAACACAAAATCTGGTTGCCTTGGGCCGAAAGGGAATGGAGTATAACCATGGAAGTACACACTGTGCTACTGCACTGCAGTTTGTGAGCTGGGGGTGGGATGGGGATGTTCATTAACATTTTCTTTAGTGTTTTTATAAAAATTAAATATTTCATTATAAGTTTTCTTTTTGAGACAGAGTCTCACTCTGTCGCCCAGGCTGGAGTGCAGTGGCACTATCTTGGCTCATTGCAACCTCCGCCTCCTGGGTTCAAGTGATTCTCCTGCCTCAGCCTCTCGAGTAGCTGGGACTACAGGCACCCACCATCACGCCCGGCTAATTTCTGTATTTTTAGTAGAAATGGGGTTTCACCGTGTTGACCAGGCTGGTCTCAAATTCCTGACCTCAAGTGATCTGCCTGCCTCGGCCTCCCGAAGTGCTGGGATTACAGGCATGCGCCACCGCACCCAGCCGATTCTTGTATTGTTAGTAGAGATGGGGAGTGCAGTGGCATGATATTAGCTCACTGCAACCTCCACCTCCCAGGCTCAAGCGCTCCCCCCGCCTCAGCCTCCAAAAGTAACTGGGACTACCCACATCCAGCTAATTTTTTTTATTTTTTGTAGAGATGGGGTTTTGCCATGTTGCCCAGGCTGGTCTTGAACCCCTGAGTTCAAGCAAACTGCCCGCCTCAGCCTCCCAAAGTGCTGGGATTACAGTGTGAGCCACCAGACCCAGCCAGTATTCTTTATGAAAAATATGTGGAGGCCGGATGTGGTGGCTCACACCTGTAATCTCAGCACTTTGGGGGGCCAAGGCAGGTAGATCACAAGGTCAGGAGTTCGAGACCAGCCTGACCAACATGGTGAAACCCCGTCTCTACTAAAAATACATTACATGGCACATGCCTGTAATCCCAGGTGCTCAGGAGGTTGAGACAGGAGAATCACTTGAACCCAGGAGGCGGAGGCTGCAGTGAGCTGAGATCCCGCCACTGTACTCCAGCCTAGGCAACAAAGCAACACTCCATCTCAAAAAAAAAAAAAATTTTTTTGGAGAGTTTTCTGTAGCAAATGGAAGAAATGGGTAGCAATGATGCAAGAAGGAGGTGACCCAGGAGTCCACGAGCTGAAGGGATAAGGCAAAGTCGCAGCCTTTCTGTTACCTTACCTGGGGAAGAAGTGAGGAGTGTTCAGAGATCACGTACACAGTCAGGGAGCCCTCCGCTTGTTCCTGAGGCTCATCTAACATGGCTTCTGCCTCTGGGGGCAAGAACAGGTGGTACACCAAGAGCAAAACACCATTCCATCTCCCCCCAGCCCCACAGAATGCCTGACCCACCCCTTCACCCACATTCAGCTGACACAGTGGTCAGGCTTGGGTAAGCCAATCAACCTCTCTGGCCCTCAGTGGACTGGGCTGAATCCCACAGTTCCTCATTCCCAGCATTCCAAGAGAGGTTTTGGAGGTAAGCCAAAGCATGGGAACTATGCACTTAGAGATCAGAAGGAAAAAGAGTGCTTCACATTAAAATGGTGTGCTCATCCCTTCCCATACCTTGCACACTGCCCAATGACAGGGCCACCTCTTCATGGTCCAAAGCCCTCCGATAGGCCTTCTGGAAACGGCATTTGATTTTCATTTTGTCTGGGAGGGATAAGAAGTAGCACGATGAAAAGAGCAAGCATCAGGCCTCTGCCCACCTTCCCAGACCTAACACGGTCCAGCATCTGAGGACAGCAAGATGGCTGTTTACAGAAAAAGACCAAGCAGCTGCAGCCAACTCTAATGATTTCTGCATAGATGATATCAAACACATGACACCCATTTCTCCCATCTGCCCCAGCTCTTGCCTTCACCTCTGCACACACTGGTCCTTCAGCTTGAAATGTCTTCCCACTGGGAAATCTATTTCAATAGTCATTACATTAATAGGCAAAAGGAGAAAAACCATATGGTCATTCCAATCACTGCCCCAAAATAATTAAATTCAGTGAACATTCCTGATAAAAAACAAAACACACAGGCTGGGCACGGTGGCTCATGCTTGTAATCCCAGCACTTTGGGAGGCCGAGGCAGGCGGATCCCTTGATCTCATGAGTTGGAGATCAGCCTGGGCAACATGATGAAACCCCATCTCTACAAAAAATACAAAAATTGGCCAGGTATGTGCCAGACACAGTGGCTCACACCTGTAATCCCAGCACTTTGGGAGGCCAAGGCGGGTGGATCACCTGAGGTCAGGAGTTCGAGACCAGCCTGGCCAACATGATGAAACCCCGTCTCTACTAAAAATACAAAAAATTAGCTGGGTGTGGTGGCAGGCGCCTGTAATCCCAGCTACTCAGGAAGCTCAGGCAAGAGAATCACTTGAACCCAGAAGGCGGAGGCTGCAGTGAGCCGAGATCACACCATTGCACTCCAGCCTGGGCAACAAGAGCGAAATTCCATCTCAAAAAAAAAAAAGCCAGGTATGGTGGTGCACACCTGTAGTCCCAACTACTTGGGAGGTTGAGATGGGAGGATGACTTGAGCCTGGGAGGCAGAGGTTGCAGTGACCTGAGATCGCACCACTGCACTCCAGCCAGGGTAGTAGAACCAGACCTTGTCTCAAAAAAATAAAAAATAAAAAACCACACACTTCATGACAAAACATTAAACATAATTCTATAAAGTTAATAATAAAACAAGGATGCCTGCTATTTCCTCTATTCTCATTGTTATTCAGTATTGTTCTTTCTGAAGTTCTTGACCAATGTAATATGTGAAGAAAGAGAAAGAAAACTTATAAGTATTGGAAAGAAACAGATAAAATGGCCACTTTGAAGTAGCATAATTATTTCTCAAGAAAATCAGAACCAACTGAAAAACTATTAGAACTAGCAACAGTTCAATAAGATGACTAGATACAAGAACATGCAAGAATCAATACCTGCATAAATACCAGCAATATCTGATTAGAAACATCTCTTAAAACCTCAATCACATTAACAATAAAGTATAAAAATACCCAGGAATAAATGTATAAAACTCTAAGAAGAAAACTTCAAAGACTTTACTGAAGGACATAAAATATCTGAATAAAATGGAAAAGCATACAAGGTCCCTAGATGAATATTATAAAGATGTCACATTATAAAGACTATTATAAAGATGTCAACTCTCCCCAAATTAATATATACATGTAAGCCAATCCTGAAGGGATTTTTTTGCCTCCTGAAACTTGACAAGCTAAACCTAAAATTTATTGAAAAAGTTCTTCTTTTCTTTATAAAAGAATTCCAGGTCATACATTTCTTCCAGGAAGAAGAAATGACAGAATTGTAAAAGTCACTAATTTGGACAGGTGTGGTGGCTGATGCCTGTAATTCCAGCACTTTAGGGTCCGAAGTGGGAAGATTGCTCAAGCCCAGGAGTTTGAGACCAGCTCGGGGAACACAGTGAGACCCCGTCTCTACAAAAAATTTAAAAATTAGCTGGGGCCAGGTGCAGTGGCTCACGCTTGTAATCCCAGCACTTCAGGAGGCCAAGACAGGTGGACTGCTTGAGGCCAGGAGTTCAAGACCAGCCTGGCCACCATGGTGAAACCCCGTTTCTACTAAAATTACAAAAATTAGCCAGGCATGGTATCTGTGTGCCTGTAATCCTAGCTACTCAGGAGGCTGAGGCAGGAGAATCGCTTGAACCCGGGAGGCAGAGGATGCAGTGAGCTGAGATTGTGCCACTGCACTCCAGCCTGGGTGACAGAGTGAGACTCTGTCTCAAAAATAAATAAATAAATTAAATTAAATTAAATAAATAAAAAATTAGCTGGGCACAGTGGCACATTCTTGTAGTCTCAGCTACTTGGGAGCTTGAGGTAAGAGGACCACTTGAACCCAGGAGTTCAAGGTTACAGTGAGCTATGATTGGGCCACTGCACTTCAGCCTGAGTGTCAGACCCTATCTCAAAAAAAAAAGGACCCCTTCTCTACTTTTTCTTTTTTTTTTGAGATGGAATCTGGCTCTGTTGCCCAGACTGGAGAACAGCAGTGGGATCCCGGCTCACTGCAACATCCGCCTCCCCATTTCAAGCAATTCTCCTACCTCAGCCTTCCAAGTAGCTGGGATTACAGGCATGTGCCACCACACCCAGCTAATTTTTATATTTTTAGTAGAGGCAGGGTTTTCCCATGTTGAGCAGGCTGGTCTTGAACTCCTGACCTCAAGTGATTTACCCGCCTCGGTCTCCCAAAGTGCTGGGATTACAGGCGTGAGCCACTGCACCTGGCCTACTTTTTTTTTTTTTTGAGACAGAGTCTCGTTCTGTCTCCCAGGCTGGAATGCAGTGGCACAATCTTGGCTCAATGAAACCTCTGCCTCCTAGGTTCAAGCAATTCTCCTGTCTTGGACTCTGGAGTAGCTGGGACTACAGGCACACACCACCACACCCAGTGAATTTGTGTATGTTTAGTGGAGAAGGGGTTTCACTACATTGCCCAGGCTGGTCTGAAACTCCTGACCTCAAATGATCCACCGCCTTGGCCTCCCAAAGTTCTGGGATTACAGGCGTGAGCCACTGTGCCTGGCCACACACCAGTAGTCCTACCTACTTGGGAGGCTGAGGTGGGAGGTCTGATTGAGCCTAGGATTTCAAGGCTGCAGTAAGCTATGATTGAGCCACTGCACTGCAGTCTGGGTGACAGAGTGAGACCCTGTCTCTAAAAAAAATAAAAATTAAAAAAAGCACTATCTTGTGACTGCTAATGAAATGGATTCCATGATCAAATAGATGCTAAAAATATCATGTAAAAGGTTGATGAGAAAGTCTAAAATATAGAGATCAGGCTGATAATACCTGAACTCACTACATAATCTTTGCATCACCCAAAATGGAACAACTAGCCATTAAGTGCTTCAGGATACAACACAATAGGAAGTACACTGCACCACCTACAATGTATTCTCATCCAAAAAATTGAACCTGGCTTTAATCAAACCACTAGATCTAACTCCCAGTTTATAAGAAATATGGATGCTAGAGGAATGAGTTAAATTAAACTGTGAGGAAGCTACTTGCCAAATCCCAAATGTGAGATGTTCTATAAAACGAATGACCTGGTTTCTCCAACAAATCAATGGTGTGAAAGAAATGTATGGGGTAGGGTGGGGGGAGCTGACATAAAATAAAAGTGACAAAAAGACAAATGCAACTTATTGATCCTGATGGAATAAACCATCTGTGAAAGGATTCCTTGGAGATAACTGGAGAGATCTAAATACAGACTGAGAATTAGGTGATATTAAGGAATCACTGCTAACTTAGTTAGGTGTGATAATGGTAGTCATGTTTAAAAAAGAAACAAAAAACCTTCAATGGCTTCCCTTCTTATCTAGAATAAAAGCCTAGAATGCAAATTCTCACAATGACCTATCAGGCCCTAAGTGATTCAGCCCCCTTCTACTGCTCTGGTTTTATTTCATTTCCTCTTTCTCTCTTCCTCATTCACCCCAGTGAAGCCACAAGGAGATTCTCACTGCTCCTGAAAGGTACAACACTTGCTCTTAACTCAGGACCTTAGACATGCTTTTCCCTCTGCCAAGATGCTCTTCCCCCAGATATCTGCACAGTCTATTCCCTCACCTTTTAGGTATTTACTTGAATGTCCTCTTTTCAATGAGACCTCCCTTGTCCACCCTATCTAAAACTGCAATCCCCTCCCATTCCTCAAGAAAATTCCCTCTCCTCCTGTCCTGCTCTATTTTTCTTCTATCACCATCTAACATACATTTGACTTACTTGTCTTTTTTTCTTTTTTTTTTTTTTTTTTTGAGATGGAGTCTCTTGTCACCCAGGCTAGAGTGCAGTGGTGGGATCTTGGCTCACTGCAACTTCCACCTTACAGGTTCAAGCGATTCTCCTGCCTCAGCCTCCCAAGTAGCTGGGATTACAGGCGCCCGCCACCACGCCCGGCTAATTTTTGTATTTTTAGTAGAGATGGGGTTTCACCATGTTAGCCGGGCTGGTCTCGAACTCCTGATCTCAAGTGATCTGCCTGCCTCGGCCTCCCAAAGTGCTGGGATTACAGGTGTGAGCTACCACGTCCAGCTTTGTCTTTTTTATTGTCTTCTTCTTGTCTGTTTTGTTCACTGCTATATCTCTAGTAACTAGAACTGTATCTGACATAGGTACACAATAAATACTTGTTGAATAAATGAACAACCCTATTACTATTTCTGTCTAACAGATGAGGAAACCAAGGTTTAGAGAAGTTAACAACCTTACTCAAATTTACACAAATAAGTGGCAGAACAAGGCTTGAATTCCAGCTCTCTGATCCCAAATTCTATACTCTTGGTCACCCTTTGTACGTGTTGCCTATAGTATACGTTTACAGTATACCCATATTACTGAACACTGTGTCATCAAGTATGAAGAAATCCATGATAAACTGAAAACAATCAAATTGCAAACTAACTTGTGAGGGATAGTCCAATTTTCGTTTAGAAAACAAGTTTGGCTGGGCATGGTGGCTCACGCCTGTAATCCCAGCACTTTGGGAGGCCGAGGCAGGTGGATCACCAGAGCTCAGCAGTTTGAGACCAGCCTAGCCAACATGGTGAAACCCCGTATCTACTAAAAATGCAAAAAATTAGCTGGGCGTGGTGGCAGGCGCCTGTAATCCCAGCTACTTCAGAGGCTGAGGCAGGAGAATCGTTTGAACCCAGGAGGCAGAGGTTGCAGTGAGCTGAAATCGTGCCATTGCGCTCCAGCCTGGGCAACAAGGGTGAAACTCCATCTCAAAAAAAAAAAAAAAAGGAAAGAAGTTTGTGTGTGTACAGAGGCTGAACCATACGAAATATTTTTTTTTTTAAATGTTTTAGCCAGCCAGGTGCGGTGGTTCACACTTGTAATCCCAGCACTTTGGGAGGCTGATCACTTGAGCCCAGGAGCTCGAGACCAGCCTGGGCAACATGGCAAAACCCTATCTCTACTAAAAATACCAAAACAAATCAGCTGGGTGTGATTGTGTGTGGCTGTAGTCCCAGCTACTGAGGCAGGTGGGCTGAGGTGGGAGGATCGCTTGAGCCCAATAGGTCAAGGCTGCAGTGGGCCCTGATCATGCCACCATACTCCAGCCTGGGCAACAAAGAGAGACCCTTACTCAAAAAAAAAAAAAAATGTTTTCACCAAGGCTAAAGAACTAAAAAAGTAAATGGCACACAGGCGCCTCATGCTCTAGACTCAGCCCAAATCTCCAGTCATTCCCAGTCTTTCACTACGCATTCCAGTAAGGCAAAACTGCTCATAGGTCCCCCAATATGCTGATTCACCCCGCCACACTTTCACACAGGAGTATAGTTTGTTGGTTAAAAGACTGAACACTGGAATCAGTCAGGCCTGGATTTAAATCCCAGTTCCATCTCTTACTAGCTGTGTGATCTTGAACAAGTTAAATTCTCTAAGCCTCAGTTTCTTCATTTATAAAATGGGGATCATATCATTAGAAAGGATTAAATGAGGCAACACATATAAAATGCTTCACCTAGTTTCTGGCACACAGTGAGCAACAACTATCAGCTATCCTTATACTGTCTCATGCTATTCACTTTGCCTGAAATTCTCTCCCTCCCTTTCCCATTTAACCTGAATTCCTACACATCCTTTAAAAATCCGACTTAAGAATTACATCTGTCAAAACTTTCTCTGCCTTTCTTTCCTCCCAGATGGTTAATACTCTTTACTAAGTGCAATCTCTGTTTCTTGTATACTTCTACTGTAATTTATTTTATCTTTCTCCCCTACCTATGAACATCTTGAAACCATTATCAATTTCTTATTCATTCCTAAATTCCTGGTACCTAAAAAAAGTACCCCAGTAAAGTGTTTAATGTTAAACTGAATAGGGGCTGGGCGCGGTGGCTCACGCCTGTAATCCCAACACTTTGGGAGGCTGAGGCGTGCGGATCACCTGAAGTCAGGAGTTCGAGAGCAGCATGGCCAACATGGTGTAACCCCGTCTCTACTAAAAATACAAAAATTAGCTGGGCGTGGTGTCGCGCGCCTGTAATCCCAGCTACTCGGGTGGCTGAGGCAGAAGAATCGCTTGAACCCAGGAGGCGGAGGTTGCAGTGAGACAAGATGGCGCCACTGCACTCCAGCCTGGGCGACAGAGCGAGGCTCCGTCTCAAAAAATAATAAATAAATAAATAAACGAACTAAATAGGGCCTATATGCAAATCCAATTTAATTTCAAACTCTGTGTTCTTTCCACTATATCCCACCTCTTCCCCTATACCCTGATGGGCATCAACTGCTTCCGATTAGGTAGCCTGTCTTATGAGTAAAATTGCTATTTAGTGACTGTGAATTTGAAAGTAGTTTTTTTCTGATCAAACACACTGTTCATTCAGAGAGGTCTTTCAACAGTAAGTTTTTAACTGCGTTTATGTTACACCCCCGCTCCTCCCACCCAGCTCAGCTCTGAACTGAGCTCAGACGCGAAAAGCAGCCCTGATCCCCAGGAACTCACATTTCAGAGGAATCTCTCTTTCATGCACAACGGTGAAGGGCAGCTTCTCCTGGTCGTCCAGGGGCACTGACTCCCGCGTAAACACGACAGTGACAGGCACCATGAGGCGGAGCTACAGGAAGGAGCATCAGGGCCGTCACTGAGTCTCCACCTTGCCGGGGGGCTGTCCCCCGACCCTCCCGCACAGCAGTCTCACCTGCAGGGCATTCAGCCCACTGATCTGGGAGTAAGGCAACGAGGCCCGGTAGGTCTCCGTGGTCTTCCACCAGAGAGGTAGCCCCAGCACGATGGCCACCGCAGCGAAGAAGAGGGCGGCGCGCTTGCCCCGGGCCACCTCTGAGGGCATGGGGAACCGACTGAGGCCCTGGAAACGGGCTAGGGTACCGGCCCCATCCCCGACGCGGAGAAGCCCCAGCCACAGGCCTCCAGGGGCCCGCGTTCATTGGGATCTCAGTGCGAAGGGACCCGGCCCAAGCCTGAAGGGAATCTCGTCTGAAGAGACCCCCGAGCCCCCCGTCCGCGGGACCTCTCGCACACCACAAGCCCCACCCCTGCTATTCCTCCCTTGCCATCAGCTAGCTGCATGCCCCCACCCGAAGCCCACCGCACCTAGGTCTGTAGCCGCATCCCCAGCCCCGGCGGCCGCCATGCTAGCTTCCGGCTGCTCCGGCCACCGTGGGGGCGGAGCTTCGTGAGCCTCACCCAATCGGAATCTCCGCAACGAGGGGGCAGGACCGCGGCAGTGATCAGGGCCAATCGCGAGCACTACTCCAGACCCGCAGGCGGGAGCAAGCGGGCGAGGGGTGGGAGGGCTCCGCTGGGAGCTTCGCTGGGGGTCTGAAAGGAAGTCACCCGAGCGCGGACGGACTGCCGAGGGGCCGTGCGGGTTTCGGCGCTGTTGGAACGAAGTCCCCTGCTTCCCTGTTGAACACACTTCTAGCCCCGCAATCAAGAGCGCAACCTCTGCAGTCCTTAAATACTAGCTGGGCAACTACAGGCAGCTCCGAGGCTCATCTGGACATGGAGATACTTACATAAATGAGGGCGTTCTTGTGAGGAGCCTGGCACACGGAAAGCCCTCAACGCCAACTGTCACGGTCTTATTATCCTTATCGTAGAGCTCCTCTTGGGGTGCCCTCTCCTCAAAGCCTCAAACACGGAGGTAGCAAGCTAGTATGTTTTAGCACAATTGGCTCTCTCGCTATTTTAAAATACGTTTTAATTCATTTCCAACTTGGAAAACTCAGGATACTGCACTTAAAAATCTTGAAAAGTCATGAGCCCAGACTCTAGATGCTGATCACTGCGGTTCAAATCCTGGCTTCATCACTTATTAGGTGAGTGATCGTGAGATCGTTCTGTGCCTGTTTTCTCTATTAAAATAGGGATGATAGTAATAGTACCTACTTTATAGAGTTGTATGAAATGTGTCAGTACATATAAAGTGATTAGAACAGGGTTGGTGCTATGTGCAAGCTATTTTTGTTATTATAAGGTCAGGCCACACAGGGTGGAGCATTTGTAGCCTCCCTAGTTGACACAGAACACACGCAGCTTGTTATCTCTTCTTTTTATCTGCTTAGACTCAGGTTCTCAGCCTACCTTACAACCCAGCCCAGTGGTCAAAGTTCAGCATCAGGCCTCACCAGAGCTGTCCTTACCCAGACCCTCAAATTGGGTCCCTTTGTGCCCACTTCTACCCCAAATGAGAATGGGCCATAGCCCTTGGCAACTTCCTAGATGCCCTGCTCAGCCCTGGCAGCCCGCAGAGCCTTGGCTTTCCTCTTTGGGCGGGAGTCCAGGTGCTCGCTCGCCCTTATTGGTGTGGCTCCCCCTAGTGGAAGGTGCCAGGTCCCAGCTGGGCTTAACACTGCGAGATGGGAGAGACTCCCACCCACTCTTATCCCAGCCTGTCCTGCTGCCTCCCTGCTTTGAGCCTTGCACAAATCTGCCTTCAGGAGTTGCCAGTCTGGCCTCACTCCATCCTTCTGTAGCTGCAGCCCAGTGCCACTGATGTGGCAGTCCCTAGAAGACTTGCAGTCTTCCTCATTGCCCCACTCCAGACTTGGACATCAAGAGAGCAAGAGCCTGAGCTGGGGATGGTGACTGCATGTGCCCTTCCTCCATAACTGGAAGCCCAGTAAGACTCAAATCCCACCCTCTCCACCTCCAGAGTCAGAGGGCCCAGAGATAGAATTAGCAGAGATCAGAAACTGGGAGGTGGGAATTTGATGTGTAAAATAGACAGGCAAAGTAGAATGTTTTGCTACCATTTATTTGCTGTATGGTATGTACTCAAGGCATGAGTCAGGGCTTCTGTATTACCCTCTGATCCCAGGAGACAGGGCAGGCAAGAAGGAGAGCCCAGGGAGAAGCTAGCTCATCATGGAAAAATTGTGGGAGCTGGCAGAGGTAGGGGGAGACCCAGCCATCCTGTTCTGACTTCTAGCAATTTCTTCTGCCCTCAGTCATGAGGGGCTCCCTATCCTCCCATCCTATGGTCCCAGGTGCAGCAATGAGAGAGGGGAAGGGAGGAGAGAAAGGAAGACAAGTTGGTGCCAGGTGAAGGCATCTCTGCTCTGCATAGCTATTTGGCCCTGGCCATGACTACAAGCAAAAGTGGGTGCAGATGGCTGGGCCAAGGGCTGTGGTATGGAGTGGATACTCAGTAGGCATGGTTGGCAATGTAGAGAGACTGTGCTGCTGCTCCACCATCTTCTCCACTGCCCTCATACTTGCCCTGGGCTGCAAGCCCATTCACCTGCAAAAGGGAGCATGGAGTAAGCAGGCTGAGCCAGCCCACAGGTGCCAAGCCCTGCCAGGCTATAGCCTCTGGGTGCTGCCCCCACCCACCACCACCTGTAGCTCCCAACCTCAGCCCGCTTGATGAACTCCTCAGTGGCAGCCCCAGCATTGTCCCGTTGCCCTCGCCAGGCATTGAGTGCAGAGGCTTGCAGGGCACGCCCATAGGAAAAGGTAAGCGCCCAGGGCCGGGGAAGGGGGCAGCGGTTGATGGCATTGAGGTTGAATGATGCCTCTTCTTCGCTCTGACCCCCAGACAGGAAGGTCACTCCTAGTGTGGAGGAGAGAAGACAAACTGACTGGTCACTCCCAATTTTTCCAGGATCGGGAACCCCTGAAGGCCACAAGAAGGACCTGAAGATGGGCCTTAGGGATAGAAGCAGGTTAGGGAGCTGGGTAGTACCTGGGACAGCTGGGGGCACAGTGCGACGCAGGGCAGTGACAGTTGCCATGGCAATCTCCTCTGGGGTATACTTGATGGGACAGGCATGGCCCGGGGTTACCATGTTGGGCTTGAGCAGGGTTCCCTCCAGGTACACATGATGGTCACTCAGGGCCTTGTACACAGCAGCCAAGACCTGGGTGGGGATTAGAGGAGGTTTACTAAGGGTCTGGGCCCCTACTGGTTACTGCTTGATGCGCCCTATCTAGGGGTACATGAGCACAGACTGTGAGGGCTCAGTACAGGCTCAGATCACAGGCCTGTGCCGGGATGAAGTGAAAAAGTGCTAGGGGAAAGTGTACCTGGATCTAAGCTGGGGGCTCTGGGGAACAGGCACTCCTGCCGAGCTGTCCCTGCAGTATGTTTGTGTGCCCAGATGTGGACTCACCTTTTCTGTAACATACTGACAACGTTTGAGGTCATGGTCTCCATCAGGCAATATTTCAGGTTCCACAATAGGCACAATGCCATTCTGCAGGCAAGAGCAGAGATGCTTGGGAGGGGCAGTAGGGGAGATGAAGAAAGCCTTGTAACTCTCTCCCCACCAGGCATACAGGGCACCTAGCTCACCACCCTCCCAACACACACACCTGCTGGCAGATACTGGCATAACGGGCCAGCACGTTGGCATTCTCCAGAATGGCAAGTGCAGAGGGTGTGCGTTCACTGATTTTCAGCACACAGCGCCACTTGGCAAAGTCAGCACCATCCTTCTTGTACTGGGCACAGCGTTCTGAGAGCCCATCCAGCCCTGCAAGCATGGTGCCAACCTCATTACTCTGCCCCTCTTTTACCAGCATCAACTATCTAACACCTCTTTGGTCCTCAAGCCCACCCATCCTATACCTTGAGTGGTGGTTTCTCCATCAGTCCCAGCTAGAGGCACCACACCCTTGTCAACCTGTAGAGGAAGCACAAGCAGAGGGTTGAATCCAGGCTGGATTCTCCTTGCTACCCCTCCTACACAAGCTTATTTTCACACCCAGCTTCCATTCAGAGCAGGGCCAGGGGCTGCACCTTGATGCCCACGACGATGCCCTTATCCTGGATGGTTCGGACGAAGGGAACACCATTATCATCTTTCTGGTAGAGGGTCTCATGGAAGAAAATGACGCCTCCAATGCACTTTTTCACACGGTCATCAGCACTGAACAGGACCTGGCGGTACAGCCGGCGGTTCTCCTCTGTGTTCTCCACCCCAATTTGGCTCAGCCGCTTGGCCATGCTGCCTAAGGGGCAAAGAAAGGCAGTGAGAACATCCCCAGGGTCCCCTAGCCACCTGTACCCTACCTGGCTACAGATGTCCACTTACCTACAGACTCATCCGCAGCCAGAATGCCTTTGCCCGGGGCTACAATCCGCAGGGCAATGTCAGACAACTCCTTCTTCTGCTCAGCAGAAAGGGCTGGGTACGAGTGAGGCATGGTGACAGCTCCCTGGAGTAGAGACAAGATAAAAAAGCCAGACCTCACCCACTACCTCCTCTGCTGCCTCTCCTGGCCAGATGGGCCAAATGGCCTCCCCCATCAAGCAATGGGCTGGGAACAGGGCAGCAGTCCTTGGCATGAGTCCTGGGCATCAAGTGGCACCAGTCCTTCTGACAGCTAGCAAGCTTAGGGCTCCAGTTCCCACATCTCCTTTTGTCCCTGGTAGGCATCCTTCCCAGCCCTGGGGAAAGATGCAGGGTGGGGGTGGGCAAGTGAGCAGCCCTGAAGCCACAGGTCTTCTGATGAATCTGCTGCCCAATCGAGGATGCCAACCCTTATTTCACTGAACTTGGCCCCTTGTTGAGGTAGGCAGAAGCCCTGGCCTTTCCAGCTTCCCTTTTCTCATCCTCCACAGGACCCCTAGGGAAAGTGTACTTACTTCCAAGGCTTCAGAATGAGGCAAAAGTACTTATTGCCACCCTCTTCTCTCAGCTTCTAGAGGAAAAGGTTGGAAGAACAGGTAGGGAATAGGAATGGCACAAATACCAGTCACAGGCTCCTACAGCTTCTCCTTTTCTGTACTCCACACCTGCCTGCCTATGCCTATTGCCTACTCCCACCCAGTACCGGAGGTTGGCCCCAGTGGAGCTGCCGTGTTGTAGGAAAGAGGGCCCAGCGGGTCAGCTGTGTCAGTGTGTGGAGACTGCGGTTAGTGACACCTCCGGGTCATCTAACCTGTGGCAGGAGGGATAGCAATAGGAAGCACTTCAATTCCCCACAACTCAGACACCCAGACGGGAGGGCAGAGGACCAAGGCTGAAAGGAGTAGAGAGCCTGAGAGAGATGACACTGAGGGGAGGTAGTGGTGACGCAGGCTAACCAGTCAGCGGGAGAGACCTAGACTAGGGGGCAGAGAAGGCGGGAGAACTGGAGAGAGGACCTAGCCTAGGAGGAGAGGGAGCAGGCTGAGAAAGAAATGCTCTGGGTAGGAGAGGCAGACTCCAAGGAAAAATCCAACAAGTAGAGGAGGATTTGGGATTGGAAAAGCTGAGGTCCAGGTGGGAGAGCTGAGGAGGGATAGAACAGAAGAGGTTGAGCCATGGGGTTTCAAGTACGCGGAAAGGAGCAAAGATGTTAGGAAAGGGTCGGAAGGGCACATCCCGGAGTCCCAGGTAGCAGGACGAGGATGGCAGGGGAAGAGCCAAGGAGACGAAGCGGAGATATTGAGGGCTCCCGCCTTGCCTGGCCTTACCTGTGCGCAGCCAGTTAGCAGCTGCAGCCACAAGCACAGCTCGGGTTCTGATCCGCAAACAGATGCGGCTGCAGCCCTGGCTCCCTCTGGTAAATGAGGCTGCGGATGTCGCAGAGCTACGTGACTCCTCCGGGGGCGTGGCCTGCATGCCCCGCCCTGACCACATCCCCTCCCCAGGACTGGTGTCCGGGACAAGACCACGCCCTCAGAGGCGGGGCGGCGAGGTGGAGTGAGCGCCCCGCCAGGCATCCGTGGCTGTTAGGGACTGCCCTCCCACCTCGGGGAGCCTGGCCATGACCTTGCGTTTATTTCTGCCACAATCCCTTTACCACGTGCCGGGCACTTGCTGGATGCTGGGGATTAAGATTGGTCTGGTGAAGAGGAGGCACCAGAACAGTAACAACAGGTTGAGTAGGTAGGGCAGAAGCATCTTCAAGGTGCCCAAGTTCAGGGCAGGAAGTAATGAACTGAGCTTCTCTGTCCTCACTCCCATATTTGCCAGGGTATACCCCCGAGGGGGCTGGGGAAAGTAAGAGAATGAAGCCTTTCTGTTTCCTCCAGGCGGTGAGCCAGGGAACAAGCAGTCCACTGCCCAGAGTTTTGGTGAAAGGAGGGGAAGGGAGGAAGGGCAGGCAGCCTTGGCTTTGGATGCAGCAGGAGGTGGAGAGGGATCTATGAAGGGTGCCCAGGCAGGAGGCCCAAGCTGCCTCTTCTCTGACTTCATCATCCACCCCCTCTCACCCAAAAAGTAAGATTCCGTAAGCTTGGAGAAATTCATTAAATACACTTTATTTAAATAGCATTTATCTCAGTTGGCTCTATGCCAGTTGGTCGTGGTATTGGGGTAAGGGGGTATTGCAGGTAAAAAGGGGTGAAGCAGATTCTG
This sequence comes from Hylobates moloch, assembly GCF_009828535.3. Taxonomy (NCBI): domain Eukaryota; kingdom Metazoa; phylum Chordata; class Mammalia; order Primates; family Hylobatidae; genus Hylobates; species Hylobates moloch. The sequence goes on along the minus strand of NW_026652285.1, from coordinate 17,467,820 downwards.
GCTTTCAGTTTCTTAGCTTAGAAATTCCAGCAATCCCTGTAGCTCTTTGCATCCCCTCACCACCTCTGGAATAGAGAGCAGGGTCTGGGAAGAGAGGCAGAAAACGCAGCTCAGGACCACAGAGCTAAGGCCCAGGGCTCCCAGCCCCAGGAGGCAGCCGCTGAATTAGAGGGGAGAAAACAGACACCACGGAGAAGCCTGCAATAGTGATTCAGGCCCAGCTCTCAGCATAGGCTGGGAACCAGAGCTGTGCTCATTAGTACCTCCTGGGGCCAGGCCTTGTACCAGGTGCATTAGTGATATCACCTCCCTCCTGCCTATACCTTATAAATATGCTGAACAATGTCATCTAGTTTTTCTAATTCCTTGTCAGAGCGCCGAAGGTTCTCCTCTAGGATATTTCTCTAGAAAGCAAACAGATTTTATAAGTCCTATGCATAAAAGAGCAAGCTTGGTAGGACAGGGGAAACATGGCGGGGCATTTGCTAACGATGGTAGGAATGGCCCTGGAATGGCATGGACATTCTTACATGGCTCTGGAACTTGATCATGAGTTTTTCCTTCTCATTTTTCATCTCCAGGAACATCACTCTCAGTTTGTCCACCTAGAAATATGTCCAGTTCAACAGGGGTACAGCCTGGGGCCCCCACCTGCTGTCCAGCTCCTCTGTTAACTCTGAGTCACCTCCTGAGAGAGCCACACTTTCTCCTGGATCCAATTGGTGGCCACAGGCTGGCAGTTGGAGTCCAGCTGGCCTGCCAGGGCCTCCTGGAGCACTTTGGTCTCTGTCTCTGCACGCCGAAGTGAGCGGTTAAGGTGGGTCACCTCCTCTCTAAGGCTCTGGGAATGAGAATGGAGAGGTGTCCAATAGGACATAAGGATAGACAATATGTGGTGAACAAAAGCAAACCTTTCTCATATTTGGGATCCTGGCTGACCAGTAACACAGAAGGCAAAGGCCTGGGCATGATGGTGAACATACTATGAGCTCGCCACTCTTGTCTATCTGTTCTAGGATCTTCTCATTCTGCTGCTGTATCACTTCCTGGAGCTCCTTTTCATTCTGTGAGGGAAAGGGAGGTGAGAAGACACATGGAGAGCTGGTCTCTTCACAGCCCTTGCCAGGAGGTAGGAGAGAGTGCTTGACCCATGCTTAGCCCACATGGGACCAATTGATATCACGCCAATTCTTCCCCCAGGACCAAGCCAGGCAAGGCACATTTCAGTGTTGGGAGAGCTCTGCTAGAGTTCCTGACTTCTCTCCTAGGTAGGCCTGGGAAGACAGGTCAGCCCATAGCTGATATGTGAAATGTCTGACCCCAGGAAGGGCAAAACTAGGGCAGTGGTTGGAAAATCCCCACCACCCAGATTCCTGGAGAGATAATGGCTCCCAGTGGGCCAGTAGAGCTGCCCCAGTTCTTCATCGCCCCACTTCTAGGTCCCTCCTTCACCTTGTAGCGCAAGCACAAGGCCTGGTTCAGCTTCTCTATGTCTGCTTCCTTTGCCTTCTGGGCTTCCTGATGCTGTTCTTCCTGGGCCTGCAGCCTAGCTTGCAGCTCACAACTGAAGGAAGGAAGAATTCAGCAACATTCCTGTCCTCTCAGGGGCCAGTTGGACCCTTGGCATAAGAGGCTGTCTCACTGTCCCTCTGTCACCAAAACTGCATCCCACTCACATTTTTCGCTGCAGAGTCCTGATGGCTTCTTCTTTAGACTCTTGTAGCAGGGAACAAAGACTCTGAAGCTCAATAGTCATAATACTCATTTCTGCCAGGCTCTCCTCCATGCCTGGGGTCTCTGAAAGAGAAAGTCCCAGATAGAGGTCTAGCCTTCCAGCCCTGGAAGGAAGGAGTGTATAGCCATCATTTCCACAACTCTTATCCGTGTTCCCCACCCACAGGATTTGAATGTCTGGAACATTACAGATCCCAGAAGGCAGAAATAAAATGAGCCCAAGTAGAATTGAGGTTTTTAGAGCAAAGCACTTCTCACTGCTTTTGTCTTTACTCATCACCACCAGATTTTCTAGAAATGAGGCAGGATCCCTGGAGCCTCTCCTAACCTGCGGGCTGAAGGGAAACCATTGATGCTACTCGGGTGAAAGCACTCTTGTCACTTCCAAGCAAGGGCACAGGAGTTGATTCTGGCTCTAAGAGAAAAACCAATAATGGGAGAGGGCCCCTCTGATGATCCAGGCAGGGGTCTATCATAATGGAAGCCAGGGTAAGATAGACAAGCCCGCTGGTGGACATCTTCAACAGCTGAAGATATCAGGAGCAGTGTCACAACTTTCCCACCCCCAAATCCCAGGGCCTTTAACCTTCATCTGCCACTGCTGTCAAGATGCTTCCCAGGAAGGTGCTGTCATTAGGCAGAGGGTGTTCCTGGGTGGGAGCAAAGGCTGTACTCAGCAGAAGGGTCTCTTGTTCAGTCTAAGGGCAAAGAAGAAAAAATAGCTGCTGTTCAGGTCTAGTGAACTCCTGGGCTTCCAGGTAGCTCCCAGCCATCTCCTCCAAAATGCTGTTCCACCTGTTATCTCAATTCTCTATCTTCAACTTCTCCATTAGTGCCTTTCTCTGAACATGTTTATATTCTTAAGCCTCTCCCACAAAAACAGCAGTATTTTAAAAACAAACCTAAACAAAACAAAGCCCTTCTTCTTACCTTAAATCCCCTTTTAGCTACTGCCTTTTCTAGAAAGAAAAGAAGGAAGGAAAGAAAGAAAAAGAAAGAAAGAGCCTATACTTCTTGTTTATAACTCTCACCATCTATTGACTCCCCAGCCCACTACACTCAGGCTTCTCCCCTGTCATTCCACCTAAATTCTTGTCATTTGGTTCACCAATGGCAGCCTTACTTTCAAATGCAATGCATATATTTCAGCTCTTGTTTTACTTGACCTATTTGATATTGATGACCAGATTGTTCTTTTAGAAACTTCCTTTTCTTAGCTTCCAGGACATGAGTCTCTCTCCTTTAAAGGCAGGCCCCACACCTTTCTGGTTATTTCTTGTCTATTCACAGATCCTTCCTTAACTGCTGGATCCTCTGGGTTAAGTCCTTGGCCCTAAATTTACTCTAATTCATTCCCAGGGTGGCCTTGCCTTGGGAGCATCACAAAAGCATCTACTTCAAACTTCCCTTCCACATGAATGACTCTTCCATCCCTCTCTCAACTGGATTTTTTCCCAGTCTGCAGACTTAAAGGCTAACTGCCTGTGAAGAATCTACCAGAAGGTTCCACGGTCAATCTGTCAACTTAGTATGTATGAAACTGAGTTCACCATTTTCCCTGTGCCACCCTATCAGAAGTCTGTTCCTACTCCTGTATTTACTATTCTAGAGCAGGGAGAGGGAAGGCTAGCAAATTGTGGCCTACAGGTCAAATCTAGCCTGCCAATTATTTTTGTAAATAAAGTTTTATTGGAACGCAGCCAGACCCATTAATTTACGTATCATCTATGGCTGCTCTTGAACAACAAAGGCAGAATTGAGTAGTTGAGACAGAGACCATATGGCCCAAAAAGCCAAAAATACTTATTATATGGCCATTTATAGGAAAAGCTTGCTGGCCTCAGTTCTGAAGTAGCTGTGCTTGTGGCTGCAGCTGCTAACTGGCTGCGCACAGGTAAGGCCAGGCAAGGCGGGAGCCCTCAATATCTCCGCTTCGTCTCCTTGGCTCTTCCCCTGCCATCCTCGTCCTGCTACCTGGGACTCCGGGATGTGCCCTTCCGACCCTTTCCTAACATCTTTGCTCCTTTCCACATACTTGAAACCCCATGGCTCAACCTATTCTTTTCTATCCCTCCTCAGCTCTCCCACCTGGATCTCAGCTTTTCCAATCCCAAATCCTCCTCAACTTGTTGGATTTTTCCTTGGAGTCTGCCTCTCCTACCCAGAGCATTTCCTTCTCAGCCTGCTCCCTCTCCTCCTAGGCTAGGTCCTCTCTCCAGTTCTCCCGCCTTCTCTGCCCCCAGTCTAGGTCTCTCCCGCTGACTGGTTAGCCTGCGTCACCACTACCTCCCCTCAGTGTCGTCTCTCTCAGGCTCTCTACTCCTTTCAGCCTTGGTCCTCTGCCCTCTCGTCTGGGTGTCTGAGTTGTGGGGAATTGAAGTGCTTCCTATTGCTATCCCTCCTGCCACACAGGTGAAGTGCTCCCTGGGCACAGAGATGACCCGGAGGTGTCACTAACCGCAGTCTCCACACACTAACACAGCTGACCCACTGGGCCTTCTTTCCTAGCAATCTAAGGATCATCATTCACTCTTCTGACTTACTCTTACATCAAATTAGTTCTACTGCGTCTGCTTCCTAAATATCTATTGAATTCATTCACTCCATCCTCTCCTTTCTACCGCCTATAAAACTGCCATTATTTCAAGCCTTCAAAATCTGGCCTCCTGCCTACTTCTCCAGTGTTCTCTCCTGCCTTGCCCCACATAGCTCTCACACTGCAGCCATGAAGAGCTGCTTCCCATTCCTCAGACTTGCTGCATTCCATATGAGCAGCATCTTGCCTTGTTCATCCTCTAGTCCCAGCACCTAACCCAGGTTTTATAAGGTAGACACTATAAAAAAGAACACATCATGTACTATGTGCATGACTTTCTATGTACGACTCTCATATGTAGTCAGATGAAACTTGCATACACCGTTCCCCCTGCCTAGTGGGACTTCCTAAATACCCTCCCCTGCCCCACAAACTTCTAAACCTCAAGACTGTACCCAAGGTCAGCTGCTTTGAGAAGGCATCCTAATTCTCGAAGGCTGAAGTGGTGCTCCCCTCTCTATCTCTCACAGTGGTCCATGCAGACCTCTACCATGATCATAAGTCAAGATGACAAGTTTACATCTGTTTGTCTTCCATGCTAAACTGTAGATTTGTTGGCATTTCCTGTGCTCGGTGCCCAGTTGGGGAAGAGGATCAGGTCATAAGCAATTGTCAGATTTTAGGATATTTGTTGTGCCGTTATCTGCTGAATAAGCTAATTACCTTTGTATTCTGAATGATGTCAACCATTTATTGTTTAGTGCACACTGCGGGGAGGCCAAAGAAGGCTATATTTCTGCTTTCTTGAAACATAGTCTGGTTGAAGAGACCAGGTATCCAAGGAAAATTAATACAAATACAAAAGGAGAGTAAGTTCATGAGAAATATGGCAGAAGAAAAGATCACCGGGTCCACATGATTTGATTTGGGAACATTTCTTTTTTTTTTTTTTTTTTTTTTTGAGACGGAGTCTTGCTCTGTCGCCCAGGCTGGAGTGCAGTGGCGCGATCTCGGCTCACTGCAAGCTCCGCCTCCCGGGTTCACGCCATTCTCCTGCCTCAGCCTCTCCGAGTAGCTGGGACTACAGGCGCCCGCCACCGCGCCCGGCTAATTTTTTGTATTTTTTTAGTAGAGACGGGGTTTCACCGTGGTCTTGATCTCCTGACCTCGTGATCCGCCTGCCTCGGCCTCCCAAAGTGCTGGGATTACAAGCGTGAGCCACCGCGCCCGGCGGGAACATTTCAAAGAAGGTAAACCAGGGAAGATTTCTTTTTTTGGGGGGGAAAGGGTTTCACTCTCACCCAGTTTGGAGTGCAGTGATACAAAAAAATTAGCCAGGTATGATCATGGCTCACTGCAGCCTCAACTTCCCAGGCTCAGGTGATCCTCCCACCTCAGCCTCCCAGATAGCTGGGACTACAGGTGCACAACACTACACCTGGGCTAATTTCTGTTTTTTTTTGTCCAGATGGTTTTCACCATGTTGCCCAGGTCAGAAGGGAGGATTTTAATAGAAAAGGCATTTCCAGTTTGAACAAAGAAGAGAATGAATGTGGGAACAGCCAGAGTCTGGGTTCTGGGGATAAAAATGGGGACATGTGTGTAGCATACAGGCAATCTAGCTGGGGCAAAGTGTTCATAATAGGGAGGTAGGAGACAGGGGAAGAAAGGTTTGAGCAACAGGCTAATGAGGTCCTGTAGGTAACTGAAAGTCATATAAGGTCACAGTCAGAAAAACAGTAATGTTTTAGGAAGACTATTCTGTAAAATAAAGATATAGTTGGAAGAGAAGAGAAGGAACCCCAGGATCCTACCTTCTCCTTTAGTTTTGTCTGTAGGAAGAGAGTCAGGCTCTGTAGTTGCTCAGTCAGCACCCCTAGCTTTTGAGAGTACTGCCGTGTTTTCTCCAGGTCTTGCTCCTGGTTATCTGCTATGGTGCTGGCCAGTTTAGCCCTGAAATAAGGAACAGGGAAGATGGCCAAAGACCAAATTACCTTCTCTGAACGCCTCTCCCAAATCCCCACAGAGCTGCGTTAAAGGAGAGAAACAAGAGGCTCAACACTCACAGTTCTCTTCTTGGAGATTTTGGCTTCTAGAAGTGTTCCTAAGAAAAAATAAGCACTTAGGGGGAAGTACAGAAAGTTAGAGAACTTACGTTAGGTTCTCTACAGTGTCCTTGAGGTTCTCACACTGCAAGCTGCGCTCCCGGAGCACTTCCAGTGTGGTTTTCAATTGACACTCAACCTGACCCAGCTCCAGGTGAGCAACGTGATTCTCCTGGTCTGCAAACTGGGAAGACAAGAGAAGGAGCAAGACAGGCAGGGAGAATTTTAGTGCCCTGGGCACAGAGGCTTTTTCTAGTTCACAGTCTCAAACCTTACCTCAACACTATCAGGCAAGAATCACACTCCTGAAGCTTACCAGCTCCCTTGGCCCAAGCCATATTCCTTACCTCTAAGGTCTCTTTCAGGTCCCGCACCTCTTTGGCCAGGACAGCTTGTTGCTGCTGCAGTTCTGCCTGCATGTGTTTTAGTGCCATCTCTTCCTTTTGCCATCTGCCAGAGACCACATATTAGATCCCATTTGGTCCTAAATCCTGGATGCCTACTGCCACAGTACCCTGTTAGGAACTCACTGAGCAGCCTGCTCCTCATTGCTCTGGGTAAGCTGGCAGAGTAACTCATCCTTCACAGCCAGGTCCTGGGCACAATGGGCATGCTGACTCTGTAGCTCTTTTAGCTGGCTGTCCATGTTGGCCAGAATCTGCAACTGAGCCCGGAGATCTAGAACAAAAGTATCCTAATGACACCATGCGGTCACTAGGATAGAAACTCCCCAAACTTGTGCTCCAAAGCAAGTGCTCCTGAGTACTTCCTTGCTCTAGTGCCACACTCCAAGCCTTAACAGGGCTCAAATGCTTACATGCGTGCATACACACACACACACACACACACACACACACACAAACACCTGTTGTTAGACGACTGTTTTCCAATTCCAGTTGTTCTGTTTGGCCTTTGCACTCCTCTAACTGGGCAGAGACTTGTTCCAGCACCCTAGAAACCTAGGAAGAAAAGATGGTTTTCCTCCTATAGTTCTTCCTGAATCAAATCCCAGGACTTGGTCCAGCTTCTCTTTCTGGACAAGACAGAAAACTACCTTGCTCCTGGGCATCAACATTGCAGAAAATAAGGTTGATCCTCAGGAAAAAGTAGAGACAGGAGAAAAGTTGCTGAAGTAAAGATGCTGAAGGGCAAAGGAAAAAACTGGGCTTAAGGCCATCTTACAGCTAAGAGACCTTACTGGCTGGCCTCCAAACCCACAGGGTGAAAAGAAAACAGATCCAGGGTAAGAGGCTAATGGTATCACACATTAGGAAGGAAACCAAGCCTAAGCAGTCCCCACTCTTGGTTTGTACCTCCTGCTTTTCCTCAATTGCCGCATCACGTTCCTGCAGGGCCTGCTGGCTCTTGACTGTGAGTTTCTCTGTGAGTTGTCGAGACCGATTCAGTAAAGCTGTCCATGTTGTATACTACCAGGGGAAGCAAGCAGGTCAGTAGAGCACACTTGAGGCAAAGCTCCTAATAGGACTTGATGTGAGTAAGGAATTAGTTATGATGGCCCCAAATACTCACATCCAGTTGCATGGACCTCCAGTCTTGTTGCAAGGTAGAAGTAAGACTCACTGTCTGCTGAACCAGCTCTTCTTGCTCGGCATGAAGCCCTACCTACAAAAGAAAGACTGCCTAGGCGGGAGCCCCTTCCCTTTGGATACAGCAAAGTGGGAGTATGCAACCACCCTCCCAGTCTGTCAGCACAGACCCCAGGAAAGAAAATGTCCTTAAATTACCAGTTGGGTCTGGGCGTCCTTCAGAAGGCCTCTGAATTCCCGCATGGATGCTAGGTCCTGTTCCAGCTGGCTGATGCGCTGGCTGGCATGTGCACAGAAAGCCTCCAGCACTATCTCTGCCTATTGAGGGAAGAGGTTGCAAGGACACAGTGGGCAACAGGGGAGCCAGCACAAAAAGCTGTAACCATCTGACACCTCAGTAGATCAGTTCTTTACTGCCCAGGGCAGGCAGTTCTTAGGCCACCCATCTGTGTCTAAAGTGCATTTGTGTTCCTGCAGGAACCTTGAGGTGGAAACCTCCCACATCCAAGAACAAATGCCTGGCACCTTACCGCATCCTTGCCTCTGAGAGCCATTTCCTCTCTGTGCCTTGCCTCCTCCCTTTCTGCTTTGAGGCTCTGGAGCTTTGCCCTCAATTTCTTCAGCAGATCAAAACAGCAAGAGACCAAGGTTTCTGCACACCGAGACTATATGATAAGAATCAGTTGATGTGTCTGGTTCCTCTTTATGGCTTTTAGTCCCACCACAGGCCTCCACCTCCATCTTCATGCTGCTTACCTCCTGACTCACAGTAGTCTTATCTTCTTCTAAATGCAACAGGGATAGGTGAAGCAAGGATATCAGCTCTTTAGAGACAAGCACCCATGATTGCTGTAGAGAAAAAAATGAGTAGGTGAGATCAAATAAAGTCACTAAGCAGGAAACAGGGGCACTGGGGAGGAAAACCGCTAACCCCAATTCCAAGCTCCGCATAAGGAGATGTACTTTACAAAGGTTTGGAAACCTCCCTTCACCACCACAGCTTAGTATCACCATCTACTAACCACCCAGGATCCTCCATTCTTGATCTTCACAGGAGGCCCAGTGGTGGTGTAAGGTCAATCAACACTTACCATGATATTTCTGGCCTGCTGTAGGGCCTGTCCCATCTCATGGCTCTCCTTAAGATGCTGAAGTTTATTAGTTATCTAGCCAGAAAAACAGAGTTGTTCCTTGTTTTGTTTGTTTGTTTTTGAGACAGTCTTGTTCTATCATCCAGACTGGAGGGCAGTGGCACAATCTCGGCTCACTGCAACCTCCACCTCCCAGGTTCAAGCAATTCTCATGCCTCAGCCTCCCAAGTAGCTGGGATTACAGGCATGCACTACCACACCCAGCTAATTTGTATGTTTTTCGTAGAGTTGGGGTTTCACCATGTTGGCCAGGCTGGTCTTGAACTCCTGGCCTCAAGTGATCCACCGACCTCAGCCTCCCAAAGTGCTAGGATTACAGGGGTGAGCCACCATGACCAGCCAAGTTGCTCCTTTTGAGTAGGCAACATGTACCACCAGCACCTCATTCTTCCTCCCACCCAGTGAGTTATAGGAGCCTTTCCTATTTTATTTATTTTTTATTTTCTGTAGAGATGAGGTCTTGCTATGTTGCCCAGGCTGGTCTCAAACTCCTGGCCTCAAACAGTCCTCCTGCCTTGGACTTCCAAAGTGCTCCTGCCACACCCAGCCACCTTTCCTATTAAAAGCAGAAGCAAAGTTCTCAATTCAATGAAGCCACGTCAGAAAGAAAAATCCACAGGTAGGTAAAAAATTTCTTTGTTTAGCCAGGCACAGTGACTCATGCCTGTAATCCCAGCACCTTCAGAGGCTGAGGCAGGAGGATCACTTGGGTCCAGGAGTTCAAGACCAGCCTAGGCAACACAGTGAAACCCCATCTCTAAAAAAAAAAAAAAAAAAAAAGCTGGGCGTGGTGGCGCACGCCTGTAATCCCAGCACTTTGGGAGGCCGAGGCAGGCAGATCACCTGAGGTCAGGAGTTCGAGACCAGCCTGACCAACATGGAGAAACCCCATGTCTACTAAAACTACAAAATTAGCCAGGCGTGGTGGCACATGCCTGTAATCCCAGCTACTCCGGAGGCTGAGGCAGGAGAATTGCTTGAACCCAGGAGGCAAGGTTGCAGTGAGCCGAGATCACGCCATTGCACTCCAGCCTGGGCAACAAGAGTGAAACTCCATCTCAAAAAAAAAAAATTTTTTTTCATTAGCCAGGCATGGTGGCACATGCCTATATTCCCAGCTACTCAGCTAGACTGAGGTGGGAGGATCCCTTGAGCCTAGGAGGTGGAGGCTGCAGTGAGCCATGTTCGTGCCACTGCACTCCAGTATGGGTAACAAAGTGAGACCCTGTGTCAAAAAAAAAAACCAAAAACAAAAAAGGATGAACAAATGAACCAATTTATATCCTACAGATAAACAGAGTATGCTTACCAGCATTACCTATTTTATTCTTTGCTATTGAGTCACAAGAAAATGGCATCTCACTGTTCAATTTGCATTTTTTATTGACAATAATGCTAACCTTCTTAGGTATTTATTCATCATTTTTACTTTCTTGTCTGCTCATTATGCTGGGTCAGATAGATAAAACTCATAGTATGCATAGAGTAAGTAGGTATGTTCTCAAAGGCAGTAGAACCCTAGAAGACAAGTTCTAAGAGAAAAGTGGGAGTCTTCATTACTGAGGCAAGGCAGCCATCATCTGGGGAAAAAATTACTACTGGAGCAGCACTGCTGATTTCTTGGAGTTCATGGCTCCCTTCCCCAGCAAAGCAGTTATCATTCACTGCTGCATCGTGAAATAAGGCACAGAGTAGCACATGAGCTTGGATAGGGCTCACATAGTGCTCAGCTGGACAGTCAGGCAGGTGATGAGATTAATGTGAAGGAGGCAGCCAGGCAGCGAGGACATGGCATGCTGATGGAGAATGGCTAAAGGTATGTCATTTCCCCTCTTTGGTTCTGCTTCAGTGGCCTACAAAGGGACCTGGCAAGCTTCAGGGGAAGAGGATGCATGGCAGATTCAGGGATGGGAAACAAGGTCAAGAACAAGAGGAAAGGACACAAAGATAAGAAAACAAGAGGGAAATTGAACAGCTGGAGGAACACAGAGCTTATGGTTTCCAGGATTTTTGGCAAATGGTAAGGTCATTACTTTGAGGATATTTTCAACTCAAAGGAGGTCTCTGCACATTTGGGGACCATCTCTTCTTAGCAGCAGCCACCTATTATCTCAACAGCCACAATGGTGAGGTGCTATCAATTCCTTCACCTGCCACCATTCCCTTCCTTCCTAGGCCTGTGTTGTAACAGAATCCTCTAGAACATTGTTGTTGTTGTTGTTTGAGACAGCCTCACTCTGTTGCCCAGGCTGGAGTACACTGGCGCGATCTCGGCTCACTGCAACCTCTGCCTCCTGGGTTCAAGCAATTCTCATGCCTCAGCCACCCAAGTAGCTGGGATTACAGGAGTGCACTACCATACCCAGCTAACTTTTGTATTTTTAATAGAGATGGGGGGGCCGGGCGCGGTGGCTCACGCCTGTAATCCCAGCACTTTGGGAGGCCGAGGTGGGCGGATCACGAGGTCAGGAGATCGAGACCATCCTGGCTAACACGGTGAAACCCCGTCTCTACTAAAAATACAAAAAATTAGCCGGGCGTGGTGGCAGGCGCCTGTTGTCCCAGCTACTCGGGAGGCTGAGGCAGGAGAATGGCGGGAACCCGGGAGGCGGAGCTTGCAGTGAGCCGAGATCGCGCCACTGCACTCCAGCCTGGGCGACAGAGCAAGACTCTGTCTCAAAAAAAAAAAAAAAAAAATAGAGATGGGGTTTCACTATGTTAGCCAGGCTGGTCTCAAACTCCTGGCCTCAAGTGATCTGCCAGCCTCAGCCTCCCAAAGTGCTGGGATTACAAGCATGAGCCACCACATTGGGCCAACAGTGGTCTTTTAGCTACTTTCCTCTAATATTTCCCACAAAAACTAAGTACCCTTAAGTTTAAATTGTTGCAAAGGCTGTAATGTCCAGCATATTACCAATATTGACAATTTAAAATTTTTTTTTTTTTTTTGAGACAGAGTCTTACTCTATCCCCCAGGCTGGAGTGCAGTGGCACGATCTTGGCTCACTGTAACCTCTGCCTCCCGGGTTCAAGCAATTCTCATGCCTCAGCCTCCTAAGTAGCTGGAATTACAGGTGCCCTCCACCACACCCGGCTAATTTTTGTATTTTTAGTAGAGACGGGGTTTCGCCATGTCGGCCAGGCTGGTCTTGAACTCCTGACCTCAGGTGATCCGCCCGCCTCGGCCTTCCAAAGTGCTGGGATTACAGGTGTGAGCCACCGTGCCCAGCTTAAAATAAAATTATTAGATTATTCTTAAATATATCCAGTGGCATAAATACCACATACACCAAAATGATGAGATACCTAGTTGCTATCTTTTAAAAATACAAGAAAAAGCTCTTCTTAGCAGTCAGAAATTTTATTATGTCGTGCCTTTTTCTCTTTGAACATATATTTTTTATTTTTCTCAGAATTTCATCCTAATGTAATATATTTGTATGCTTTAAAGTCTGTTATTAGCTGGGCACAGTGGCTCACAGCTGTAATCTCAGTGCTTTGGGAGGCAAAGGCTAGCAGATCACTTGAGCCCAGGAGTTTGAGAACAGCCTGGCCAACATAGCAAAACCCCATCTCTACTAAAAATACAAAAAAATTAGGTAGGTGTGGTTGCATACACCTACAGTCCTAGCTACCCAGGAGGCTGAGGTGGGGGGATCACCTGAGCCAAGGAAGCTGAGGCTTCAGTGAGCCCTGATCACAACATGGTACTCTAGCCTGGGTGACAGACCGAGACACTATCTCAAAAAATAAAAATAAAATCTGTTATTAACCATCATCTCTGCAACAACAACAAAAGGTCATCTAAATTTAAATTAAAATTTCCTTTAAATTCCTTTGACCAGAAGGCTTTAAAGTGAAAAAGCTTTCTTTTGGATAGAGAAATCTTTTAATCAGTTGTATATTAGTCACTGTAATATAATTTCTAATAAAATAAACATGCTTAGCAAAATTTAATTGGGAATCACCTATTAATGAAATCGATGCAGCTTCCTTCCCCTTATTAGTTCATATATCTGTGGATTACTATAATTCCAGCAATAAGAAATGGTTCAGCAACAATTCATGACTCTTTGTTTTTTGAGGCAGGGTCTGGCTCTGTCACCCAGGCTGGAGTGCAGTGGCAAGATCTCAGTTCACTGCAGCCTTGAACTCCTGGCCTCAAGTGATCCTCCACCTCAGCCTTCCAAGTAGCTGGGACTATAGGCACACCCCACCACACCCAGCTAATTTTTGTATTTTTTTGTAGAGATGAGGTTTCACCATATTTCTCAGGCTGGTCTTGAACTCCTGAGCTCAAGCGATCCTCCCACCTCACCCTCCCAAAGTACTGAGATTACAGGGGTGAGCCACCATGCCAGCTGACTCCTTTCCATTCTGACAGATGTAAACACTGAGAAATCTTCTTCACATAAACAATAGGGGCCGGGCGCAGTGCTCATGCCTGTAATCCCAGCACTTTGGGAGGCTGAGGCAGGTGGATCCTGAGGTCAGAAGTTCGAGACCAGCCTGGCCAAGATAGTGAAACCCTGTCTCTACTAAAAATACAAAAATTAGCCGGGTGGGGTGGTATGCGCCTGTAGTCCCAGCTACTTAGGAGGCTGAGGCAGGAGAATCGCTTGAACTCGGGAGGCGGAGGTTGCAGTGAGCCAAGACCACGCCATTGCACTCCAGCCTGGGTGACAGAGTGAGACTCCGTCTCAAAAAAAAAAAACTAAAAGAGTATAATTGGATTGCTTGTAACACGAAGGATAAATGCTTGAGGGGACAGACACAGATATTCCATTTTCCATTTTCCATGATGTGATTATTGACCATCACATGCCTATATCAAAACATCTCATGGACTCCATGAATATATTTACCTACTCTGTAACCACAAAAATTAAAAATTATTTTAAAAAATGTTTTAGGCTTATTCATAATTTTTCTTAAAATATTAAATATAGTCTACCAATGCAAAAAACGAAGAAAAAGAATACATGTGGAAGATGATGATCTAAAAACCAATTCCTTTAAAAGTTTCCTTGCTTGCACTCCTTTGGAAAGTTTTGATGTACCCCAGGGGTATAGTGACTACCCGCAGCTTTAAGGGGATTTTCCAGATCCTCAGCTTTTTTGTTTTAAGAGACAGAGTTTCACTCTCTTGCCCATGATCATAGCTCACTGCAGCCTCAGCCTCCTGGGCTCAAACCATCCTCCTGCCTCAGCCTCCTGAGTAGTGAGGCATGCAAAACCATATCCAGCTGATTTTTTAAAAATCTTTTGTAGGGATGGGATCTCGCTATGTTGCCCAAGCTGGTTTCAAATGCCTGGCCTCAAGCAGTCCTCCCACCTTGGCCTCCCAAAGCAGTGGGATTGGCCGGGCGCGGTGGCTCACGCTTGTAATCCCAGCACTTTGGGAGGCCGAGGCGGGCGGATCACGAGGTCAGGAGATCGAGACCACAGTGAAACCCCGTCTCTACTAAAAATACAAAAAATTAGCCGGGCGTGGTGGCAGGTGCCTGTAGTCCCAGCTACTCGGAGAGGCTGAGGCAGGAGAATGGCGTGAACCTGGGAGGCAGAGCTTGCAGCAAGCCGAGATCGCGCCACTGCACTCCAGCCTGGGTGAGAGAGCGAGACTCCGTCTCAAAAAAAAAAAAAAAAAAAAAACAACAAAGCAGTGGGATTACAGGCATCAGCCATTGTGCCTGCCCAGATTCTCAGCTTTTACAAATGTTCTAAGTATAAGCCTGTGATAGGAGTCCCCTTTGCCCTCTGGCAGCTTCTCAGCTTAAATTCCAAGAAAGAGAGCCCACTGGGATCCTTCAAGCTTTGAGAGGAACCTTCTTACCCCACTGTGAGATGTGTCAGTCTGTGTGCTACTGTCCTTGGTTTCTGGGTGAGGGACAGCCAGCTGGCTCTTCCAGTCCCGAAGCTGGCGGGAGAGAACCTCCAGAATGACCAGAGAGCTCAGCAGGTTATCTTCCAAGTCATGTCGAGACAAGGCAGTCAGATCTGGAGGCCGGCTGCAGCAGAAAGAGAAGAACATGACGAAAAGAAAGGGAGGGGAAGGGATGGGAGGGGAAGGTCCAGGGTAATGGAACTCACGAGGCGCAGGGACATAGGGGCACTTACCCACACAGGAGCTGCTCTGTCTCAGAAGTGCTGTCCTTGGTGCCAACCAGGCCTGTCTGGGATGTGTTTGTACTCTTTTCCTGTGGTGCTGAAGGAGTAAACCAAGTCCCCACCGAGCAAGCAGAGAAAGGGGTAGTGCCAATTGCAACATCCCGAAGCATCGAGGGAAGGGATAAGCTTTGGCGGAGATTTTCCAGCATGACGGAGGTATTTACACCTTTTTCCAGCCAGGCCAGTGGGGACATCCAAGACTCTGTATCAGAGCCAAGAATCCTACTAACATCTTCTACTGCTGGGCCTGGAGCTGCTTGGGATTCCATTTCTACTAGATTTGGTGTCAGGCATGTGGACAGAATATCTTCCACATTTAAGACAAGTGCTTGATCTTCTGATTCGAACTCCTTAGAGTGTGTGGGAAACCTCATTTCTCTTTCCTCCGTAGCTCCATGCTCTACAATTTCCTCCTCTGGGTCCACATGATTGACAGGGAAATCTGCTGCCAAGGCAGTTGAAGGGGAAGGCCAGAGAACAGAGGAAGGCAAGAAGGCGTTACTTTCAGAAGGTACTAAGTCCTCAGGCACAGCCTCAGTCCTACTGTCCCTCAGGCTTTCCTTGGAGCAATGTTCAGAACAGGGATTTGGTGGAGACTCCTCTAAGAGATGGGACGGAGATTCCTGAAAGACAGGTTTCTCAGATACAGCAGCAACTTCTGAAAACCTGTCTCCCATGCAGGGTGCCACCTCCTCTCTCACCAGATCGTCTGTTCTCAGAGGTTCATTTAAAGATATGCTGTTTGTCTCTGCCATGGTATCTAAATGGGCCTCAAATGTCATGTCTTGCTGCTGCCCCAGTGGAGACGGTACAAGGACGATGGTTTTAACCATATAGTTGTCCAGTGGGTCTACTGCTTCCTCAGACATTTTAGGAGTAGAGCTAATTTGGGGAATTGGATCTAGAGGCTGTTCATCTGATTCATGCTGACAAGCTTCTAGCCACTTTGAGGAATGACTAAAATGTTCTGAAGGGAAGTCTGTCCTCTTGGTATTTACAAAATCCACTGGAGATGAGTTGTTGCTGCCTTCCTGCCAAAGGAAACAAAAGTAGTTGTCTAAGGCAGTCAATTCAGTTCCCAACATACAATTACGGGTGCAAGATAGTGCCCTCAAAAAAGAAAAGAATTCTTACTACCTCTGCTTAGGTAAGAAATTGGCTAATCTTTGTTGCTCATATAGAGACCCAATAGTAGGGAAAGAAAAGCTGCTAAGCCATTTTGGGTCCTTCCAAGTGAACCAGCCTACATTATAAACAGGCTGAGAATATAGATCCATATCATGGGCAGATGGTAGCTTGAACGTGACCCCACTCATCTCCATTCTGAACTCTAACGCACTTCTAGATGAACAGGTAGGAGGGGTCCATAGGGTGTGAGTGAAGGCTTAAGCTCTGTCAGAATCTAGAGTTGGTACAAGATCTTCTCCCTCTTGGCTGGGCACAGTGGCTCACGCCTGTAATCCCAGCACTTTGGGAGGCTGAGGCAGGCGGATCACGAGGTCAGGAGATCGAGACCATCCTGGCTAACACGATGAAACCCCATCTCTACTAAAAATACAAAAAATTAGCTGGCTGTGGTGGCAGGCACCTGTAGTCCCAGCTACTTGGGAGGCTGAGGCAAGAGAATGGCATGAACCCGGGAGGCAGAGCTTGCAGTGAGCCAAGATCACGCCACTGCACTCCAGCCTGGGCAAGCAGCAAGACTCCGTCTCAAAAAAAAAATAGTAATAATAATCAAACATATGAAATTTCTCATTTATATCAGTGGATGAAACAAAACCAAGGTTAGGTTAAAAGGGACTTCTGATATTCTGGCACTGTCCTACTTACTGACCTGGGTATTAGTTACATGGATGTGTACTTTATAGTAATTTGTTATGCTGTTATGTTTTATTGTAATTTCATGTATCTTACTTTAATTTTGAAATTATTAAAAGGTATGGTGGGCCGGGCGCGGTGGCTCACGCTTGTAATCCCAGCACTTTGGGAGGCCGAGGCGGGCGGATCACGAGGTCAGGAGATCGAGACCACGGTGAAACCCCGTCTCTACTAAAAATACAAAAAATTAGCCGGGCGTGGTGGCGGGCGCCTGTAGTCCCAGCTACTCGGAGAGGCTGAGGCAGGAGAATGGCGTGAACCCGGGAGGCGGAGCTTGCAGTGAGCCAAGACTGCGCCACTGCACTCCAGCCTGGGCGACAGAGCGAGACTCTGTCTCAAAAAAAAAAAAAAAAAAAGGTATGGTGGCTCACACCTGTAGTCCCAGCTATTCAGGAGGCTGAGGTGGGAGGATTGCTAGAGCTCAGGAGTTCAAGGTTGCAGTGAGCCAAGATCACACCACTGCACTCTAGCCTGGGTAACAGAGCAAGACCCTGTCTCAAAAAAAAAATACAAAAGACAGGGCGTGGTGGCTTACACCTGTAATCCCAGCACTTTGGGAAGCTGAGGCAGTAGGATCACAAGGTCAGGAGTTCAAGTCCAGCTGGGCCAACATAGTGAAACCCCATCTCTACTCAAAATACAAAAATTAGCCGGGCATGGTGGCGGGCACCTGTAGTCTCAGCTACTCGGGAGGCTGAGGCAGGAGAATCGCTTGAACCTGGGAAGCAGAGGTTGCAGTGAGCCAAGATCGCACCACTGCACTCTAATCTGGGTGATACAACGAGACTCCTTCTCAAAAAAAAAAAAAAAAAAGGCAATATAAAGATGAGTGTGTGTGCATATATACAAAATAGACACACATAAAGAGATGCATGAAAGAACTGTCAAATATGACAGTTATCTAAGATAGCAGAAATATTTCTTCCTTATACATTTATATATTCAAATGCTTCAAACAATTAATATCTATTAGTAATCAAAAATTTACAGAACAGGCCAGGTGCAGTGGCCCACGCCTGTAATCCCAGCACTTTGGGAGGCCAAGGAGGGCGGATCACTTGAGGTCAAGAGTTTGTGACCAGCCTAGCCAACATGGTGAAACCCCGCCTCTACTAAAAATACAAAAAATTAGCCAGGCATGGTGGCATGAGCCTGTAATTCCAGCTACTGGGGAGGCTGAAGCAGGGGAACTGCTTGAACCCGGGAAGCAGAGGTTGCAGTGAGCCGAGATCACGCCACTGCACTCTAGCCTGGAACGAGTGAGAACCTGTCTCAAAAAAAAAAAAATTAGGGCCGGGCGCGGTGGCTCACGCCTGTAATCCCAGCACTTTAGGAGGCCGAGGTGGGCGGATCACGAGGTCAGGAGATCAAGACCATCCTGGCTAACATGGTGAAACCCCGTCTCTACTAAAAATACAAAATATTAGCCAGGCGTGGTGGTGGGCGCCTGTAGTCCCAGCTACTCAGGAGGCTGAGGCAGGAGAATGGTATGAACCTGGGAGGTGGAGCTTGCAGTGAGCCAAGATTGCGCCACGGCACTCCAGCCTGGGTGACTGAGCGAGACTCTGTCTCAAAAAAAAAAAAAAAATCTCTACTAAAAATACAAAAATTAGGCTGGGCGCGGTGGCTCACGCCCGTAATCCCAGCACTTTGGGAGGCTGAGGCGGGCAGATCACGAGGTCAGGAGTTCGAGACCAGCCTGACCAACATGGTGAAACCCTGTCTCTACTAAAAATACAAAAATTACCTGGGCGTAGTGATACATGCCTGCAATCCCAGCTACTCAGGAGGCTGAGGCAAGAGAATCGCATGAACCTGGGAGGCGGAGGTTGCAGTGAGCCTAGATGGCACCACTGCACTCCAGCCTGGGTGACAGAGCGAGACTCCATCTCAAAAAAAAAATTTGCCAGGCATGGTGGCACGCACCTGTAATCCCAGCTACTTGGGAGGGTGAGGCAGGAAAATTGCTTGAACCCAGGAGGCAGAGGTTGCAGTGAGCCAAGATTGTGCCACTACACTCCAGCCTGGGCGACAGAGTGAGGCTCTCAAAAAAAAAAAAAAAATTTTACAAAACAAAAATAACAGCTATTTTATTGGGGAAAAACCCTTTTCATTGTGTAGCTGACTGCATCTGGAGGTAGTAAGCCCAGCAGTTAAGAGGGAAGGAGAATTCGATTTCAATCTAGTATTCTGCTATTGTGATTAAATAATTATGGTTAAATTCTATAAACTCAGGCTGGGCGCCGTAGCTCACACCTGTAATCCCAGCACTTTGGGAGGCTGAGGCAGGCGGATCATCTGAGGTCAGGAATTCGAGACAAGCCTGGCCAATATGGTGAAACCCCGTCTCTACTAAAAATACAAAAATTAGCCAGGCATGGTGGCATGTGCCTATAATCCCAGCTACTAGGGAGGCTGAGGCAGGAGGATCACTTGAACCCAGGAGGCAGAGGTTGCAGTGAGCCAAGATTGTGCCATTGCACTCCAGCCTAGGGAACAAGAGCAAAACTGCATCTCAAAATTAATTAATTAATTAATAATCATAATAACTTCTATAAGCTCTATAGAGCTAATTTCCACCTAGTACTTATTTTCCACCTTAAGCTGTACTGTCTAATATGATAGCCACTAGCCACATGTAGCTATTTAAATTAAAATCAAAAATTCAGGCTGGGCACGGTGGCTCACGCCTATAATCCCAGCACTTTGGAAGGCGGAGGCGGGCAGATCACCTGAGGTCAGGAGTTCGAGACCAGCCTGACCAACATGGAGAAACCCGTCTTTACTGAAAATACAAAAATTAGCTGGGCGTGGTGGCACATGCTGGAGGCTGAGACAGGAGAATTGCTTGAACCCGGGAGGCGGAGGTTGCAGTTAGCTGAGATCGTGCCATTGCACTCCAACCTGGGCAACAAGAGCGAAACTCCATCTCAAAAAAAAAAAATTAATTAAATTAAATTAAATATTCAATTCTTCAGGCCATGCACAGTGGCTCACACCTGTAATCCCAGCACTTTGGGAGGCCGAGGCAGGCGGACCACTTGAGGTCAGGAGTCTGAGACCAGCCTGGCCAACATTGTGAAACCCTGTCTCTACTAAAAATACAAAAAATTAGCCAGGTGTGGTGGCGTGCACCTGTAATCCCAGTTACTCAGGAGCCTGAGGCAGGAGAATCGCTTGAGCCCTGGAGGCGAAGATTGCGGTGAGCCAAGATCGCGCCACTGCACTCCAGCCTGGGTGACAGAGCAAGACTCCATCTCAAAAACAAAAAAATTCAATTCTTCAGTCACCTCAGCCACGTATTAAGTGCTCAATAACCATGTGACTAGTAGTTACCATGATGGACAGCACAGATTATCAAATAAATATTTCCCTCATCCCAGAAAGTTCTATTGGACAGTAGGTATTTTGCAACTCTTTCAAGAAAGACTGCTATCATCATACTTCTATTACTCAGGATGTCATCTGTCTACACACTCTTCTTTCCTCCTCATATCTATTTTATTGATATCCCATCTCCTTCCAAAAAGAATTCATACGCATGAAAATGAATAGATGGATATGATTAATGAAATAACAAAGTCATGGTCAAAAAAGAGGAAGCAAAACTTCCTATACAGCTATAACAGTAGATGTATGTGATGATCCAGTTTGGCCTTGAGCTTTCTAGAAGGCAGAGGAGGGAAAATATGGTAAACTACGTAGTTCTCATTATCAGAAAGAAAAGGATAGCAATTTCTTCAGGAAGACAATTTTTCCAGGCAGTTAGTCCTAAAGCCTTTCTTGGAGGAATCTTATACAGGAGTCAAGCTGCTTCCTTGACAAGTTTTGACAGCAACTGAAATGCAGTTTCTACATGGCTACGTCTCTCAAGACGTTTAACAAAAGTACAAATCAGTGAGGGCAATTCTGCAAGGAGCTAGTTTAAACTAAGGTGATCCAAGTACCCTACCTTCCAGTGGTGTAACTTGATCCCAGGAGAGTTCTGACTACCTCCTAGAGTAAATGGATATTGCCTCAATCTTGCAGCTGACTGACCTTTCCATAAGTGACCCCATGTTGGAGGAAGAGCACTAATCAGGGTGGTAGGATTTCTCAATAGTTTGATAAAGGTCGAAGGGAGGAGGAGGAGGTAATAAAAACTAACAGCTAAACAGAGATTCAGGTTCTCACTGGATTTCCTTTAACCACCCTAGGGCACCTCTCTGTTGGCCTGAATAGCTGTAAATAGATGTCACTGACGTAGAAGACTTCATTATCGTTATTAATTATTCTAGCCCTGGCCCTCTGTTCCCCTGAGCTCTCACCCTGGGCAAACAGCCCAGTCGAGAAGCTGTCCAGGCGAATCTCACCTGCAGCCCCAGCTTGCACAGTGATGGGGTCAGCGAGGAGCAAGCGGGGGGCCTTTTTCCAGAGTTGGTGAGGGCACCGGGTTGCAGGATAAGTTCGCGGAGAGGAGTTCTCATAGCTGGTTTTCCCTGAGAAAGGAACCAAGAAAGAGGGCGAGTGTGAGGAAGCCTGGGCTCTGCCAGTCCGCCCCTCCTCCCTCCCTAAGAAGCCCAAAATGCGATTAGAAGAGTAGGCTCGCACCCTAGTCACGCAGGAGCGGCAAGGCGAACAAAGACTCCACAAGCCCCCAACCCCGGGCTCGACCCAACTTTCCAGGACAGTCGACACGGCCAGTGCCCCCGCGCCAGCAGCCCTGCCCAGTTCTCTCCGCCACAGCTCTCCCGCTCACCGTCTGGGGCGAAGGCGACAGGCTGAGGCTCAGTTTTTTCACTCGCCACATCTTCAACCAGAAGGCAGGCCGATCACGTCTCAGACCAAGTCGAGGACGCCATGTTCACCCGCCGTCTGTGTTTGAACCTGCTCTGCGCTTCCCGATTGGCTGCTTCAGGCGGGCGCGTCCGCTCGGGGGTAGAGCCCGGAGGGCGGGTCCCGCGTGGACCACGCCCCCGGCCCTGCCTGCCTCTCGGTTGTCGAGCGCTTTCCACTGACGCAGCCCTCACCGCAGACACCGGCGGTAGGGTTGGATGCGGGCCCGGCCCAGGACCTGTCTTGTGTCCTCACACCGGGGAGGACCACACAGGTAGCTGGAGAGTCCAGGAGCCCATCCCTCCTGCTTCCAGCGGACCCCCTCACATCCATGGCGTTCATATCCAAGTTGTCTCCGTGGATGGAGAAGAGAAATCCTCTCCCTAGGTCTCCCTCAGTCCTCTCCAGCCGCAGCCTTGACGGGAAAGAGCCGGCCACGGAGTCTAGAAGCCGAAGCGGTGCCGAGCGGCTTTCCTAGGCTTGGTGGGCCCGCGTCCGGGACGGCCTGGGCCGTGGTTCTCGACCTGGGCTGTAACGTCTCCAGAGTTTCTGGGCTTTTCCTGGGACTTGCTCAGGCCGGCTACCAGTTTACTGGGCTAACCCCTACACATATTGAACATTGTGTGCCTGGCGCTGTGCCGAATGCCGTGTAGTAGCTCATTTAATGCGCATAAGGACCTACGTAGTGAGAAATACTATAAATATCCCCATTTGTGACAGGAAGGAGCTGAGTCAGAGAGACCGTGTGTAATCTGCTCAGCGTCACACAGATAGTAAACGGCACAGCCGCCCTTCCTCCCCGCCCCGCCAGCTCCTGCCTTCTGCTGTCTCGGATCTCCTATGCACGAGAAACCTGTTGAAGGTAGGACAGCCGAAAGGTAAGTATTCAGAGTGAGCCCTTTGAGAAGGTGTGTCTGCTTTGCACACTCACGGCGCCCTGTTTACACTCTGCAAGTCTTAATACATTGGGGGAAAGCAGCAGTCCAAAGAGGAGGAACTATGATGTTATAAACTGCAGCGTCCTCAGGGACGGGCTCCTCTAAACACTGTGTTGTCCAATACGTTAGCCCTGGCCATAGTGGCTTTTGAGCACTTCAGATGTGACTAGTCCCAGTGGGAATGTGCTATAAATGTAAAACACTGTACAAACTGGATTTCAAACACGTCGTGTGAAAAAAAGAATGCAAAATATCGCCAGGTGCGGTGGCTCATGCCTGTAATCCCAGCACGGAGGAGACAGAGGCAGGAGGATCCTTTAAGCCCAGGAGTTCAAGACCTGCCTAGGCAATATAGTGAGACCTATGTCTACAAAAAAAAAAAAAAATTTAGGCCGGGCACAGTGGCTCACGCCTATAATCCCACACTTTGGGAGGCCGAAACAGGCGGATCACCTGAGGTCAGGGGTTCGAGACCAGTCTGCCCAACACGGCAAAACCCCGTTTCTACTAAAAATACAAAAATTAGCCAGGTGTGGTGGCACACGCCTGTAATCCCAGCTACTTGGAAGGCCAAGGCAGGAAGAATCACTTGCACCTGGGAGGCAGAGGTTGCAGTGAGCTGAAATGGCACCACTACACTCCAGCCTGGGTGATGGCTAGACTCTGTCTCAAAAAAAAAAAAGTTAAGCCACGGGTGGCAGGGGTGGGGGAACACACCTATAATCCCAGCTTGGGAGGATCACTTGAACCTAGTTCAAGGCTGCTGTGAGCTATGATCATCCCACTGCACTCTTGCTTTGTTGCCCAGGCTTGAGTGCAGTGGGATGATCATAGCTCACAGCAAAAAAAAAAAAAAAATATATATATATATATATATATGTATATCTTTTAAATACCGTTTACATATTGAAATATTTTAGGAATATTGGGTTAAATAAAATACATTAAAATTAAATTTTTTTTTTGAGACAGGGTCTTGCTTTATCACCCAGGCAGGAGTGCAGTGGTGCAATCATGGCTCACTGCAGCCTTGATTTCAAGCAATCCTCCTGCCTCAGCCTCCTGAGTAGCTGGGACTACCGGCATGTGCCACCACACCTGGCTAATTTTTTATAAAGACAGTCTCTTGCCATATTGCCCAGGCTGGTATTGAATTCCTAGGCTCAAGCGATCCTCCCATCTCAGCCTCCCAAAGTGTTAGGAGTACAGTCATGAACCACCCCACCCAGCCTTTTAAACTTTTTTTTTTAATCTTTTTTTTTTTTTTGAAACATGGTCTGGTGCTGTTGCCCAGGCTGGAGTGCAGTGGCACGATCTCACCTCCCTGCAACCTCCACCTCCTAGGCTCAAGCAATCCTCCTGCCTCAGCCTCCCAAGGAGCTGGGATTACAGGAGTGTGCCACCACGCCTGGCTAATTTTTGTATTTTTAGTAGAGACGGGGTTTCACCATGTTAGCCAGGCCAGTCTTGAACTCGAGCTCAGGAGATCCACCCGCCTCAGCCTCCCAAAGTGCTGGGATTACAGACATGAGCCACTCTACCTGGCCCCTCTTTTTACTTTATGAATGTGGATACTAGCAAATTAAAAATTACTTATGTGGGCCGGGCACAGTGGTTTGGCTGATCTTGGCTCACTGAAACCTCTGCCTCCCAGGCTTAAGCGATCCTCCCACCTCAGCCTCTTGAGTAGCTGAGACCATAGGTGCATGCCACCATGCCCAGCTAACTTTTTGTGTTTTTGGTAGAGACAGGGTTTCACCATGTTTCCCAAGCTGGTCTCCAACTCCTGAGCTCAAGCTGCCTGCCCGCCTCGGCCTCTGAAAGTGCTGGGATTACAGACATGAGCCACTGCACCTGGCCTATTTAATTTTTTTAAAAAAAGCTTTGACAAGATTTCTACATTGAAGACTCTATCAAACAAGTAACCAATAAATTGAGATTACTAATTTATTACATCAATGAGCAAGTGAACAAATGAACAGAATATGTAATAAAGTAACTTAGGTTAGAGGTAAGAAATAATGAGTAGAGCTACAAAGATACTTTTCTAGAGGAGTATAGGATTGGTGTTGACTAATCTTAAATTCTTATAAAAGATAATATGAAATATAGAATTAAATATCCATTATTACAAGTGAAGTCTACCGGATTTCTTTTTTTTGAGACAGTCTCGCCTCGCTTTGTCACCCAGGCTGGGATTAAAGGCACGTGCCACCACACCTGGCTAATTTTTATATTTCTTTAGTAGAAACAGGGTTTTACCACATTGGCCAGGCTGGTCTCAAACTCCTGACCTCAAGTAATCAACCTGCCTTGGCCTCCCAAAGTGCTGGGATTAAAGGCGTGGGCCACCACACCTGACCTCTTTCTTTTTTTGAAGCAAGGTCTCTGTCACCCAAGCTGGAGTGCAGTGGCATGATCATAACTGTTTCAATTGGCAATAATCAGTAATAATTGTGCCTCAGATAAACCTTATTGGCTATGATACTGTCACTGCCCAAAGCTGATTATAGGTCACTGTAGCCTCGACCTCCTGGGATCAAGTAATCCTCCTCAGCCTCCCAAAGTGTAGGGATTATAGGCATAAGCCACTGCACCTGGTCCTGATTTTAGATTAAAAAAAAAAATCAGAGCATATAAGCTTAAAAGATCGTTTCAGATTGTATATTGAAAAAAATGAAAAAAAACTTTTTTTTTTTTTTTTTTGAGACAGTCTCACTCTGTCACCCAGGCTGGAGTGCAGTGGCACAATCTCGGCTCACTTCAACCTCTGCCTCCCGGGCCCAAGCTATTCTTGGGCCTCAGCCTCCTGAGTACTGGGATTACAGGCACACACCATCATGCCCAGCTAATTTTTATATTTTTAGTAGAGACAGGGTTTCACCATGTTGGCCAGGGTGGTCTCAAACTCTTGGCCTCAAGTGATCCACCCACCTTGGCCTCCCAAAGTGCTGGGATTACAGGCATGAGCCACCGTGCCGGGCCTAAGGGAATTTTTTTTTTTTCTTTTTGAGATGGACTCTGTCACCCAGGCTGCTGGAGTGCAATGGTGCGGTCTCGGCTCACTGCAACCTCTGCCTCCCGGGTTTAAGCGATTCTCCCACCTCCACCTCCCTGGGGCTACAGGCACGTGCCACCACACCTGGCTAATTTTTGTATTTTTAGTAGAGACGGAGTTTCACTATGTTGGCCAGGCTGGTCTTCATCTCCTGACCTTGTGATCCGCCCACTTCGGCCTCCCAAAGTGCTAGGATTTACAGGCGTGAGCCACTGCGCCAGGCCAGGAATTTTTTTTTTTTTTTTAATTTTTAATTTTTGTGGGTATATAGGTGTATATATTAAGTGAATTTCATGTGAATATGTAAAAGGTATAAGTCAGTGACTCTGAATGGAGGTGGAGGGAAGAGGAGGAGAGAATGCCTTCCAGAGATAATCACATAAGAACTAGATGAAAGAGTCAGTGCTTTTTCAAATTATAAAAATTATACTTTCTGAAACTTTTTTTTTTTTTTGAGATGGAGTTTCACTCTTGTTGCCCAGGCTGCTGGAGTACAATGGCGTGATCTTGGCTCACTGCAACCTCTGCCTCCTGGGTTTAAGCAGTTCTGCTGCCTCAGCTTCCCGAGTAGCTGGGATTACAGGCATGAGCCATCACGCCCAGCTAATTTTGTATTTTTAGTAAAGAAAGGGTTTCTCCATGTTCGTCAGGATGGTCTCGATCTCTTGACCTCGTGATCCACCCGCCTTGGCCCCCCAAAGTGCTGGGATTATAGGTGTGAGCCACCGCGCATGGCCTTTTTTTTTTTTTTTTTTGAGACGGAGTCTCCGTCTGTCGCCAGGCTGGAGTGCAGTGGCGCAAGCTCAGCTCACTGCAACCTCCGCCTCCCAGGTTCAAGTGATTCTCCTGCCTCAGCCTCCCAAGTAGCTGGGACTCCAGGTGCCCACCACCATGCCTGGCTAATTTTTTGTATTTTTAGTAGAGATGGGGTTTCACCATGTTGGCCAGGGTGGTCTCAATCTCTTGACCTTGTGATCCACCCACCTTGGCCTCCCAAAGTGCTGGGCTTACAGCGGTGAACCACTGCGCCTGGCCCTCTTCTTTTCTCTCTCTTAGTCACCCAGACTGGAGTGCAGTGGCCAAATCATAGCTTCAGGTTATGATCATAACCTGGAGCTTCTGAGCTCGAGCAATCCTCCCACCTCGGCCTCCTGAGTAGCTGGGTGGTACAGGACCACCACACCTGACTAATTTTTTAATATTTGTATTCAGACGAGGTCTCACTGTGTTGCCGAAGCTGTCCTGGAAGTCCTGGACTGAAGTGATCCTCCCACCTCGGCCTCCCAAAGTGCTGGGATTACAGGTGTGAGCCACCATGACCAGCCAAAACCTTGATTTTTCTGTCACCCCCTCCACTGCACCCTGAGAATCACTGCTGTAGTAGACTACTGAAGACAGTATGTTGAAAATGTTCTCATTTGGTAAGAAGTAATTCAAACTACATTCACGTGATTATGATCTCGAAACTAATATGACCTAGGAAAGAGACCCTAGTAACATTATGTTAACCATTTCTTAAGGACCTTAAACCCTAGTGACATTATGTTAACCATTTCTTAAGGACCTCAGCCCATTGTGCTGCTGTGACCACAAAAGCCATATAATGTTGGGTGACCTGAATATTAACACAGTATTATAAAATCCTCTGCATCTGCACTTTGAAAAAGCATCACAGGGCTGGGAGCAGTGGCTCACGCCTGTAATCCCAGCACTTTGGAAGGCCAAGATGAGTGAATTACCTGAGGTCAGGAGTTTGAGACTGGTCTGGTCAACATGGTGACACCCCATGTCTACTAAAAATACAAAAATTAGCTGGGCGTGGTGGCGGGCGCCTGTAATCCCAGCTACTTGGGAGGCTGAGACAGGAGAATCGTTTGAACCTGGGAGGTGGAGGTTACAGTGAGCTGAGATCGTACCATTGTACTCCAGTCTGGGTGACAAATTTTACTCCAGTCTGGGTGACAAGAGCAAAACTCGGTCTCAAAAAAAAAAAAAAAAGAAAGAAAGAAAAGCATCACAGGCCAGGCATGGTGGCTCACGCCTATAATCCTAGTACTTTGAGAGGCCAAAGCAGGCGGATCACTAGAGCCCAGGAGTTCAAGATCAGCCTGGACTACATGGCAAAATGCCATCTCTTAAAGAAAAGGAAAGGGGAGGGGGAAAGAAAAGAAAAGAAAGGATATGAATAAGTTGCCTTATTTATATAGATAAATAAATAAATTTCAGCATCACAGACATCTGAACCCATACCCCACAATTAAGAACCAGTGGTTATTTTACCCTCATTTTATACACCAGGAAACTAAGATCCAGAGAGGTTAAAATGACTTATTAAAGATGATGAGAGCCTGGGCGTGGTGGCTCACTCCTGTAATCTCAGCACTTTGGGAGGCCAAGGCTGGTGGATCATCTGAGGTCAGGAGTTCCACACCAGCCTGGCCAACATGGCGAAACTCCGTCTCTACTCAAAATACAAAAATTAGCTGGGCGTGGTGGCATGCACCTGTAATCCCAGCTACCCAGGAGGCTGAGGCAGGAGAATTGCTGGAACCTGGGAGGCAGAGGCTACAGTGAGCCGAGATTGTGCCACTGCACTCCAACCTGGGCAACAGAGCAAGACTCCATCCCCACCAAAAAGAAAAAAAAAAGACGATGAGATAGTTATTGGTGGATCTAGGCATCAGATCTCCTAAAGTCCAATCGAATGCTCTTAACTACTATTTTGGAAACCATTAATTCCTATTTTCAGTATTCACAGTTTTCATCCAGTGTGCAGTTCTGGTCATCACAATTTTAAAAAAGTAATAAAAGTGTCTAAAGAGAAACAAATGAGATAAAAGGATAAAGGATACATTGCCTTATTTATTTATATCCCAACCTTATTACAAGGCCGGGCGCGGTGGCTCACGCTTGTAATCCCAGCACTTTGGGAGGCCGAGGCGGGCGGATCACGAGGTCAGGAGATCGAGACCACGGTGAAACCCCGTCTCTACTAAAAATACAGAAAATTAGCCGGGCGTGGTGGCGGGCGCCTGTAGTCCCAGCTACTCGGAGAGGCTGAGGCAGGAGAATGGCGTGAACCCGGGAGGCGGAGCTTGCAGTGAGCCGAGATCGCGCCATTGCACTCCAGCCTGGGCGACAGAGCGAGACTCCATCTCAAAAAAAAAAAAAGCCTTACAAGATGCAGATATTATAGTAATATAAAAGGATTAAAACTTAGAAAAATGAGAATAAGGAAAATAAAAGTAGAAAAGGAAGACAGAACCAAGAACATGACTAGCATACAAAATACATAAACACTTGCTGAAGGTAGACCACAAATTGGGCTCTAAATGGTCTAGTATCAGTACAAACAGAAAAATACAATCAGTTGAATATTTAGTGTCCTTAAGGTAAAAACCAAACAGCAATTCAGGAAAAGCATAACTGAGTCCAGAGAAAATTTCTCCCATGCATTCTTAAATAGAACATTATGAACTGTTATGATAAACACCCTTTACAGTATCCACAGCAATTAAATTTATTTTATTTTTTTCCTGAGACAGGATCTCACTCTGTTGCTCAGGCTGGATGCAGTGGCACGATCTTCACTCATTGCAACCTCCATCTCCTGGGTTCAAGCAATTCTTCCCCCTCAGCCTCCTGAGTAGCTGGGACTACAGTGTGCGCCATCATGACCGGCTAATTTTTGTATTTTTTTTGGGAGAGACGGGGTTTCACCATGTTGGCCAAGCTGGTCTCGAACTCCTGACCTCAGGTGATCCGCCCACCTCAGCCTCCCAAAGTGCTGGGATTACAAGTGTGAGCCACCACACCCGGCGAGCAATTAAATTTCATAGAGATTTTCATATGGATTACCAAAATCCAATTCAGAAAAAGCAATTCTGCAGAGGCCAATAAAATGCCAGCTATGCATGGGGAAATCTGGCTTAATCTAGAGACAGAATTAATAAATAGAACTACAGAGTACTCTCCAGACTGTCTTTTGTCTAGAGAGATTAGATGTAACTGAATAATATGGTCTAGATTAAAAACTTTCCCTTCAAGTCTCAGGACAAAAATGAAAATTGTGAGAAGTTAGTTTAAGAAAAGTGAAAAGAAGTCATAAAGGCCAAAACTGTATACAGATTTAAGGTCCAGATGACTTTCCTTACTAAAGGAAAAGGTTATTGAGATATGTCTCTAACCTTAAATCTTTTTTTTTTTTTTTTTTTTTTTTTTGAGACAGAGTGTACCTCTGTCACCCAGGAGTGCAATGGCGCAATCTCGGCTCACTGCAACCTTGGCCTCCAGGGTTCAGGCAGTTCTCCTGCTTCAGCCTTCCGAGTAGCTGGGACTACAGGTGCGCAACACCATGCCCAGCTAATTTTTGTATTTTTTAGTAGAGACAAGGTTTCACCATGTTGGTCACGCTGGTCTCGAACTCTTGACCTCAACTGATCTGCCCACCTTGGCCTCCCAAATAACCTTAAATCTTAAGGTTGATGCATGCCTCTTAATCTCTTGGTTTGCCCATCAGAAACTGAATCATGGGCTGACTAGGAGAAATTATCAGCTTAAAAATCCTATGCTTTTCAAAGAGGTTTTATTTTGGATAACTGTTCCAATTATAGACCTAGAGAAGACATTTAACCCACCCATGTTTCAGTTTCTATTTTCTTCCTCACTAGATTATTTTATTCACTTTTCAATTTTTAAAAATTAGATTTATTGCAGACTGGCCTCAAGCTCCCAGACTGTATTTTTAAGCTGCATTATTTAGGGATTGAAATGCCAGCTTTTGAGACTTTTGAAAAATTCACAGGCTGGGTGTGGAGGCTCACGCCTGTGAAGGTTGCAGTGAGCTGAGATCATGCCACTGCACTCCAACCTGGGTGACAAGAGTGAGACCCTATCTCAAAAACAAAAAAAAGGGCCTGGTGCAGTGGCTCACACCTGTAATTCCAGCACTTTGGGAGGCCGAGGCAGGCCGATCACTTGGGGTCAGGAGTTTGAGCCCAGCCTGGCCAACATGGTGAAACCCTGTCTCTACTAAAAAATACAAAAATTAGCTGGGCATAATAGTGTGCATCTGTAATCTCAGCTACTCGGGAGGCTGAGGCATGAAAATCACTTGAACCCAGGAGAAGGAGGTTGCCGTGAGCTGAGATCGCGCCACTGCACTCCAGCCTGGGCAACAGAGTAAGACTCTGTTTCAAAAAAAAAAAAAATTCATATTGCTTCTGACAAGCCTATTAAACACATCAATAGCAGCCTGGGAACCCATGAAGTATTATTATTGCTCAGGAAAGGAAACATGGCAGAGAAACAAGCAGAAGCAGCTCTGGCTGACAGCCTGAGGGTAAGAGCACTGGAGAAGTAAAGAAAAGGAAAAGGTCACCACCCTGATCTGACATGTTGAATTGAGAGGTAGGTTGTATGATAGGGAAGGTATAGCAGCTGTGGCTGCCAGTAGCAGAATGTCCAAGGTTGGAACTCTGGTCTAAAGCCTAGGAGAACAGAACGTTAAGAGGCTACAAAAAAACAAACTAGATTATCAAGGTGGTCATACTGAGTGGGCAGGGATGGAGATCTTCAGACTCCCAGCTGGGTCCCAATTTACAGTAGAGAGGCTCAAGCAGGGATAGGGTAGAGCAAGAAGGACTCCAGATCACAGTCAAAGTCGTCGAAGGGCATGGTCTCCGCTGAACTGGGCTGGGTAGCTTGTGTCTCCGTGACAAAGTTCACTGGCTGCTTCTGTAGGAGCTCTGGGTCAAAGGCCACACCCCGAAAGAAAGGGTGGACCTGGAAGTGATGCAAATAACGTAGACGATGGAGGGGGTTCTGGCATAAGAGCTGAAGGAAAATAGAGCATGAAGGATGAGTGACTAGGACAGGAAAGGCCTGAACAGAAAGGATGGAAAAGAAGAAGTTCATGGAGCTGTGGAGGGTAGGAATAAGAACCCTGAAGAGTAGATGATTTGTAAAAGAGGGAGAAATAGAGGCTAATTTGGGGCAAAGGTGGGAATAAGGAGCTGTGCTTGTGAGTTTTCAGATGAGTGTACAGTGTTCCACTCTCTCAGAAGGGACCTCTCTGTTCTAGATGGGGAGGAGATTTGGGGGACCAGGAACTTAGGAATGTGACTCAGTACAGCTTAGACGGCAAGTAGTTAGGTAGTTAAGTTGGAGCCCCCCCCAAAAAAATTGATGAGAGGAATGGGGAAAAATCACTTTAATGAAGGCAGGAGAGCATGAATGGTTTGGTAGCAAAGAAGGAAAGCAGTGCTCATCCTTACCTCATGGAGCAGGAGTGAGAGGCCCTGGTTAAGAGAAGCTGGGATCTCAGAGTCACTGTGGGTCACACTTGCCAACATGGCCACATGATCTCTCTCTGCAGCCACTGGAAACTGAGTTAAGAGATAGGGAGTGGAGGTGGGGGCAGGGGTTCATTCCTTAGTAGGAATACAGCAAGATTTCCTAAGGTCTTCCTTCTTCCCACCACAAGGCAAAGCTCTTCTCTGCCCAAAACTACTACTATTCTCTCACCTTTCCAGTCGCCAGAGAGAAAAGCAAGACACCCAGGGACCACCAATCAGCAGCATGGTTGTAAGGTCCTCCACTTAGGACCTCTGGGGCTACAGATTTCAAAGATACTCGTCACTGACATCCTTTAGCTATCCTCCTGCCCAATGCTTACCCATCAGCTTTAACCTCTCTCACCCATGTACTGAAGAGTGCCACAGATAGTGTAGGCTCGAGCTCCCTGGGGCACGTGGCGGGACAGACCAAAGTCTGTCAGTTTCAGATGGCCTATGAAAGAAGGTAAGACAACTGCACCACTGTTTCACCCCTCATCAGCCATGATTTATTCCCAAACCAAAGTACCTCTCATCCTGGGGCTAAGGAAGGAAAAAGACTTACCTCGTTCATCTAGAAGAATATTCTCCATCTGAAAGATCACAGGTGAGAAGTAATTCTTCCTCTTCCTTTCAACTCTCTTTCATCATGTATACACCCCAGCTGAAGGTGATGCCCTACTCAGCACTCAAATCTAAACTCAGAGAGCCCTTGCCCAAATCCTTGGCACCCATGGGGGCCCCAATGTCTACAGTTCTCAGCTCCCTAACTTCTTGGACTTGTTGGGACTTCTTATTGAGACTCTTTCTCAGACAAAGGGAAAAAGCACTTAACTCTACCTTCACGTCTCGATGCATGATGCCCAAGTCATGGAGATAGCCTGTGGATAACAAGTATGGGGCATGCTGCAGCTTTTCTGTCCTTTCCAGTTTCCCTAGTAGCCCTCATCCCATCCCTATCCTATTCTTTGACCTCCATTATTAATATTTATTCTTTACTCTCCTTGTTCCCAACTTAAATCTTCCCTCCCCATTTCCTTTACCACTGTTTCACTTACACAGTACCAGGACCAATTCGGCAGCAAAGAGACGGATGGAAGCCTCAGGAAAGCAGCCAACAGCCGACCAAAGGGAGTACAGATCTGTGCTGCAGTAGCTACACACTGCAAAGCCAGTGTGGAGCTACATACATTGCCAGAAGTCTAGGCAATGTTTGGGAGCTGCAATGCCTGGGCTCAAGGCATTGTAGGCCTCCTGCCCAAACTGATACCACCTGCTGTTCCCCTCCCTTTGGGACAGAGAGGTGCCATGAGAAGGGGGACAGAGCAAAGGCAGAACAAGCCAAAGAGGTAATCTCAGGTGGGGAATATGGTACAAAGACCCTGGGGGATGAGGAGACAGTCCAGTCACTCACTAATGAAAAGGTGCCGTTTTCCCTGCCAGCTGTCCCCCAAGCTGTGTACAAAGGGATGGTTGATCTGTCGCTAGGGACAAATAAAACAGGAAGTTAGGGAGGAACAGGGTCATTGAGAATAAAGGCAGCTGAGAAATCAGGTTTTACCCAGATGTGCAGAGGGGGAACTCAGAGGAACTCAATATTTGGAACTGACTATCTGGTAATCCTAGAACCAGCAAATACTAAGGAATACACTGGGTCATGCTTAAGAGATTTCCCTGGTAGGACATGGGAAAACTGTGTTGAGAGCTGATACTTTTCCCAGGATCTACTTTAGTGTTAAACTAGGCTGAAGCAGATGGAGGAGGCAGAACCAGGAAAAGAAGGTGGGCAAGAAAGGTACTTTCCCTACCTGTGGCCTAGCTCTTCCCACAATCCTTTCCAGCACTCTGTGCATACCTGGATGCTAACCTCCTCTTTGCACTGCCTCACGGTGTCCCTCTGTAGGACCTTTACCTTGGGCACCACCTATAAAAGGAGAGTAGCGATGACTCATAGAGGATAGTGCTATTGAATTGTTTATTCCTCCCAACTTCTCTGGAATCAAGATTGGAAACAGAGACTAATGTGGTACCTACGCCCCTACCTTCACTGCAAATACAGCTTTCTGGGTGCAATCTAGCACCTTGAGGACAGTTCCAAAGGAGCCTTTAGCCACAAGGCCTAAAATCTGTACAGAGAAATAGAGAACAGGCCAGTTGAGACTGGTCATTTCTAACTTCTCCCAAGGACTGAGACGCCACTCAGAGATTCCACTGACTTACCTTCAGCTGTGGCTGTCCCCTAATGGGCCTAATGGGAAACTCTGGTAGAAAGAGGTTGATGAACTGAGGCACTGGCCACTCTGGCAGAGGCTTCTCTACCAGTAGTGGGGCTGGCTTTAGGGACTCCCGGTGCAGAGAGTGATGCCCCCGTAGTTCCCAGAGTTCTTCCAGATCTGACCTGATGGTTCCCACACCTGACCAGAGGCTCTTCCAGCCTCGGGCCCAGGGGCCCCGGATGTTGCCACCCTGCTGAGAACCAAGGGAGCCACTCTAAACTTTCTGCTCCTGAGGCATAGCAGTTTCCACCCATCTTACTAGGCACTCCCTCCACTTAAGTCTCAACCCCTAGAGGTACATTTCTGAGCATGAGGCAAAATTCCCATTACCCTTGCTTTGTGCTAAGCCCCGGATTTCCTGGACACAATTCAAATCCTCTAGGAAAGTAATTGTTGGACATTTTCACCATGATGCATTAAGAGTACAGCCTGCACCTCAGTATTGGGCTGTGATGCTTTCACAGTACAGCCTCCCTGCCCCACCCCCACACTGGGTAATCACTGCCATGCTCCTAACCAGGAACTTCCCAGGCCTCAAGCCCATGTCTCCCTCTCCTCCCCTCAGTAGGCCGCCAGAGCCCCACAGCCTACCTTGTGAGGGACAGCCACCCGGGTGTGTTCCCCCTGCTGGGTGTGCTGCCCCTGCCGACAGCTTACTGCTCCCATCCCCAGCCTCTGCCTCCTCTCTCTGCTAAATCTGCTGTCCCAGTTATATAAGCAATTCCTCTCCCTGATGCTGCACGACACAAGCCCCGCCTCTTCCAGTCTGCAGAAACCCATCAGCATGGGGCCAGAGTCACACTAGGACTAGAAATTTCTGTGATAAGCTTCAGGGCAGAGGAAGGAAGGGGCCACCCTCAGAGTGGCAGCTGCAGGATGTTCTGGGTTGATGAGGGAGGAATTCACAGATTGAATGCATGCACTCAACATACACACAAAAAAATGAGCATCAAATTTAAAATATCTTTTTTTTTCTCTTTAAATCATTTTGCCATTCTCCAGGGTATATCCTACGGGGAAAGGTAGGGGACCCATGGCCAGCCCTGGCTCCTACTGCCAATCCTCCCAAGTGAACTTAGCACAGAGACTGGGGAGGGGTTGACCCCCACTCCAGAACACCAATACCTCTTTCATACATGGCAGTGGAGTGAGGATCAGAGGATCAGCCCCCTCCCGTTTCCTGGCACACAGGGAGGACAGTTACACTTAGAAATATAGATATAATATATTTATATATGTCTATAAAAATTTATCACACTTGATCAGGACTATCCCCCTACCCTTTCACTTGACCCCAAGGGAATAGGGTCCTGCCCTGGGCCCATTCCCTGGGTCTTGCTCTCTTGTTGCCTCTCTGGCCCTGAGCCTGATCAGCGTGAGACGGAACTCAGCATTATTGTCCACCATGCCCTGCAGTGAACAGGCCAGGAGCTGAAGGGTGATGCCTATGGGCTCTTGACACCCACAATCCTGGTGGATAAAGGGAAGCCCCTCCCACCCCACAAGTCCCTGGAGCCTGAGCCAGAGTCAGATCCTGTACTGCAGCCACTCGAATCGCCAAATCATTTGCGCCTGCCAAAGATGGACTTCTTGCCAGGGTTCTTGTCGCCCACACTTAAACCAATGAGGAGCCGGGCTTTCTCCTCCTCTTCCTGCTGTTGCATGTTCAGGTCCGATTTAGTTTCTAGCTTTCCCCGGACCTCAGAGCCTGTTGCAGGCTTCAGCCTTAGCTTCTCTTTGATTACCTGGCAGATTGGAGAGGAGTATAAGAAAATGTAAATATTAGTGGGCAGGCAGAATAAATCAAAATGAACCAAGACAATAAAGATTTATTAAACACATCCAAGGCACAATGGGGCAATTCACGTACAATGGTCTCTGCTTTCAAGAAGCTTACAGTCTAATTATAACCCCTTCTAAACTTTAGGTTGTTAGCTCTCAGTTCCCTAAAATCAATGGTGATATATGAAACACTCAGTAAACACTGAATTTAATAATCTGAGTGAGGTCATGGAGAGGGTAGGCATAGAAGCCACTCACTTCATGCACCTGCCCCTTCCCAAGGATATTTATTCATGGATTCTAAAACAAAAGGCTCCTGAAAAGAGGATCTGCCTGCCAGCCCCATTAGCCAAACAGCCATGAGCCCTGGCAGGATACCTGGGCAACCAGGGCTTTGCGGCTGTCCCTTTTGACAGCCATGGCAAAGTCTAGCCATGTCCATGTGTTGTTGTGGTACTCCAGACAGGGCAGCACCAGGTTAAGGTCACCCCAGTCCACACTGTTCTTCTCACCCTGTAAGAGGAGGGGGAGAGAAAAGAAAGAAAGAGGGGTGGGGAATACATCAGCTGCCATTTTGAGTCCCAGCCAGTCACTTGAGTGCAAGTCCTACAATAGTAACCTACGGATACCGATTTCCCCTTACCTCAGCCTCGTAATGGTGCTGACTCTTGAGGGGAGCAGAGGGAACAGCAGATTTATCACCCACAGCTCAGCGTCACAAACAACCTGGCTGTCTCCCTGTATAGAATCTCTGATCTTATCTGGTTCCCTTCCCACCCTGTTCTACAAAGTGCTTGAGAGGTGCAGACCTTGTAGCTGACACACAGTGGAACCTGTGGAATCTTTATGTAGATGAAGGAGTTGTTCATGGCAGCTCGCTCTTTCATCTTGTCAATGTCATCCACAGGGTGCTAAGAAAGGCAGGCAAGGCGTGTGGGCCCTGAATCCATCAGAAGAAACTCAGGACCCCAAACATCTCCCTCTTCTTTTATCCCTAGAATGGACTCAGAGGAAACCGAAGAAATCCCAAGCCACACCAAACAGGACCTCAAGACTCTCCCATTTTTCTATCATCAGGCGCATGTTTGGTACCTCTGGTGATTTGCGAAATGACCTTCTGACCCCAGAACTCCGAGTCAAACCCTGTGCCACACCCTTCCCAGGGCCCAGTGGTACTGCATCATCTGTTGCAATCAGCTGCCGAGGCTTCACCACTGGTATTCCTATGAAAAAGCAAGTGCACCAGCTGTCATCCATCCTCATTCTGAAGTCTCAGCTGCCTTTGGGGCTGCTACCCTATTCTTCTGGGGCTCCACCATAAAAGTTCTCACCCGTAGTCACCAGTTTGGACTTATCCTCTTCATCACCAACTTCATCATCTTCCACACTTCGGCCAGGAAAGAAAAAGCCCATCATTCTATGGAAGAACTGGTGTGTCAGCTGGATGGTGAGAGGCACCACATTTACCTAAAAAGGAAAAAGATTCAAGAAACAATTAAGCTCAGACACCATCATCAGTTTACCTACTCCTAATATCGTGTAACACACAGCTGGCTTTTGAATGTCCTTTGTTCCGAGGTCCCTAAGGGACTGCTTACTAACCTCAAAATGCTCCTTAACAGAGATACCCCCAACAGGGGGCCGAACTTTGCTGAAGAGGCGGAGAGCTAGCTGTCGCCCAGACTGGCAGGAGCTCTGGGGCCGCAGTACTACCTGGAGGATAGAGAGTAAACAAGAGCCCAACCCAATGTCCTTCCTGCCATAAAGCAACCCACAAATCCTCTGCAGAATGAGAGGAGAAGCAATGGTACTGCTAAGCTGGGCAAGCTTTCACCCTGTCAGATCACCACATTGTTTTCCATAGTGGATTTATATTGAAGGGCCGTTATAAATGCCCCGTGATAAAAACATGCAAATGGACTAGGAATGGGGAAAAAAGACTTGCCTTATAGACAGCATTGGGGAGGAGGTTGTTCATGGTAAACCAGCCCAACTCCAGAAGATGTTCTGCTGTGTCATCAGACTTATTCACCTATAAAGACAGATTTTGTCCCATCTACTATAATAAACCTTTCTCAGAAGTCTACTAGACAATTGTTATGTATCCAGTTTCTTTTCAGGCTCTACATATGCCTAATCCCAACCTTGAGATCTCCTTCAAACTCATACAATCAACACTCTTTAATCCAGTGTGTCTCATGGGCACTATTGTCCAGGACACTAAATGCTGGTAGTACTATCTAGCCCTTGTGACATTAAAAAATGTTCTAATTCATTTCCAAACGCTCCTTATAGGAGAAAGTAATAATACTGCCTTCTTTACGTCAATGGCAGAAAAGCTGAATGTCAGTATTAGAATATTCTATTCCAAACTAGACATGACAGATTATTTGCCTCTGGGCCATACTTCTAGGGATCATCTTCTTACTCAACAAGAGAAGCATCTGATCAAACTCATCTGTATCTGTATCTTATTTTTATTTTTTTGAGACAGGGTCTCACTCTGTTGCCCAGGCTGAAGTGCAGTGACACAACCTTGGCTCACTACAACATCCATCTCCTGCGTTCAAGCGATTCTCCTGCTT
Organism: Hylobates moloch; assembly: GCF_009828535.3. Taxonomy (NCBI): domain Eukaryota; kingdom Metazoa; phylum Chordata; class Mammalia; order Primates; family Hylobatidae; genus Hylobates; species Hylobates moloch. The sequence goes on along the minus strand of NW_026652285.1, from coordinate 17,428,912 downwards.
CAGCCTCCTGAGTAGCTGGGCTTACAGGCACACACCACCACACCCAATTAACTTACTTTTTTTTTTTTTTTTTTTTTTTTGAGATGGAGTCTCGCTCTGTCACCAGGCTGCAGTGCAGTGGCACGATCTCAGCTCACTGCAACCTCCACCTCCCAGGTTCAAACGATTCTCTTGCCTCAGCCTCTGGAGTAACTGGGACCACAGGCACGTGCCACCACGCCTGGCTAATTTTTGTATTCTTAGTAGAGATGGGGTTTCACCATGTTGGCCGGGCTGGTCTTCAGCTCCTGACCTCAGGTGATGCACCTGCCTCAGCTTTCCAGAGTGCTGGGATTATAGGTGTGAGCCACCGTGCCTGGCCTATCATATATGTTTTTAATTATTTATTTTCTTTTTTAGAGACAGGGTTTCACTCTGTTGCCCAGGCTGAAGTGCAGTGGTGTGATCACAGCTCACTGCAGGCTTGAACTCCAGGGCTCAAGCAATCCTCCTGCCTCAGCCTCCCAAGTAGCTGGGACCACAGGTATGCACCACGATGCCCAGCTAATTTTTAAAATTTTTGTTGAACTCGACTTTAAGCAATCCTCCCACCTCAGCCTCCCAAAGTTATGGGATTACAGGCATGAACCACTACACGTGGCCTGTATCATTTTTTAAAAATTATTTTATTTCTTTGTTCATTCTTACTCTCCCCCTATGGCATCAGAGCTGTATGTGTATCATTCATTATAAACAGATGTGTCTAAGGAAGCTCTGCTCATGTTTCCAATCATACTATTATTAATAATCATACAATAATTAGCCCCTTTTTATTTCTCTTTTATGAGTTAGACTCCTAAGCTAGGTCAATGTTTCAATACAGCTGCCTTTGTGTGACCATATACCACAGATACCTTGCTGTAGAGGAACCTCTGCAGTTCTAATTCAGCAATTCCCAGCTGTCCATCCTCCTCTGTCAGGCGCCACCGTGCCTGAGCAAAGTAAAACTCAGTGCGACGGACCACACTCACATCTTCTTGCTGCTTTCGCAGCTCCATCTTGTTAGCCCGCTGCAGTTGGAAATCCTTAAAACACCTGTAAGTGGACAGGGGAGCCAAAGCCAGTAAGGGAAACAGCACATGGGTTGGGGGTGGGATAGAATGCTCTAGAATGATGCAGGAGGTAAACCCAGAAATTAATCTATTCTGGGTTAGCCAGTCCCTACATTTTTTTCACTGAATTTACTGCTCCTGACATTCTAGGTCATAGGAGCACAAATCCCATCTTTCAGCTCTATAGCTTCTTGATAAAGTAGTGTCTTCCCACTAATAATTCCTACAATTTTATCTGCAATTGTATACTGATCAACTTCAAGACATTTTCATATGTTTATGTCAGGTTCATTTAAAAAAAAAAGATATTTTCAGTTCAAGATGCATAGTATCAAGGCCACCAAAGTGATCTTTCAGCTGGGTGTGGTAATCCCAGCTCACAGCACTTTGGGAGGCCAAGGCAGGAGGATTGCTTGAGCCCAGGAGTTCCAGACCAGCCTGGTCAACATAGTGAGACCACTTTGTCTCTTAAAAAAAAAAAAAAAAAGTGATCCTTCCCAACTACCCATTTTCTTATTCAGGAAGAGATGTCTGAACCTACTCCTACATCAGCCTTTGATAATGCACACTAGACCTAAAGATAGTCAAAACACGGGCAAGAAAGAGAACTGCCTCTAACTGGGGCACTGGAACAGGGCAAGGAAAGAATACTGGGGCACCTGATGAGGATATTCAGTTCTTCACTTTCCAGCTGCAGGTTGGCCTTCTCCTGGTTTAGCTGCAACTGAAGCTTCTGGTTCAGGTCAAGCAGATTCTCATTCTTGCTGTCATCCTGCAAAGACTAGGGAACCAGGATAGAATCTGAGAGACCACCCTCGTTCTAGGAGACTTCCTGGTTCTCAAACTATCTATCTGCAGTGACTACCTTCATGATAGAATACATCTGCTTCTCCAGCTGTCGTATTTGGGCCACATGCTGCCGCACAGCCTCCTGCAAATGCAGTATGCTGCTGCGTTGCTCCTCTGGATTGCTAGAGATCTCAAGCTGGAACCTGACCCGTTGCTTCTTCTCACTATGTTCCTAAAGGAATGGAAAGGGAAATGAATACTATTTTTAAGTAGACAAGTCTTGTGGTAAAGTGAAATAGAGAAAGGAGAAAGAAATGGGGGGGATCTCTTCTAGAAAGCTAACCTTTATCTGTCACTGGTAATAGCAACAGTAGTAGGTCAATGCAGAAAATTTGGCAATGTGGATTTCACAATAGGTCAGGCCCAACAGGATGGGATGGAGGTGGAAGCAGGGAATAGTAAATGTTTTTAGAGGTGTCTAGGTGACTGAGTAGAGAAATGACTAGGAGAAAACAAGCACAAGCCCTACGGTCTGAGAGATATTCAGGCCTTTCCTAAGTAAGTGGAATTTCAGTTGTCACTGTCCACTAAGAGAATGTATCAACCACAAGGCCCTTTTTCAGTGTGAAGCATGGCTTTTCTTACAGAAGCCCAAATAAAGCACAAAGTCTGGGTGTTCCTGTGAGGCTAACCAGCATTCTACAAGGGCCCATGCTCACCTTCCGCTTAGGTTCTACGTGGAGCAGCAGGTTGTTGACAATGTCCAGGATCATGGCATACTGAGCTGGGTTGGTGGAAATTTCCAGCTCATGGTGGATAAGGGTGAAGGTATCCACAGCCCCTAGATAATTGTTGGCAGCTAAATAAAAGGCTCAAGTTTCTACCTAAATATCTACTCCATCTCTTAACCCACATTTGGAACCACCCCACTAGTCAACCCCACAGAAAGGGTGAGAGGTGCTCATGGGCAGAAACATGTTTATTTCAGAATCATAAACAATGCCCATTCATCCCAGCTCCCTCCAAGAATAGAGGTTATTTTCTCATAGCAGAACTTACAAAAAGTAGAGCAAAGTGAAATGTTAATGCCAGTGCACAGTGGATTTTTAATAACTCTACTGTCTCAAAACCACCAAGGAGGCCGGGCACGGTGGCTCACGCTTTTAATCCCAGTACTTAGGGAGGCCGAGGCGGGCGGATCACGAGGTCAGGAGATGGAGACCACGGTGAAACCCCGTCTCTACTAAAAATACAAAAAAAAATTAGCCAGGCGTGGTGGCGGGCGCCTGCAGTCCCAGCTACTTGGAGAGGCTGAGGCAGGAGAATGGCGTGAACCCGGGAGGCGGAGCTTGCAGTGAGCCAAGATTGCGCCACTGCACTACAGCCTGGGCGACAGAGCGAGACTCCGTCTCAAAAAAAAAAAAAAAAAAAACCACCAAGGAAATAACTACTTTCACAATTTCTCTAGTCCCCTCCTAAAAGCCTTTCAAGCCCTGAATACCTTCCTGCTTCTTTAGGAGATCTTCCTTTTCCTGGTTCTCAAGAACTTCAGGTGGCTTAATCTGAGTTGCTAGTTCAGGATCAATGTCATGGCTGTAACTAATATAGTACATTCGGCAGTTGCAACGCGAAATGATCCGCTGGACTTGCTGGGCTTGCTGTGCCTCAGCTGGCTGGTTCCAATCTGGGAAGAGGTGGGAAAGAGATAAGAAAAAGACATTCTCAATAAAGGTAATATGAGAGCCTCCCAGCTATGTCTTGGAAACTCCAGAAACACTGCTTTCAACCTAGCCTAGCACAAAATGGTCCTACTCCAGCATATGTTGACGTTAAGAATAGGTAGGGAAATGAGGTCCCTTTGGGATGCACATCTGCTCCTAATCATTTGATGCAGAGGAGGGGGAGGGCTGACCTGTGGTTGTGGTAACCATGCCGCCCACTGCCTGCCCACTCTCCATCAGCTCCTGCACAGAGTCCAGACTACGCTGCCGGTGCTCCTCGATATTCTTCACCTAAAGACAGAGATGCAGGCAACTTTAGCTCCTGGGAAAAGAGTGGCTTGTCCTGGACAACTGGATGACAGATCTCCATGTTTCAAGTAGTTACACTTACTATCTGGACTTCCACTGCATGGAATAGCTTGAACCGTATCTCCCAGGATAGAGGACATACTTATCTCATTCTCTTGCCCCAGTCTACCCAAATTCTCCAACCCAACTGAGTTACATGCACACTTTGCCAGGCCCGCAGGTCTCGAGCCAGAGAAACAATGAGCAAGGTTCAAATCTAATCATGTCATGGGCAAAATATCTCATTAAAAAAAAAATGACGTTCCCACCCATTTTGGTATTTGTTCCATTTGTGTTCTTGCTGTTTTCTATCTTCAGATAGATAACCACTCTGACAATGTTGCCATAGGGGAAGGGAACTGAATTATTTTTATTCACTCTACCAAGCTGAAGTCAGAGTGAATAACATTGAGTGAGATGGGAAGACCACAGCAGATGGTGGATCTGACAAGTCTCAAAAAAATATAGGAAAGGCCAGATCAAAGTCCCTTGTACCTAAGCCAAAGACGTTCCACTCTAATGCTAGTATCGCAGCCTGAGGGGGGCGGGGGGAAAGAGTTCACCCACAAAAGAAGGCATGCCTAAAAGCAGCAGAGGCGCAAAAAATGCCAGAAAGATCCTGACAGCTCATCCATTCTACTTCTGCATGGGTAGTTAACACCTGTGCTTACCTCCTAAGACTACTGATAAAGAGCACTGCTTGCCTGAATGAACCACAGCTCTTATATATCCGCATGACTTCTTATATTACCAACAACCAGTCCCTGACACGGCTTGACATCTGATCTAAATGCTCATTACCTCTTATTACAACTTGAGGTTGCCTGGATTAAGCCCTAAGGTCCTTGATATAAGAAGCATCAGCCAGGGAAGTGCAAAGAGGGATCAGTTTTATCCCCACTAAGTAGAACTGCAAATGGATTTATCACTGTGGTCCTTACCAGATACAGCTAGATCCTGTAATTCATATGGGGAGTGTACCATGCCCGGTACAATGTGGGCACTTAACACCTGTTAAATAAGTAATAATGCACAATACTGACTAGGCATATCTCATAATCAATAGACTCTCCAATAATTCTGATGGTATTATATCTTAGAAGTTACAAGGTAAAATATAACCTGGTTCAGTTTTACCAAGAAGCTGAAAAGAAAATTAACAACCATGCAATGCAAAGACAGGCTCCTTCCCTTGTTTCTGCCAACTGCTCACAATCTCACCATCTAACAAAAACATTATCTTGGCTAGGTGGGGTGGCTCACGCCTGTAATCCCAGCACTTTGGGAGGCTGAGGCAGGCGATCATGAGGTCAGGAGCGCGAGACCAGCCTGGCCAACATGGTGAAACCTTGTCTCTACTAAAAATACAAAAATTAGCTGGGCATGGTGGGGTACGCCTGTAATCCCAGCTACTCAGGAGGCTGAGGCAGGAGAATGGCTTGAACCCAGGAGGCAGAGGTTGCAGTGAGCTGAGTTCGCACCACTGCACTCCAGCCTGAGCTACAGAGCAAGACTCCGTCTCAAAAAACAAACAAACAAAAACAAACAAAACCACATTATCTTGCCACACACTTAGACCTCCCCAGACATACTGACTTAAAAAAAAAAAAAAATGAGTATTTTCCACCTGAATAAAGCTTTATATTTTCAAAGCACCTTATCATGTGATCCTTTCAACAATCTTGTGAGGGTGAAGTATCAATTCCATTTCACAATTAAAGGTGACTTGTCCAAGAGCTCATGGCTACTATAATGGGAAAGCTATCAATAGAACTCACATAACCTGACTCCTAGGCAGTCTTTCATTCAACCTCACTGCCTTGCTGAAATAACCAATCAGTCATTTTCATGAGAGGACAGAGAAAGGGCAGATAGTGAACTTACTGAAAATTCTCAGAGTCACTGCCTGTTTTCTTGGCTGCCTGCTGATTAGTGCGAACATTAATAGGGATCAGCAATCTTAAAGAGTAAAACAGTTCCAGTCCATTTTATGCTAGTTCTGAGAAATGAGTTTCTTTTGCAATGAAATAGAACACCATGAGGAGAAAAAAAAAAGCATTACATGCTTCCAGACCAGAGACTGCCCACATTCAAGGTGTTATTAGCCTCATTATTCTGCTAAGCTAGTAACAGCAGGTTACTGTCAAGAATCTTCCAGCCATTAGAAAGTCTATGGAAAACCAGGAATATAATGGGCCTTCACAAACCCACTGACTAACCTCTAACCAGAGCTGTCGGCCATCCTGCTCTGTGGGGCTGCTTTCAGTGGTGGCAAAGTACTGCATGCCATCCAAGAGGCAAGTCCAGGATGTCTTTTGCTTCAATGTATCACCATACCAGGCTGGATGGTGCTGGCACTGAAGCAGTTGGGCTTTGGCAGCTGACACAATGACACAGCCTTCTGTCTCTGCTCCACGAAGAACCATCTATGCCAGAGATAGAAGCAGAGTTAAGCTACCAAGGAAGATGAGGTTATTGTATCAATCACTGCAGCTAGGTCTAATTCTGGCTTACCGAGTAAATTTTACTGGCTTTTAGACATAGAAGTGATTATCTATGATACCTATGAGAAGGACAAATTTTTTGGAGCTCTATTCACCCATTCATATTTAGAGGTGGGAGAAGGGGAACAATATGATCATGATCTAGCCTGATGTTGAGGTAACTTGTAAAGAGAAGGTACCTGACAGTTGACCAGTTCAATAAGGCAGTTTCGGTTGTATATGTCATCCGTCTGGCAGGCAGCAATGCCACACAACTGGTCACTCATGCCTGACTCCTCTTCTGTGAACACTACAAACCTGTCTGTCTCTTCAATTAGCTTCTGCAACATGTAAGCACCTGGCAGAGAAATAGGAAGCAGGGAAAGGTCACAGTCTCAAAGGGAAAGACTTTTCCCTTTCCAGAGCCAAACTGATCTTCCCTCAATTTATCTGGCTAGGTAAGGGCTTAGAATACATCCTCCCAAACCTAGAACTTTAGCCCAGCCCATCCCTTGACCCATGAAGGCAAAACAAGGGTTATTTCATTTTCCCTTCAATTTTAATAAAAGTAACAGATTTCCAGGCTGGGCACGGTGGCTCAGGCTTGTAATCCCAGCACTTTGGGAGGCTGAGGCGGGCGGATCACGAGGTCAGGAGATCGAGACCACAGTGAAACCCCGTCTCTACTAAAAATACAAAAAATTAGCCAGGCGTGGTGGCGGGCGCCCGTAGTCCCAGCTACTCGGAGAGGCTGAGGCAGGAGAATGGCGTGAACCCAGGAGGCGGAGCTTGCAGTGAGCTGAGATCACGCCACTGCACTCCAGCCTGGGCGACAGAGCAAGACTCTGTCTCAAAAAAAAAAAAGAGTAACTCTCATGAGATTGCTATGAAAGTTTAATGGGGCCAGGCGCAGTGGCTCACGCCCGTAATCCCAGCACTTTGGGAGGCTGAGGTGGGCAGATCACGAGGTCCGGATATTGAGACCATCCTGGCCAACATGGTGATACTCCATCTCTACTAAAAATACAAAAATTAGCCAGGTGTGGTGGCATGCACCTGTAATCCCGGCTACTTGGGAGGCTGAGGTAGAAGAATAGCTTGAATCCAGGAGACGGAGGTTGCAGTGAGCTGAGATCGCGCCACTGCACTCCAGCCTGGTGACAGAGCAAGACTCCGTCTAAAAAAAAAAAAAAAGAGAAGAAAATTTTATGGAATAATACATAAAAATACTCTCTTAGCTCTATGCTGAAATTCCCAAATATCTATCTTTAGCCCTAAGCTTTTAGACCCTAATTTCCAGCTGTTTGTTAGACATTATATTGATAGCCTACTAGTGACACAAATTCAGCATGCCCAAATGTGAACTCAACAACCCTACACCTCCCAAACCTGTTTAGTCCCAGGCTCTATTTCTGATATTACTGTTACCATCATGCCAGTCATGGGGCTCAAAATCTAGTCGTTATAATTTTCTCCCTTTAACTCCTCCTTCCAACCAGTGGTCAGTTCTCCCATACGCACAATAATGTTTCCATCCATCTTATCTCCATTCCTACTGCCTCTACCTAGTTCTAGCCCTCAATGCTTTTTTTTTTTTCCTTGAGATGGAGTTTCACTCTTGTTGCCCAGGCTGCAGTGCAATGGCACAGTCTCGGCTCACTGCAACCTCCGCCCCCGGGTTCAAGCAATTCTACCGTCTCAGCCTCCCGAGTAGCTGGGATTACAGGCACGCATCACCACACCCGGCTAATTTTTGTATTTTTAGTAGAGACAGGGTTTCACCATGGTGGCCAGGCTGGTCTCAAGCTCCTGACCTCGTGACCCATCCGCCTCAGCCTCCGAAAGTGCTGGTATTACAGGCGTGAGCCACTGTGCCTGGCCCCAGCCCTCAATGCTTCTTACTGAGACACCATAATAGTTTCCTAATTTGTCTCCCCACCTCCAGTTTCTTCCTCTCCAATCCTCCTACACGCTACTGCCAGATCTGTCTTCATAAAAGTAAAACAATGACACACCCATATTCAAAAACATTCAGTAGTTCACCACTGCCTACTGTACAAGGACCAAAAACTCCTTAGCCCTACATGAAAGGTCTTTGATGATCTACTCCAGCTTTCCTTTCCCGTCTTTTCTCTCACTCCTCTCCTTTAGTTACTCTCTCTGCCAACTAAGAGAGACTGTTTACTCTCTGTGATACTGTGAAATATATATTTGGTCTTCCCTGCTTCCTGGCATATAAAATCTAAAATCATTAGTGCCTCCTAAGTGATGTCTTTTTGTGTGCTGAGTTGACTAGTTGCTGGCAGCCCCTAAGTAGCTTCCGGATGGTAGCTGGTCACTGGAAAGACCCAGGCAGGATTAGAGGGTTATAACTTTCAGCCGCCCCCCACCCCTCCTCCCCACCCACACACACTTCCTGGGAAAAGAGGGGCTGAAGGCTAAGTTAATCACCAATGGCCAATGGTTTAATCAATCATGCCTACATAATGAAGTCTCCATTAAAAACCCAAAAGGACAGGGTTTGGAGAGCTTCTGGATAGCTGAACACATAGAGGTTCCTGGGGCGTAGCATGCCTGCCTGGGGAGGGCATAGAAGCTTCCCACCACTTCCCATACCTCGCACTATGCATCTCTTCATCCGTATCCTTTGTAATACCCTTTAGAGTAAACCAGTAAACATGTTTCCTTTGGTCCTGTGAGCTGCTCTAGCAAATTAATTGAACCTAAGGAGGGGGTTGTGGGAACCCGTTTATAGCCAGTTGGTGAGAAGCACAGATAAAGTAACCTGGAGCCTGTGACTGGCATATGAAGGAGAGGGGCGGGCTTAGAGACTGAGTCGTCAACCTTTGGAATCTGATGCTGTCCCCGGGTAGATAGTGTGAGAATTGAACTGAATTAGAGGACACCCAACTGGTGTCCACTGCAGAATTAATTGCTTGCTTATTGGTTGGGAAAAATTCCCACACATTTGGTCACAGAAGTCTTCTGTGTCAATTGTTTTCGAGTGAGGGAATAGAAAAAACACTTTCGAGTTTGGGTTTTTCCACTCAAGACTCTCCTTTGAACACACTAAGCTTTCAAACTCCACTCCTACTCAGATTATTCCCTCTGCATTGATTGCCCTTCTACCCCATTTCTACATGTTCAAACCATATTAGGTTTTCAAGGCCTGGCTCAAATGCTACTTCCTCAATAAACCCTCCCCTGATGGTATTCCCCCCTTCACTCCTGTCCGCAATAACTCTTTTTTTTTTTTTTTTTGAGACAGAGTCTTGCTCTGTCGCCCAGGATGGAGTGCAGTGGTGCGATCTCGGCCCACTGCAAGTTCTGCCTCCCGGGTTCACGCCATTCTCCCGCCTCAGCCTCCCAAGTAGCTGGGACTACAGGCACCCACCACCATGCCCGGCTAATTTTTTTATATTTTTAGTAGAGACGGGGTTTCACCATGTTAGCCAGGATAGTCTCGATCTCCTGACCTCGTGACCCGCCCACCTCAGCCTCCCAAAGTGCTGGGATTACAGGCGTGAGCCACCGTGCCCAGCCCCATATTCTTTTTTTTTTTGAGATGGAGTCCTGCTCTATCACCTCCACCTCCTGGGTTCAAGCAATTCTTGTGCCTTAGCCTCCCAAGTAGCTGGGATTACAGGTACGTGCCACCATGCCTGGCTAATTTTTTTTGTATTATTTTTAGTAGAGATGGGGTTTTGCCATGTTGGCCAGGCTGGTCTTGAACTCCTGACCTCAAGTTAACCACCCACCTCAGCCTCCCAAAGTGTTGGAATTACAGGAGTGAGCCACTGCGCCCATCCAACTCCCATTTTCTTTTATTTCTGTCTTATGGTATTTACCACTTTGCTTCTTTCCCTTACTCATCTTGTTTTGGCTCCAGCACTCCCCTTCTGATCCTCTTCTGGCCATAGGACCAGACCATTTAATGCCCCAACATCACTATTACTTAATATGTAAGACTTAGGTGGGCTAAGAAGGAAAAATAATAGTTTCACTTCTTTACCTAGATAGAAGCACCATGATTCAGTCCTTTTCAAACTCCTGTCCAAGCCCATATCCATGTTCTAAACCCAAACCCATAAAGTCTCATCTCCCCGAGCTTACCTCCTGATGACCCCTTATCAGGCCGTCCACTGAAGCTGGGAGTGTTAACACGAGGTGGGGCTGAGGCACTAGTTGGGACACCCCGCTTTGGCTTTTTGGCTGGCATCTGTGGATCAATCTTTAACCCCTTCAGGGCCTCAGTAGAGAGATTACGTTTGAGTACAGCTGCCTTTTTGTAGCCATCATATAACCCAAAGGCAATGTCTCGATTGGTAGTTGTCCAGGAAATCCGTAAATCTACTAAGTGCAGCTGATGTGTATGAAAGGTAGGATCCCCATCACGAGTAGAGAGCTCCTAAGAAACAGGAAAAGGACTTCAGGGTAGCATGGAAATTGCCCCCAATGCCACAAACGCAGTGATAAGAGAAAAGTTTGTTGAATAAGAAACCTGTTGGCCAGATGCCATGGCTCATGCCCATAATTCCAGCACTTTAGGAGGCCGAAGCAGGCAAATCACGAGATCAGGAGTTTGGGACCAGCCTGGCCAACCTGGTGAAACCCCATCTCTACTAAAAATACAAAAAATTAGCTGGGTGTGGTGGCTGGTACTGGTAATCCCAGCTACTCAGGAGGCTGAGGCAGGAGAATCGCTTGAACCTGGGAGGCGGAGGTTGCAGTGAGCCAAGATCACACCACTGCACTCCAGCCCGGGAGACAGCAAGAGACACAGTCTCAAAAAAAATAAATAAAATAAAGAAATTCGCTGGGCGCGGTGGGGAGACAGACCCTGGAGAAAGAAAAACTAAGTGGTCTTGGCTTTTATATTACATTCGAACAATACCTACCGTATTTTATTCGTTATCAAATGTGTTTAGAGTTCCTCTAAACTTTTTTTTTTTTAAGAAATGCAGTCTATTTTGCCCAGACTGGTCTTGAACTCCTGGCTTCAAGCAATCTTCCTGCCTTAGTCTCCCAAGTAGCTGGAACTACAGGCACAAGCCACTGTGCCTGGCCCCACTTTGTTTTTTAAATATATTTATTTATTTTTATTTATTTATTTGAGACAGAATCTGGCTCTGTCTCTCAAGCTGAAGTGCAGTGGTGTGATTTTTTTTTTTTTTTTGAGAGAGTCTCACTCCATCACCCACGCTGGAGTGCAGTGGCATGATCTTGGCTAAGTGCAACCTCCGCCTCCCAGGCTCAAGTGATTCTCATGCTTCAGTCTCCAAGTACCTGGGATTACAGGTATGTGCTACCACACCTGGCTAATTTATCTATTATTTATTTATTTATTATTTATTTATTTTTTGGAAACAGTCTCACTTGTCACCCAGGCTGAAGTGCAGTGGTGCGATCTCAGCTGGCTGCAACCTCCACTTCCCAGGTTCAAGTGATTCTCCTGCCTCAGCCTCCCGAGTAGCTGGGATTACAGGCACCTGCCACCACGCCCAGCAAATTTTTGTATTTTTTAGTAGAGACGGAGTTTCACCATATTGGCCAGGCTGGTCTCAAACTCCTGACCTCAAATGATCTGCCCACCTTGGCATCCCAAAGTGCTGGGATTACAGGCGTGAGCCACTGCACCTGGCCTAATTTTTGTATTTTTAGTAGAGACAGGGTTTCACCATGTTGGCCAGTCTGGTCTCAAACTCCTGACCTCAAGTGATCCATCTGCCTCAGCCTCCCAAAGTGTAGGGATCACAGGTGTGAGCCACTGCACCCAGCCTCAATGGTGCAATCCTGGCTCACTACAACCTCTGCCTCTTGGGCTCAAGCCATCCTCCTACCTCAGCCTCCTGAATAGCTAGGACTACAGGTGCATGCCACCATGCCTGGTTAATTTTTTTGTATTTTTTGTAGAAACCGGGTTTCACCATGTTGCCCAGGCTGGTCTGGAACTCTTGAGCTCAAGGGATCCACCCACCCTGGCCTCCCAGAGTGCTGGGATTACAGGCATGAGCCATCACACTTTGCCTATTTATTTGTGAGATGGGGTTTCACTCTGTCACCCAGGCTGGAGAGCAGTGGCGTGTTCATGGCTCACTGCAGGCTCAATTTCCCAGACTCCAGCCATCTTCCCCAGCCTCCCGAGTAACTGGGACCACAGGCACATGCCACCACACCCAGATAACTTTTTGTATTTTTGGTAGAGACAGGGTTTCCTCATGCTGCCCAGGCTGGTCTCAAACTCCTGAGCTCAAGCAATCCACCTGCTTCAGCCTCCCAAAGTGTTGGGATTACAGGCATGAGCCACCTGAGCCCAGCCCCCAACTGTATTTTTTTTTTTTTTTTTTTTTTTGAGACGGAGTCTCACTGTCGCCCAGGCTGGAGTGCAGTGGCGCAGTCTCGGCTCACTGCGAGCTCCACCTCCCGGGTTCATGCCATTTTCCTGCCTCAGCCTCTCCGAGTAGCTGGGACTACAGGCGCCCGCCACCACGCCCGGCTAATTTTTTGTATTTTTAGTAGAGACGGGGTTTCACCATGGTCTCGATCTCCTGACCTCGTGATCTGCCCGCCTCGGCCTCCCAAAGTGCTGGGATTACATGGGATTACAAGCGTGAGCCACCGCGCCCGGCCTTTTTTTTTTTTTTTTTTTTTTTTTTTTGGAGACAGCATCTTGCTCTGTCACCCAGCTTGGAGTGCAGTGGTGCGACCTCGGCTCTCTGCAACCTCCACCTCCCAGGTTCAAGAGATTCTCCTGCCTCAGCCTCCCAAGTAGCTGGGGCTACGGGCATGTGCCAGCATTCCCAACTAATTCTTTTGTATTTTTAGTAGAGACGGGGTTTCACCATGTTGGTCAGGCTGGTCTCGAACTCCTGACTTCAAATGATCCATCCGCCTTGGCCTCCCAAAGTGCTGGGATTACAGGCATGAGCCACCGCACCCAGCCCTCCCCCAGTTTATTTTAAATGACTTGAGAATTTCAACTTGAAATCCTTCCCTAATTGGGGGAAAAGTCAGTACCAATTTTTTTTTTCAGTGTTAGGAAAAAATTTTACTCTATTTCTTAAAGAATAAGATACTATTTTTAGGAGAGAAAGAAAAAGTATTTTCAAAAAGAAGGATGCTGATACAGCTAAACCAAGTGAGTTTGTCATAAAGTAATGACATACATGCTTGGAATATACGAGAAACCTTACCAGGGACTTAACCTGCAACCTACTCCTATGGACTTTTGTGTTCCCCCCAAATTCATATGTTGAAGTCCTAACCCCCAATGTAATGGTATGTGGAGATGGGCCTTTGGGAGGTAATGACATGAGGTCACAAGGGTGGGGCACTCATGACAGAATTAGTGCTTTTACAATAAGCGAAACCAGAGCACTCATGCACACTCGTGCTCTCTCTCCCTCTCTGCCATGTGAGGACAGAGACAAGGCAGCCATCTGCAAGCCAGGAAGACAGCCCTCACCAGAACCCAACCAGGCGGGCACCCTGATCTTGGACTTCCCAGTATCCAAAACTGATACATAAATTTTTGTTGTGTAAGCCTCCTAGTCTCTGGTATTTTGTTATGGCAGCCCAAGTAGGCTGAGATACCTACTAATATAAACAAGGTAATAAAGAAAGTGTGTCAGGGAGTACCTCCTCAGCCGTGCGATTGCTATGCCTTTGGTAGGTGAGGGAGGACAAGCTCAGCAGGTGGGTCTTTGTTACCAAGGGATCAAGACAGTGATCAGCATTCTCTTCAGTGGGTGAGGCCATCAGGTGAACGGTCACCTGACTTAAGTCACTCACCATCTGGGTAACACTCCAATCAGAGATAAGGCGCCGCATCACTGTGCCTGCTGAGAAAAAGAGGCACACAGAGACCATGCTGACCAGTTCAGAGGACAGTGTAAGACAGAGATGGAGGAGGGGAATGGAACTGAGAAGGGAAAAACAAGGAACAGGATAGGAGAAATGAAAGGAGTCTTTCATTTTACCTTGAGGTATAAGCCGCTGAGTCCCCCGAGTGAAGACATGGCCCTGACTGCACTCAATCTGGATGCCCCGTTGCTGGGCAAATGAGGCCCAATAATGTACCTGGCAACAAGACAGCATAACATTAACAAAGGATGGCATGAGAGGGATGATTAAGGGACTCATTATGAGAAACAAGAAAACTAGAAGCAGAATAAAGTGAAAATGTCAGCAGGGACATCAGTGCCTTACCTGCAGCTGGGGAAAGAGGGCTGTATAGGAAAGTTGCTTGTAGTGCTGACCAAGTTTCTTCTTGCTGGGTTTCAGGTTATTGAAGAGCTTTCCCCTGCAGATAGGCCTTGTGACACTTGTCCAAGTTGCCCAGAAGTTTTGCATCCAGCGCAGGGTACTACTATATAGCAGAATTCGGGGCTGGGATATTGCTGCAAAGAGAAGGACAGACATTTCCTAGTTATGGATGAAACACAGAGGTAAAGCTAAATCCTTCCCTTGCTGCAGGTTGTAGAGGTTTAAAAATCCAAAATCCAAACAGCACCTATCCTCACATTCAGCATCCCCAACTCCCTCTTCTTTCAAGGATCTAAGCTCTCTGCTTTCCCCTACTGCTGTGGTCTAAATGTTTGCATCTCCCCAAAATTCATGCTGAAATACTAACCCCTAAGGTAATGATGCTAAGAGGTGGGTCTCTGGGAGGTCAATGGATCATGAGGGTGGACCCTTCGTGAATAGGATTAGTGCCCTTTCAAAAGTGGTCCAAGGGAGCTCACTGACTCCTTCCACCATATTAGGACATAGCACAAAGACACCATCTATGAGGAATGGGCCCTCACTGACACTGAATCTATCAGCTCTTTGATCTTCGACTTTCAAGCCTCCAGAACTGTGAGAGATAAATGTTTGTTGTTTATAAGCTACCAAACTTGTGGTATTATTGTTATAGCAGCCAAAAAGGACTAAGACACCAACCCTTTTCCCCGCCAAAAAAAAAAAGGTCTTAACCTAGATTCTCCCTTGCCCTTCTCCCCTCCCCTCCCCAGAGGGTCAAGCTAAAGTCCCCAGCATCCATGCCCGTCCTCCCAGCCCTTCCTCCCCACTGCCCCAGGCCCAAGCCTCACTTCCACTGTGCCGAGTCAGATCCATCTTGATGGAGAGATTGAGGTTCTCCGAGCGAAAGGCCCGGTAGGAGTCATGAAGCTGGCCCAACGGCACCTCAGGCAGGAACTCTGGGGCCCGAAGAGTGACACTATGGTGATCATGGGGGTTCCCATGGCACAGCCACTGCAGGTCCAGTGTCATGCAGAGGTCAGGCAGGTGAAGGAAGCAGCAGTCGTCATACCTGCCTCACAATGGAGCCCCAGCCCTCAGTGCCCTGGTCACTCACTTCCCCTTGGCTCTTCCCCCTCCCTCCAACCTGAGCCCCTCACCCCATGGAGGACCCTCCCTTCACTCCACTCACTTAGAGGCTGTTCTCACGTTGATATCCAAGTCACCCTTGAATACAAACTGACCAGGTTTCCAATGAAAAGACAGGTGGCTCCACTCCCAGTGCATATTTTCAGTTGTGTTGTATGGATCCTATGACCACCCCGAGAACTTGGTGAGATACAGGTAAGAAAACCATCCTCATCTCCCAAATCAGCACCTTTCTCTCTTCCCACATGTGCTATACAGACCTCAACCATACCATCCTGATAGGATAAAAGTATCAAGACACCCCTCACCTCAGTGGCCAGCTGGTGCAGGTTCGCCTGTTCAATGTCCATGTGCCAGTCTCCATGGAACAGAAGACGGCTCTTGTCCCACCAGGGCAAAGGTGGGCTGGGGTCAGCTGAGGGCTTGGTCAAGAGGTCCACACACTGGCCAATCAGTGTCCAGGCTGGATCCCAGCATGGGCCCCATACCACTGTGTACTGGAATATTTCCGCTGGGGTAGAGGAACAAAGGCCATAACTTGTTCACAACATTACCCCTCTCTTCCTTCTTCACTCCAGAAGGGTCTCAGCTCACCTCCCATTTCACCCATCACAAATGTCCCTCAGCCAAACCAACTGCCCCATCTCTACTCACAGTGGAAGTCATGGTAGAATTTGAGTGGGGGCATGTTCCTCTCCACTGCCACGTTACCCCACGGAAGCCCCAAGTGCAAGTCCTGACGCCGACGGGAGCAAGGCTGACCACTCTGCTCGGTGCTCACAAGTCGACCCATTAGCCGCCAGTCACGGATCTCAAAGAGGTACCGTGGATAGTCTCTAATCCGAACTGTTACCAGAGGAAGGGTACACACTGGCTACTCAGGGGCAGTCTGAGCACTCTCGGGCCTGTCTTTTTCCTCACCACTATTTTACCCATCTATATTTACAAAGTCAATTGAGAGAACAAGGGCAGGCAGTTGACAGCAAGCTGAAAAATACAGTGACCCTGGAGCAGAAGGTTAAGGGCATAGCACTGAGATCCAAGAGACACAATAATCTTAAAGATGACTGTGTTAGCTTTCCCTTTATGTTAGCCAAGCAATTTCAGGGTGAAATTCAGGAACAAAGAAAGCGAAGGGAAGCCCACCCATTCCACTCCACCCAACCAAAATGGCACAGTTCCCAGTATAACCTAGTTCCTCTGAAATCACTCAGAGAGCTCCCTAGAGCTCAGAGGGCACACACAGGGTCTGCAAATAAAGGAAGCACTACTTACCCAGAAAGGTCTTGACATTGCACTTGAGCATTCGACACCATTGAATGACAAGATCTAATCCCTCAGGGGGAAAAGGGCTGCCTGGATCAAGCTCTTGAACCTGTTCTATCACATGCTCAGGACCATGGAAGGAGGCATCTGCCAGAGCTACCAGTTCTAGCCCTGCTAAGCTCCAAGTGAGCAGTGCCCGGCGCATGGGTGTGTTGCCATAGAGACGACGGGAACGCTGGATGTAGATTTCAATGTTTTTGCGTTCCAAAGAGGCATAGAGCTCCTCAATTTTGCGGGCAGGCAATAACTCCCCATGCTGCTTCCGAAGGGCGGCCACTTTGGCATCCAGTAGCTGTAGTCTTTTGGCACTCTCCTTACTTTCATCCTTCATCAGCTCATAGTTATCATGAAGTTTCACCTCAAAAATATCATCCAAGAAAACCCATGAGAAGTGCTGAACCTTTAAGAGTAGATCAGGTGGGAGCGGGACAGGGCTTGGAGAGGCCCAAGCACGAGACCCTCGATGCAGTCCCTTCAGCCACTTCTGAACTCCCACAGCCTCATCTAGAGTTCGAGAAAAGTCATACTGATAAGGAAACTCCACCGAGACTGAGCCGAAGGAGAGGAGCCAAACACGGTTCCGGAGGGTCTGCAGCGCAGGGAAGGGGTTCCGGTGGAGGATCATCTCTTCCAGCTCAGGTAGCAGCTGCACTTCCACCTCCTTGAAGTTGAAGATACTATTGCCATCAAAGCCAGCAGCCAGCTCTGGACAGTATGCCTGCAGGGAACCTCCATGCCGGCTCAGTGACACACTCTCTGCAGCCAGGGTAATGAACTTGTCCTCAGCTACAAAAGCCGTGAGCTTGGCTGTGCTCACCTCCAGGGTTAGGTTTAGCAGCCGCTTTGGGGGTAATGGCTCAGGGGCACGGCCTTCTAGTTCAGAAGTAGTTCCTGAAGTCTCTAGTGCAAGGGATGGTACAGTCTCAGGAAACACAGTGGCTCTTAGTAGGTCTCGGCACTGTAGAGTGGCCAGGACATGCTGGTACAGGTACATGTGATCTGGGGGGCTCCAAAGTAAGGTCAACCCTGCACCACACTGAACCTTTAGGGAGCAGAAGAAAAGGATCTGTCAATTACCATGTCGCAAAACAGTAGAGATGGCAAGGATTATGATACATGCATACTTGGCTCAAGAACTGTCTCCACCCAGAAGTTGTTCCTGAGTAATCACATTAATTACTGCCTTGCTTTGTTCCTGTTAGCACTAATGTGCTGAGCTGACAGTTGATAGTGTCTGACATTTAAGAGCACTTACACTTTTTAAGTTCTCCTCAACTGGATTCTAAATTGTCTGAAAATAGGGGCCATGTGTCTTAATTCTTTGGTATCTACCATGGTATACTCAGTATAGACAGCAGGTACTCAATAAATCATCTGGCTTCATGTTTCTGCTTATGAGTTACCTTTCTATCAGCAACTACAGTCTAGTAACCACTGCAACAGTCAACTTGAAAATGTTTCACGAATTGATTGCATCAATTTAATTCTCAAAATATAGCATAATGAAGTACTGAGCACACAAGTCAATACGGCAGCTGACTTACATAAAAGTATGCCTCAAGGAGAGAGTAGTGTCTTTGTCAGCTTCTGAATAGCTAAGTGGACAGAGAAAAGTAAAATTCCAGGACAGAAAATTCTCAAGTTCTAGTCTCTAAAAAGGAAACTCTTCAGTTTCCAAAGGAAGGTGAAGTCTGACAAAGAGGAACTAACTCCCCACCCTCCTCCTAAGAGGGTCCCATGTCCATCTGTTACCCTGAGGATAAAGATACTGGAAAGCCTCTCAAAACCTGCCAGTGCCTCTGTCTTCTGACTCCTTCCAGTCTTTTAATGGGCCGAGGGCTTCAGCAAAATAACACCAGATCATTATTTTTAAAAAGCCCCTTATTTTTCAGAGATTCATTGTGAAATATTTATAGTTGAAATTATATATGTCTGATACGTACTTACCTACTTCAAAATAATCCCAGAGCCTGAGGCAGGGGAAATTGGTGAGAGTATAACTAAAAGAAGTTGGCCATGAATTGGTAATTACTGAATCTTGGTATACAAAAGCTTATATATTCTCTCTAGTTTTGTATGTATTTTAAATTCCACAAAAAGTTAAAACATACAAGCTAGAAAAAATAAAGAAGATCAGGTGTCATATTTCTCATGAAACCAGTTTCACAAAATGAGTTAAAAAGAGAGGCTGGGCGTGGTGGCTCACACCTGTAATCCCAGCACTTTGGGAGGCCAAGATAGGAGGACTGCTTGAGCCCAGTAGTTTAAGACCAGTCTGGGCAACATGTGACACTCTGTTTTGGGAAAAGACAAGAAAAAAAAAAAGACAGAGAAAGGCTCTAAGCTGAGGAAAAAACCAGCCTGGCCCCACCTCTCCACAGGAACATTACCTCCAGAGAGCGGATGCTGCTGTGATAGGTGACGGAGATCATGGAAAGGCTGAGCACTGGGGTAGGGATGTCAGGGGCCTTGCAACAGGGTTGCATCTTCTCCGTGACTGATTTCACCAGCGCTAACACAAGTCCTTGAATCCCCACAGTGGAGGTCTCTGCACTGCCCAGGATAGTGAGGGTGTCCAGTCGTACCTCTGAAGCACCTAACAACCAGAAACCATGTCAGCTTTGGTTCCCGGCTCTCAAAGGGCAACAATAGTCCTCACTCGCCTTTCTCACTTATTCCCTTAATTATCTTTATTCCTCATGCCTCCCTAAGTTCATTCCTTAGGTTTTAAGGAAACTTTCCCTTTCCCATCTTAACCTAACTAGATTCGACAGAGCCAGAGTTGTTCCTTAACTCCTACAAATTGCACAGAGACATACCATTTACTCTCTAGAACTAAACACACAAGGAAATAAAAAGCTATGTGGATCTCTCTTGACTAGATCAAGGCTTTTCCTTATATGCCTTGCTTAGTACTTGCCTTTCATAAGCCCTTAAGAAATATCAAGAAGCCTAATGTTTATGCAAGACTTTCAAGCATCTCGTGCCTCTAATTTAGAAAAATTCCAGATATTCAGCTTCATTAAATGAGGAGCAGACTAAACCAACATAATCTGCTTAGTTTACACACTACACACTTCAGTATGTTTATTTACTTACTTTATTTTATTTTTTGGAGACAGAGTCTCGCTCTTTTGCCCAGGCTGGAGTGCAGTGGCACCATCTCAGCTCATTGCAAACTCTGCCTCTAGGGTTGAAGTGATTCTCCTGCCTCAGTCTCCCAAGTAGCACACTTCAGTACAGACTCCTTGTCCCACTTACCAACCAAGGCAGAAAGGGTAAACAAGTTCATGTCTTCGACCTTCAAGTCCACCTTCCACAGTAATGACACAGATTCCCCAAATGAAGAGTGCCTAGAGACAGCTGACTTCCCAGATTGTGGACCCATCAGGGATAAGATACGAGACAGACATTGGGCACAGGTATCTGATGCTTCCACCTGAAGTCC
Organism: Hylobates moloch; assembly: GCF_009828535.3. Classification (NCBI taxonomy): domain Eukaryota; kingdom Metazoa; phylum Chordata; class Mammalia; order Primates; family Hylobatidae; genus Hylobates; species Hylobates moloch. The sequence continues at coordinate 17,408,316 of NW_026652285.1, read as the reverse complement.
TCGAATGGTACAATCAAGAAAGAGGGTATCTGACTGGGTGCTGGACAGGCCCAGAGGCTGGTTATAGCTACCCTAGAGAAGAAGCAGACGGATCCCATTAGAAGTATGCAGGTGCACGGTTTTATAATGCCCTAATGCACTTCCTGCTGCCCACAGGATACTCAGTGCTCTGATGCATGACAGGATGAGGAAAGCTGTGCAGGCCCCTATTCACCAAAGCCCTCACCTACCTGTAGTGTGAAGGAGTCCAGAACAAGTGCCTCACCCCAAACATGCATATTGGGTGGGTGTGGCGCCCGCTGAATGTGGGAGTCACTGCCCACACGCCAACAGAGGTGGTCCACAGTTAGGACGCCCCGCTGATGGATGCTTTGTGGCCTGAGGTGCTGGTAATCTGAACAAAGGTGAGAAAGAGGGATTGCATGAAGCCACTGTGGCCATCAATTGGGCCTAGCCCACTAATGGACAGATTCTTGTTCCTTTTCCATCTGAGAGCCTTACCCAGAGAGATAGAATTGAATCCCAAGGCAAAAGGCGGTGTATCTCCAAGTTGAATGGAAATGTTGACATTGGAGATGGAGGTGCTAAAGATGATGGGAGCCAGGATTTGGGGGAAGGTTCTGCATAGAACAAGACATCATTGTTTGGTAAGAAAAGAACTGCAGCTTCCTATCATGGAACAGTTTCTAAAGCTCTCACAATCAGAGTGAGAATTTAGTTTTATTGTGATTCTTAGGATGAGATACACCTAGAAGATAAAAGGCTGAACTCATCAGTTTATTGCTACTCTTAACGGTAATCTGCAGGAATCCCAGAAAGATATTAGATTGACTCATATAAAATCGTCATTTTCATAGGCCAAATGCAATGAACACCAGCAATACTATACGCTTGAACCTAAAATAACCAAGAAGCATCACTTCTAAACCATAACCTTAAGTTCTCTGTGCAGCACAATAGAAGCACTACACAAAGACATGACTGCCACCTTACAATCTAAGGCAGGCAAGACAAAGACATTCCTTATCATTTAAGTTCAGTTCAACAAACATTTATTTTGTATAAAACACTACACTGAGCACCGAGGACATAAAAACAAAGAGGACAGCATTCTGCTATCAAGGAGTCTAGTCTAATGGGAAAGATATATAAAATAGGATTGCTGTTGAGACTCAGATTTGAGGAGGTCAAACAACCAAATACATATTTAACACAGGATGCCAATTTGGACCAAAAGAATCCCAAAGAATCCAACTGACAAGAAGGTGGCTGAAAAATAGCAGAATGACCTTTTTTTCCTTTGCTTCAGAACAGGTGAAGTAGACCCTTGAGTTTCCAGTGCTAGCAGGTGCAGCCAGTGAGAGAATTCCTGGTGCCGGTAGTGAATGATGCAAGTGTTCAGAACTAGGGAGGCTGAGAGGTCAATGGTGGTCACCTGAAATAAGAAGACCAGAACTGTGGGCTTGGGTTTTATTTCACAAACTCAAAATGAAATAATGTAGCGGGAGAATAGAGAAAGGAACAATTCTTGGTACCACAATCATCACACCTGCACACTAGCCTTGAGGGAGTTGAGGCAGACAATGCGTTGGCGACTCTGGGACAACAACAACCCGTCTGTAAGAGGCCAGAGGACAGATCAGAGGAGAGCACTGGAAGGGCAAGAGGTAAAACTGGGAGAGGGTCAGAAGCCAGCAAAGGGATAAACAGACTGTCATCAAAACTTGTGAGCTGGGGCTATTTTCTCAGTATGTTCCCTCCTTCCGCTCCCCAGTTACACTGAGATTAGATTAAGGAGACCATATGGGGCATGAGCAAAGAGAATATCTAGTCCTCCCATTCTCGCTCAGTACCAGTACCCCGACCCATGAACCTTCCAGCAAGAGTTCAGTGCTCATCTGTGCCATATCAGAGTTTGCTGTGAAGCTTCGAAGGGGCAGCTGATCCTCATCACGGTGGTACAGGAACTGCAGCAGCTTCAGAGTCCATGTCAAGTGCCTGGACCGAGATAGATTCTGGCTCAGGAAGATGTGGAATGCCATTCCTACTTCTTTTACTTTTATTTTTTAAAAGTAATTATTTTTTGGCCAGGCGCAGTGGCTCACGCTTGTAATCCCGGCACTTTGGGAGGCCGAGGCAGGGGGATCACGAGGTCAGGAGACCGAGACCATCCTGGCCAACACAGTGAAACCCCACCTCTACTAAAATACAAAAAATTAGCTGGGCGTGGTGGCACGTGCCTATAGTCCCAGCTATTCGGGAGGCTGAGGCAGGAGAATCGCTTGAACCTGGGAGGCGGAGGTTGTGGCGAGCCAAGTTTGCACCACTGCACTCCAGCCTGGGCAACAGAGTGAGACTCCGTCTCAAAAATAATAATAATTTTTTTTAAATTCTTCCCACACTACATGGATGCAACCATTTCTACTTCCTTTCTCTGCATAGACAAGCTCAGCAACTACTAGGCTGGTTACAGAGATACCAACATACAGCTCCCACTATCACTCTCCCATCTTGTGTGTCAGGAGAAACCTCACCTCTTTTGACTATTCATGGACAATACCACGCTTGTGTTCTCCATCTTAACCTTGACCTGGTCTGGCAGGTGCTGGAGGAGGAACAGGCCAGGCAGAGTTGGCTCAACCAAGTTTTCTGTCACCTCTGAAAATATGAATGAATAACATAAGAACCATCAATTCTTAACACTCCCAATTCTCCCAAAATGCCCTGGCCTCTATGGTCAAATCCTCCCACATAAAGTAGGCTAAGCACATGCCTAAGCTGGATGGACCACAAGGCGAATGCCCCAGAGATCCAGGCACCTGCAGTACTTCTTTCTCCAGTCTCTAAAAACCTAAAGAGTACAAGAACCAGGTTGGTAAATGAAAAGAATGTGGACCTTAGGGCCAAATAATTTAAACCTCATTTTTACTACTGACTGCCTGTATGATTTCAGTCAAGTTACCTAGCTAACCTTCCTAGGCTTCAGTTTCCTTATTTGTGAAATGCTGAGGATTTAGTGAGAGAATATACAGTCATCCCTTGGTATCCTTGGAGCTTTGGGTTCCAGGACCCCCTGCAGATACCAAAGTCCGCACATACTCAAGTCCAGCAGTTGTCCCTGTGGGAACTCATGTATACAAAAAGTCAGCCCTCCATTTTGGTGAGTTTCATATCCTGCAAATATTGCATTTTCCATCCACATTTGGTTGTGGATGTGGAACACACAGATACGGAGAGCCAACTGTATTTATTGAAAAAAATCCACATACAAGTGGATCCGCACAGCTCAAACCTGTGTTGTTCAATGGTCAACTGTATATAAAACACATAGTACAAGGCCAGGCACGGTGGCTCACGCCTGTAATCCCAGCACTTTGGGAGGCCAAGGCTGGTGGATCACGAGGTCAGGAGATCGAGACCATCCTGGCTAACATGGTGAAATCTCGTCTCTACTAAAAAATACAAAAATTAGCCAGGCGTGGTGGCGGATGCCTGTAATCCCAGCTACTCAGGAGGCTGAGGCAGGAGAATCGCTTGAACCCAGAAGGTAGAGGTAGCAGTAAGCCAAGATCACGCCATTGCACTCCAGCCTGGGTGACAGAGCAAGACTCCGTCTTTTAAAAAAAAAAAAAAAAAGGAAAAAAAAAAACCCATAGTACAGGTCTAACTCATGACAGGTGCCCACTCAATGTTAGTTTTGCCACTCAGCACAAGCAAATGCCCTATTTCCCCTAACTATCCTTAGAGTCAAAGTCCATGGTGACTAGTGAATCACATCTAAATAAGCAGTGAGACTACTATTTTTTCTACTTCCAAAACAATCCCTGAGAACAAGGCAGCCAAGAAGCTCAATCATTGGGGCTTTACCTGAACAGGGGACAGGCTTAGATGCTAGGCTTGGGCCCTGGCACAGCAGTTGGCTCTGGAAGAGGCCCTCATGCAGTTCAGCATGGAGTGTCCACACATCCACAGTGATAGCCGTGAGATGCCGACTGCTAATGCCCACCTTTAGACACAGGTCCAGGGCCAGTGAGAGCTCCACCAGGCAGGTGTCCTCCTGTGGGGATGATAAGCCTCTAAGGTGTATGTAAGAAAGTTTGGAAGTTTTCGGTCAAAATGTGGTGATATGGAACACTGGGTACTGACTTGAGGGAATCCCCAAGGTCACAGAACCTAGGATGTAGGCCCTAAGCTCCTTCACACTTTATGCCCAGGAGGAAATGAGGCATCTGAATGATCATGGCATACTTACCAGCTGACCACTCTTTAGAACTTTGCTGTTGATCTTACATAAGCTCACCTCACAGATTAGCCTGGGAAAGGAGAAAAATTAAGAGCACTTGGCCTTGCTGGGCGCGGTGGCTCACGCCTATAATCCCAGCACTTTGGGAAACCGAGGCGAGAGGATCACGAGGTCAGGAGATCAAGACCATCTTGACTGACACGGTGAAACCTCGTCTCTACTAAGAATACAAAAAATTAGCCGGGCGCGGTGGCAGGCACCTGTAGTCCCAGCTACTCAGGAGGCTGAGGCAGGAGAATGGTGTGAACCCAGGAGGTGGAGCTTGCAGTGAGCCAAGATCGCGCCACTGCACTCCAGCCTGGGTGACAGAGCGAGACTCTGTCTCAAAAAAAAAAAAAAAAAAAAAAGAGCACTTGGCCCCTTTCCTCACCATTTACCTCCAGTCAAGCTCTGTTAGCTAGAAGGGACAAGGCAAGTGGAAATGTCTAATCTTAGCATCTCCTCCAACTGCACAGAATGAGAACTTAACACCTTCATAAGGAGGCCCTGAAGCAACTGTGAGGCAAGAATAGGACGGCTAGATCCTCTGCTCCCCAGTGCTTACCTTTTCCCATCACTATCCACAAGAAATCTGCTTCTACTGATCTGAATATGCCATAAGGACTCAGAGGTATCCACCTTGAGAACCATGATGTTTATAGCATCTACATGAACGGAGAATAGCTGGAAGGAAGAAGCAAGGATGAACAATAATTAATGTTAAGGAATTGCCCTTCTTTTCCAGATGAAAAAGAGGGGCAGCTCTTAGCATTATGCCCTAAAAATAGGAGAAATATCTACCCATAACTCCAAAGCCAACCATGCCAAAGTACAGTCTAGGATAGCGGGAGAAGTTGTCTCACTTGGCAGAAGATCTTCAATAAGGATGGGCTGAAGGACAGTTCCTTTTGATCCACCCCAGCGCTCTGGGAGAATGGGGCAGACAGGCCAGAAACTTTCTGTAGGTCCGTTCTGATACGCACTTCTCCAAAGCACAATGCCACATAGCGTCTGCCCAGAAGAGAAATCTCACTGCCACCAGGTCCATCCCTCCCATAGCAGTCTATTCCCCACCCTCACATTCACTTTCTCATCCTTCCTAGAAATATAGCTCAAATCACAGAGATTAGTTTCATAGCAGTTATCAGTATCTGTCTCACAAGATAATGGCACCCAGGCTAACAAGAAGACTTCAGCAACAACCTCCCTTCCTCCTTGGATTGTGATGCCTCTGTAGAAGAGGGTCACTCTGCAAACACCAACTCCAAAGTACTCCTCTAGGGGAGAAGTGAGAATATAGGGTACTCACGGAAGATCATGGCTAAGGAGTTTGCTGGAAATCCACAGGTTATCAATTTCCTAAAACAGTGAGGGAGAAAGCTGTGTGTGCTAGCTGCTAAATAAGCCACGAGCAGCTTGACAAGCCAGGAAAAGTTCTGGATTATTAGAATTTCTCTTTCATAGGCATGTTGCCTTGAATCCCCTCTTAAATTAGAACAGTAAAATCTTCGATTTCCTGTTATCTTTCTTCTGTATCTGTTATGTACCCTGGACACTCTGTGTCCTACAAACATTTTTAACTGAACAACTTGCAGCTTTCTCCAACTAGCTCTAAGATCATCTTGGCAAAGAAATGGCAAGGCTGGGATTAACTAGAAAAGCCACCAGGATTTCTTTTTTTAAAAAAAGGAAATTAAGAGTTTAAATTCAATTGGATCAACCCTACACACATATCCAGAGTTTCCCAGAACTCACCACTGTTTGCTGGTGTTGCTGAAACTTAAGACTGACATTCTGGATCCAAAAAAAGCGGAAGGAGCCAATCTTTAGCTCCGCCTGCAGCTTCCGCTGACACCACTTGGTGGCCAACCGGACCACAAGCCACCTGCAGAAAAATTCCTGTTAATTCGTAGGACCTTTTTCCAATGACGGTTTCCCTCACCCCTTGCTGGTCTTACAAAGCCTTGCAAAAGGTCATGTCCTGAAACTGGATCTGAGCAACTCTCCTTTCTCCCAAAGCACCACTCTGTCATATACATTCAGCCACGCTGATCAAGATCCTAGCTCCCGACTGATCCCTCCACCCAGATGAAACCAGAAACTCCACCCTCTAAGTTGGAGACAAAAAAAAAAAAAAAAATCCCTCAAATTGTTAGGAATCCCAGAGGCAGAGAGAGAAGGCCCCAGCAAGAGTCAAAGCGGAGGCGGCTCTGTCAGATATGCCATCACACTCCCCAGAGGGTCTCTCTGTCTCCTGCCCCCACCCTCCAGACAGGTATCCACGAGAAGGCACTTTGAGGTCAGACCCGGCAGCTCGAATGCTGTTCTCCCCAGACCGATGCTGCAGGTGCCCTTCGCGCTTGGCGAAGGAGACAGGCAGGGGCGGGTGGAGGGGGAAAGGGAGGCCACTGAACCAGGCCCCTTCCTCACACTCCTATTCAGTTCCTGGCCTCAGCATTTCCTCAGACCCCGCCCGCTTCCCTAGTCTCCCCGACTCGCAGCCCATCCCCGGCAGCTCGGGCCGCGCGCCTCCTCACGATCCCTCCCCTCGCCGCGCGCCCCCTCCCTCCACCCTACCCACTCTGCCTCACGCGCCTCAGTAAGGCGTGCGCCCCCTCCTCAGTCTTTCTTCCTCCTCTCCGCCTCCTCCCTCCCTCCCTCCCTCCCTCCCGCCGCCGCCGCCGCGGCCGGAAACCCTCACCGGCCTAGAAAGAGGGCGCTAAGCGCAACTAGCAGCAAGACCAACAGCGCGGAGAAGAACAGAGGCATTTAGGTCCGGGTCCGGCCCGGCTTGGCCCCGGCCCCCGCCATGCCGGGCCCCGACGCCGGATCCGCGCAGCGCCGCCGCGGGCCGACCAGCCGCGCGCGCAGGAGCAACGCTGAGCGAGGACGCGTTGGTGCGCACGCGAGCCCCGCCTTCCGCAGCCCGTCAGCCAACCAACGGCCTCCCACCCCAGTCCCGCCCTGTCCCACGACCCGGCAGGGCCGACGGGCTGCGTGCGCGAGGAGCGGGCGTGGTTCCGGGAGGAGGGCGTGGGGGAGCGGACCGAGAGCTGAGACACGCCCCAGGCGCACCCCACAGTACCCGGAACCGCGGGGCTCGGGGACCCGCGGGGGTCGGAGTCCGGGCCCACTCCCTGGCTGGCGGTGGACCTGGTTGACTCATTTCGGTCCGGGGAGCTCACTTTGAGGGAAGTTGGGGTCCGCCTAGCCACTTAGGCCTGGACTCAGGGTTCTGCGGAAGTTATACCCCTGGTAAGACGTGGTAGCACTCCCATCTTATTCAAGATCCTGTTTGAAAATTACTGAGGCAGAAACTAGGAGGTAATTAAAAGGCCTCAAAAATCCCGCTCATTCCATCTACAGAGGAAACTAATGAGGTTTTTTTTTTTTTTCTTTGAGACAAGGACTCGCTACATTGCCCAGTCTGGTCTCGAACTCCTGCAGGCTCAAGGGATCCTCCTGCCTCAGCCTCCTGAGTAGCTTGGACTAAAGACGCCTGTCACGGTTCCTGGCCAATGAGTTTTTACTTCATTTACTGTTTGAACACTGTTCTGGTCAATCTACTTATGGCACGAACTGGGCCCTGATGGAGGAGAAGGGGAGATACTGCAGAAGTAGTGAATATTGTTCTTGCCCTTTAGCAAAAAATAGTTTATCTGGGAAGCAAACATAATTACATAAAATGGACAATACATAGTCAGTTTTGCCTGCTTCCTTCTCTGTAGTTTATCTGGGAAACAAACATAATTACGTAAAATAGACAATACCTAGTTTTGCCTGCTTCTCTGTAAAATAGTTTATCTGGGAAGCAAACATAATTACATAAAATAGACAATACATAGTTTTGCCTGCTTCCTTCTCTGTAAAATGAGAGAACAGGACAAAGGTCCCTCAGCGTTACTGTGCTGCTAAGGATCAGTATCTGAATGATGATCTACTGATACAGCACAAGCTAAGGAAATCCTGAGGGTTTCAAAATAAGTATTATGGAGTGGGTCATGTCTTTTTTCATACCCCTTTGCTCCCACGTCCTAATCTCCATATATATCCTCCAAGATTTTACTCAGAGCCTCTCTTTTTGGCTCCCTCAGATAAAACACCATTTCATCTTTCACCTGTGTGTTGCCCGAAGTTGCTTTCACTCCTCTGATTGTTTCCTCCCTTATCTATTCCTCTCTTCAGTGATTTCACATCTCCCCAAGAGCTCCAACGCTGTTTCAAGGTCATACTTACCTCTCCAGCACTGTATTTGCGTCATCTTCCTCGTCATCTGCAGCCTTCCCCCAGGGTATGTCCTCAGAATGCTCTGGGAAGGCCCAATTCACTGAAAACCTCTGTCCAAGGCAAGGAGGGGTGCCGTGCAACACATATCCCTACTCTGGTTCATCTTATCCAATCTGTTTATTGAGCCAAGATTCCTATCACTTCCTTCCTTCTCCCTTGACTGTTACCAGCCCTACTCCCAGCTATCTCATAGCCTAAAATGTTGATTTTATCATTTGTCTATTTCTTTCTGGAGAGATCTTAAGGGATCAACACAAGTGAAGTGGAATAAAGGCAGGGAGTCGGGGGTGGGGGGTGGTTGAGGCAACAGTGGAGCTCAACTAATTCATGGTCTCCATTTATTGAGACCACAAATCCTTGTAAAAGAGACCAAGTCTTTTAACGTCACGGGCCATGTTTGGCACAGAAATGGTGTCTCTAAATGTTCAACATTAAGAAAACAAATAGAAAAAAAAAGAACAAAACCCGGAAGTTTCTAAAAATAAAAAAGCCTGCTAGTCACTGAAATTCCAGCAGATGGCAGCCATCTCCGTTCACCAATACCATGATTGAAAGCTACAGGAACAAATTTTCTGCAATTGACACAGGAACGGAGGAAATCAGGTAGGCAGAGGACAAAAGTATTTTCTATCCACCTTTTTAGAGAGAGATATATCTACGTTTGTCCAAAAAACAGGATTTATTTTCCAAAAGCTAAACACAATCGTAGTGCACTTAAAAAAAGTCAGAAACAGCTGGATTCCTATTCCAAAATGATTTATTAGTTTTAAGAATTCAGGCCAGGCGCGGTGGCTCACACCTGTTATCCCAGCACTTTGGGAGGCCAAGGTGGGCGGATCACACGAGGTCAGGAGTTCAAGACCAGCCTGGCCAATATGGTGAAACCCCATCTCTACTAAAAATACAAAAATTAGTCAGGTGTGGTGGCGGGCGCCTGTAGTCCCAGCTACTCAGGAGGCTGAGGCAGGGGAATCACTGGAACCTGGGAGGCGGAGGTTGCAGTGAGCCGAGATTGCGCCACTGCACTCCAGTCTGGGTGACAGAGTGAGACTCCATCTTAAAAAAAATAATAATAATTCAGGCAGTAGGCCAGGCATGGTGGCTCACCCCTGTAATCCCCAGCACTTTAGCAAGCCACAGCATAAGGATCCCTTGAGCCCAGGAGTTCCAGACCAGCCTGGGTAACATAGTGAGACCTCATCTCTACGATAAATCAAAAACTCACACAGGAGGATCACTTGAGCCTGGGAGGTCAAGGCTGTAATAAGCCATGATTGTGCCCCTCCCGCCTGGGTGACAGAGCAAAGACCTTGTCTCAAATAAATAAAAAAAAAAAAGAATTCAGGCAGTTACTCAGCTTTTCTGCTGCACTGATAAAAATGCAGTATTACCCTATATGAATTCTCTGAAGATTAAATGAGGTAAGATCTATAGGCCGGGCGTGGTGGCTCACCCCTGTAATCTCAGCACTTTGGGAGGCCAAGGCGGGCAGATCATGAGGTCAGGAGATTGAGACCATCCTGGTTAATACAGTGAAACCCTGTCTCTACTAAAAATACAAAAAAATTAGCCGGGCATGGTGGCGGGTGCCTGTAGTACCGGCTACTTGGGAGGCTGAGGCAGGAGAATGGTGTGAACCCAGGAGGTGGAGCTTGCAGTGAGCCGAGATCACGCCACTGCACTCCAGCCTGGGTGACAGACCGAGACTCTGTCTCAAAAAAAATAAATAAATAAAAAGATCTATAATATGGTACCTAGGATTTAGCAGTGAATAAATACTGGTTCGTTCTTTCTACCCCTACCCCTTTTTCTCATTTGCAGTAACAGATACAAAGCAAACATTTCACTGGCTATTTATTATGCTGTATTCTCTGAGAGTTTTTAGCTATAATTAGTCAAAGATCTATTAAAGATGAGATGCCTGGAGAGGTCAAAGTAGAGAGAGAAAAGGTTTCTATGCAAGTAAAGCTCTTAAAAGGGCCCACATTGGAGCTTCATAGCATCTCCAAAGAGCCTTAGGACTCAGGGATGAAGCAGCTAATAGCACACCTAATAAATAACAACACAGTGACACATAATAAAATTATTATTTTTATCATTTTGGAGAGAGAAAATAGGGGAAAAATCACATACATTAACAGTCCATGATGCCAAGCTCCTGAAGAGTAAAAGTTTCCCAGCTAAGAGGGATGTTCCCCTCAGTTTGTTTTATCAGTACGAATAAAAAGCATCTGCCCCTTTACCAGCAAGTCCTCTACTCAGAAAGAACTGACCCACGCAAGTCTGGGAGAGTGACTAGTTCAAGTGTGCAGGGCTGAAGCTTCCAAACACAGCCACTATTTTCTGTTGTATATCTTCATCTCAATGGTGACATGGCCACTGCCCAAGGAACTTGTAGCAGGGATCCCAAGGTGAGGCAGCAACAGACGTCTGTGAACATTGTGCGTTAACCGTGGCTCAGAGCCTCTAGATTCATAGCTCTGCATGGTGGGCTTCTGCCTTCAACAACTCACTAGGCTTCATGAAGATGCCTTCCATGGCTTTCCAGTAGTTGTTCTGACTTGGCTGGGCCATGCCATGCACCTCTTTTTGCCCACTGATAGGTCGACCATATTGTTCTCCTGTGACAGACAGCAATACCTCAGTGGAAGAGTGTTTGAACCGCACCTCACCATCTCTCACCCAGTAGGGTCCATTACAGAGTACTGTCCAGTCATCCAGATAATCACCTTCACCTTCCTCACCAAAAGCACTCACTTCCTAGAAAATACAGAAGGTAGTAACATTAGCATGGCTGACAAGGGCTTGAAAAGGAGTGGGAGGCAATGGGAAGAAAAAGAAGGCCACCTTGAAGTAAAAAATCAGAGGGGCCAGGCTCATGCCTGTAATCCTAGCACTTTGGGAGGCTGAGCGGGGCAGACCACTTGAGCCCAGGAGTTTGAGACCAGCCTGGGCAACATGGTGAAACCCTATCCCTAGAAAAAAAGAGAAATTAGCTGGGCATGGTGGCACATGCCTATGGTACCCAGCTACTACAGCTATCACCTGAGTCCAGGGGATCAAGGCTGCAATGAGCTGTGATCATACCACTGCACTCCAGCTTGGATAACAGAGCAAGACCCCATCTCAAAAAAAAAAAAAAAAAAAATTCAGCTGCTTTCCGATGTTGTTATTTTATTTATTTATTTTGAGACAGAGTATCACTCTTGTTGCCCAGGCTGGAGTGCAATGGCGCGATCTCAGCTCACCACAACCTCTGCCTCCCAGGTTCAAGTGATTTTCCTGCCTCAGCCTCCCTAGTAGCTGGGATTACAGGCATGTGCCACCATGCCCGGCTAATTTTGTATTTTTAGTAGAGACAGAGTTTCTCCGTGTTGGTCAGGCTGGTCTCGAATCCCCAACCTCAGGTGATCCGCCTGCCTCGGCCTCCCAAAGTGCTGGGATTACAGGCATTAGCTACCGCGCCCGGCCATTCCAGTGTTGTTTAAAATAAACCATGAACCACGGAAAAAGACGAAAGACACAAAGGACGCAGGGGGAAAAAAATTCGTTGCTGTAAGATTATGGTCCACGGTTCCTATCTGAGTCATGGCATCAAAAAGAAAGGAAAAAAAAAAAAAAGATTATGGTCCAAACACTTATTTTGCAATTAATACTATAGTTGCCTTATATTTTCTATTACAGTGTTAAAACAGAATTTTTTTTTTTTTTTTTTTTTAAGAGTTGGGATCGTGGCCAGGCACGGTAGCTCATGCCTGTAATCCCAGCAATTTGGGAGGGCAAGGCAGGCAGATCGCCTGAGGTCAGGAGTTCAAGACCAGCCTGGCCAACATGGTAAAACCCCATCTCTACTAAAAATACAAAAATTAGCCAGGTGTGGTGGCAGGCGCCTGTAATCCCAGCTATTCGGGAGGCTGAAGCAGGAGAATCACATGAACCCGGGAGGCGGAGGTTGCCATGAGCAGAAGGTTGCAGTGAGCCGAGATTGCACCACTGCACTCCAGCCTGGGTGACAAGAGTGAGACTTTGTCTCAAAAAAAAACAGTTAGGATCTTGCTTTTTTGCCCAGGCTGGAGTGCAGTGCCTCAAGTGGTCTTATGGCCTCACCTCCTGAGTAGCTAAGACTACAGGCATATACCACCACACCCAGGTAATTAAAAGTTTTTTTGTAGGCAACTCTGTTGCCTTGGCTGGCCTCAAACTCTTGGTCTTAAGTTATTCTCCACTTGGTCTTTCAGGGTGCTGGGATTACAGGTGTGAGCCACCGTGCTGGCTTTAAAATATTTTACTTTTTTGAGATAGCATCTTGCTCTGTCGCCCAGGCTGGAGTGCAGTGGCACAATCTCGGCTCTCTGCAACCTCCACCTCTTGAGTTCTAGCGATTCTCATGCCTCAGCCTCCAAAATAGCTGGGATTACAGGCATGTGCTACCACACCCAGCTAATTTTGGTATTTTTTAATAGAGATGGGGGTTTCACCATGTTGACCAGGCTGGTCTCAAACTCCCAGCCTCAAGTGATCCACCTACCTCAGTGTACTAAAGTGCTAGGAGTACAGGCATGAGCTACCACATTCGGCCCTTAAAATACTTTATATCTCTTGTTATTTGACTTTAAATATTACTGCTTCATTCTCTTAACTAGATTTTAAATGACCTGATGACAAGTTCAAAAGGGAATGGACTCTGGGAGTCAGGCTGACCTTGAATCTCAACTTGATCCCTTCTTCTGTAAATCCTTTGAGCCTTTGTTTTCTCCTCTATAAAATGATCACAATATCACCTTACAGAGCAACTGTGAGAATTAAATGAGATAGCAAATATTAACTGAGCAAAACATAGCAAGTCCTCTACATTCTTTTCTTTCTTTCTAATAAGGCAGTGAGAGAGAGAGCAAGTTCTCTATATTCTACTCCTCATCTAAATCCCATCCTCCTTAAGGCCAAATATTCAGTTTCTATACAATGGCAATTGAAAAATTACTGATTATTTCAGAAGTGTGTGTGTGTGTGTGTGTGTGTGTGTGTGTGTGTGTGTATACACTCTACTTGATAAAATTGTTTCCCAGGAGGGTACCAGTATGTAATTCTCATACTGCTATATTTGTATACTGGAACTGAACTGAAGTTCAATACATGGATGGCAGATGGTATGAACAAGGTATCTTACTGCTGGAGTGGGAATTTACAAATTAGCACAGGGAGGAGGCTAAGACGATTTATGTGGTAATGGATTACAGCTAAAGACATCAATAAGAACCCTAGCCAGGCACAGTGGGGCATGCCTATATTCCCAGCTACTTGGAAGGTTGAGGCAAGAGGACTGCTTGAGCCAAGGAGTTTGAGGCTCTAGTGCACTATGATCACGCCTGTAAGTAGCCACTGCACTCCAGCCTGGATAACATAGCAAGAACCCATCTTAAAAAAAAAAGAAAAAGAAAAAGAAACCTCATTTAACTTAATATATATAGATACAGATGGCTATGCAAATGAAAATTTATAGATATGTATATATACATGAGTAAGCATACACAGGTAACAGTTCTTTTTTTTTTTTTTTGAGACGGAATCTCGCCCTGTCACCCAGGCTGGAGTGCAATGGTGCCATCTCGGCTCACTGTAACCTCTGCCTCCCAGGTTCAAACGATTCTCCTACCTCAGCCTCCCGAATAGCTGGGATTACAGACTCCCGCCACCATGCCCAGCTAATTTTTGTACTTTAGTAGATACGGGGTTTCACCACGTTAGCCAGGCTGGTATCGAACTCCTGACCTCGTGACCCGCCCGCCTTGGCCTCACAAAGTGCTGGGATTATTGGCGTGGGCCACTGCGCCTGGCCTACAGTTATTTATTCTGTCAAGTGACAGGGCCTAAAAGAAACACTCCAGTAGCAACAAGCTTACATAAGGCCTAGAACTTGGTTTTAATATCATTCTCCAATAAAAGGAAGCAGAGCTCCTTGGAGAAATAGCTGATTCTAGTACTGGAGCAAGAAATAAACAAGATGAGCCTGGAGCATCTTTTGGTGCCAGAAAGGAAAGAAGTGCTTTAAAGTGCACACACGTAAACACAAAAACACAATGGGATACTGCCAATGGACACAAAGCCAGCTGAAAGAATTCCCAATGGCCAAAGTTGGAACAATTTGAGCAACAAAGTATAGTAGCATTAGATTATAACAAAGTATAAACTATCCATAAGTTTATACTAATGTAAATAACTGAATAAATAAATAACTTGAGGAAAAGAGACAAATCCCCAATATGGAAAAATCCCAAATAAAATATGTAGATATTCCACCCTAAGGTAGACAGAGTATAACTCTCCAGTCTGTAAGAGTGAAATGCACATAGTGACTTCCTTCCAAAAAGTGTATGGAAAGGGGGAAAATGAAAAGAATAACTTTACAGGAGAAACCTAACGAACAAACACTACTTCAGCCAGGTAATCAAGGTCAACATCAACAGTCATATATCATAAAGATAGTATGTACCCGATATGATGGGATACAAATGGCACTTTACCTCCGTGATCTTCCTCCCAAACGTTTATAAGTCCAGTCTAATCACAAGAAAAACAAATTCCAACAGAGGGGCAATCTACTGTACACCTGACCAGCACTCCTCAAAGTTGTCAAGGTCATCAAAAACTAGGGAAGCCTGAAAAACTGTCACAGCCAAGAACAGCCTACTGAGACATGGCAAGTATATGTAATGTGATATTTTGGAATGGAAAAAGAACATTAGGTAAAAACTAAGGGACCGGGCATGGAGGCCTCATGCCTGTAATCCCAGCACTTTGGGAGGCCAAGGTGGGTGGATCACGAGGTCAGGAGCTCGACACCAGCCTGGACAACATGGTGAAACCCTGTCTCTACTGAAAATACAAAAATCAGCTGGGCATGGTGGCAGGCGCCTGTAATCCCAGCTACTCAGGAGGCTGTAGCAGGAGAATAGCTTCAGCTTGGGAGGCAGAGGTTGCAGTGAGCTGAGATCGCGCCATTGCACTCCAGCCTGGGACAGAGCGAGACTCAGTCTCAAAAAACAAAACAAAACAAAACAAAAAAAAAGAAACAAAGGGAATCAGAAAAAAACTATGGTCTTTAGTTAATAAAACTGTATCAATATTGCTTCATTAAATATAGCAAATTTACCTTTCAAAGGTTAAGATGTTAATAGGGAAAATTGCATACAGGGGCTGGGGATAGGGAAGAAGTCATTGAAGGGTCCACATCCCCTGACAACTCAAGGCTTAAAACAGTGGCACAAGGCCGGGTGCAGTGGCTTATGCTTGTAATCCCAGCACTTTGGGAGGCTGAGGCAGGCAGACAGCTTGAGCTCAGGAGTTTGAGACCAGCCTGGGCAACATGGCAAACCCCCGTTATCTACAAAAAAAAAAAAAATACAAAACTTAGCCAGGCATGGTGGCGTGAGCCTGTAGTGGGGGCTGAGGTGTGAGAACTGCTTGAGCCCAGGAGGCTGAGGCTGCAGTGAGCAAGATCACACATCACTGCACTACAACCTGGGTGACAGAGCGACACCGTGTTTAAAAACAAAAAGCATAGTGACACAAAAGCAAATCTATTTTCCTAATGTAACTAGTTAGCATCATTAAAAAAAAAAAAACACTACAAGTTGGAAAACATTGGGTTTCTTTATTGCAGGATATCAGAACTTATGATATGCTAATGTACACCCAGTCTGTCTGTCCTTCCCATTTCTTGATTTGGTTTAGTTGTTGTCTCCACTTTGACCAGAAACAATTTTCTTCACACTTATAAAACAAAGCCAGCTGGGCGCAGTGGCTCATGCCTATAACCCCAACACTTCCGGGAGGCAGAGGCAGGTGGATCACCTGAGGTCAGGAGTTCAAGACCAGCCTGACCAATATGGTGAAAACCCATCTCTACTAAAAATACAAAAATCAGGCCAGGCGCGGTGACTCGCACTTGTAATCCCAGCACTTTGGGAGGCCGAAGCGGGCAGATCACCAGGTCAGGAGTTCAAGACCAGCCTGGCCAACATAGTGAAACCCCATCTCTACTAAAAATACAAAAAAAAAATTAGCCGGGTATGGTGGCACACACCTGTAGTCCCAGCCACTCGGGAGCTGAGGTGGGAGAACCACTTGAACCCGGGAGGCAGAGGTTGCAGTGAGCTGAGACCATGCCATTGCACTCCAGCCTGGGTGACAGAGTGAGACTCCATCTCAAAAAAATAACAATAAAAACAAAAACAAAAATTAGCCGGGCATGGTGACGTGCGCCTGTAATCCCAGCTAGTTGGGAGACTGAGGCAGGAGACTTGCTTGAATCCAGAAGCGGAGGTTGCAGTGAGCCAAGATCATGCCACTGCACTGCAGCCTGGGTGACAGAGTGAGACTTTGTCTCAAAAACAAAAAAAAACCCACACAAAAACAGAGCCATTTCCCCAGGTCTGCACAAAAGAGAACATCTACACCTAGAAAAGAAACAGTTAAGAACCAAGAGATCAAACAAGCACCCACTGAGTAATGCAGAGCAGCAACGATCCATCAAAAGCCACCTCACCTGGTTTCCAGAAAGAGGTGAAGTGAAGTGGTGACTATGGAGATTTCGGCCAGTGTTGACATGTGTCAGCCGGATGGGCTGGCCACACTTGATGGGGGTTCCCCTCTCACACACTGTGGCGGTCTTCCCCCGTATCCTCCAGTAACTGTTGCTGTCATCCACAGAGGTTACACCTGTCACTGACTGCTGCCCACTACCTGCAGTTAAGAAAAGAAAGGCAACTCTCTTTCTCTGCCATGGACAACATGCTCAGAGACAGAAGCTTGAGTGCACTCAAGATTCACCTTCTCCTGTAACCCACCACCATGACCAAGGAAGACACGCTGCTGGAGGTGTAATGGATATTAATACTGCTTTACAAGAGGCTGAAGACCGCCCTCAGCCATGATGGCCTAGCAGGTGGAACCTGCAAAGCTGCCAAAGCCTTAGACAAGGGCCAAGCCCATCTTTGTGTGCTTGCATCCAAATGTGAAGAGCCTATGTATGTCAAGCTAGGGGTGGCCCTTTGTGCTGAACATCAAATCAACCCAATTAAGGTTGATGACCTTAAGAAACCAGAGAAATGGCTAAGGCTTTGTAAAACTGATAGACAAGGAAAACTTTGTAAAGTGGTTGGTTGCAGTTGTGTCACAGTGAAGGGCTATGGCAAAGAATTTCAGGCCAAGGATGTGACTGTGTACTTCAAATGCAAGAAATTAACAAATAAATTTGGTACCCATTCCTCCAAAAAAAAAAAATGGCAAGTGAGCTCAGCCTCACCCTTCTTGCCTATGGCCAATATTGTGCCCTGTCATAAAACAGGTTAAGAAGGGGTGGGGAGAAAAATGCTATGTTTGGCAATATTTTTTCTTCTACAACATTATTTATAAAAAATACAAAATGTGCTGGGCGTGGTGGCTCACGCTTGTAATCCCAGCACTTTGGGAGTGAAACTTGACCTCCCAAAGTGCTGGGATTGATGGTGAGCCACTGTGCCCAGCCTTTTTTTCTTTTAAATAAAAAAAAATTTTCTTAGGCTGGGTGTGGTGGCTCACACCTGTAATCCTAGCACTTTGGGAGGCTGAGGCAGTTGGATTGCTTGAGCCCAGGAATTCAAGACCAGCCTGGGCAACATGGCAAAAACCCATCTCTACTAAAAATACAAAAATTAGCTGGGCGTGGTGGTGGCAGCCTGTAATCCCAGCTATTTGGGAGGCTGAGGCAGGAGAATCGCTTGAACCCAGGAGGTGGAGGTTGCAGAGAGCCGAGATCGTGCCACTGCCCTCCAGCCTGGATGACAGAGCCAGACTCCGTCCCAAAAAAAAAAAAAAAAATACAAACTGTGTCCACATAATACTAGTTAGTATATGATAAAGTATACTTAAGGGTATGTCATATCAGAAAATTCTAAGAATTTGCATCAAAGGATATCCAAGGCACAAATCTATGTGAGTTTTTTGAGGCACAGGCAATGCTAACCTATACACACTAGCCTGGATAGCCCCTGATGTGTCTAATCATATAATTTTAACATGTTTGTAATATTACTCATGTTCATTAACTATTACAATAAAAATTTTTGTATTTCACAATTAAAATGAGACTACTTTATGTTGCCAACTTTAAGCAGCCATTACAGCTCCCAACTCCCATGAGTGGTCATTATAAACGTATTCTTTGAGCAGGGCACGGTGGCTCACGCCTGTAATCCCAGCACTTTGAGAGGCTGAGGCGGGCAGAACACGAGGTCAGGAGTTTGAGACCAGCCTGGCCAACATGGTGAAACCCTGTCTCTACTAAAAATATAAAAATTAGCTGGGCGTGGTCGCATGCGCCTGTAATCCCAGCTACTTGGGAGGCTGAGGCAGAAGAATTGCTTGCATCTGGGAGGCGGAGGTTGCAGTGAGCCGAGATCATACCACTGCACTCCAGCCTGGGTGGCAGGGCAAGACTCTGTCTCAAAAAAAAAAAAAAAAAGTATCCTTGGAGGTCTGGCACAGTGGCTCATGCCTGTAATCCAAGCACTTTGGGAAGGTGAGGTGGGAGGATCCCTTGAGTCCAGGAGTTTGAGACCAGCCTCAGCAACATAGCAAAATGCGGTCTCTAAACATACATATATATATATATATATATATATATATATGGTTTTTTTTTTTTTTTTTGAGACAGGGTCCCTCTTGTCACTCAGGCTGGAGTGCAGTGGCACGATCACAGCTCGCCACAGCCTTGACCTCCCAGGGTCAGGTGATCCTCCTACCTCAGCCGCCCAAGTAGCTGGGATTTCAGGTGCCTGCCACCACACCTGGCTAATTTTTCTATTTTTTGTAGAGATGGGTTTTTGCCATGTTGCCCAGGCTGGTCTCGAATTCCTGGGCTCAAGCAATCCAACTGCCTCAGCCTCCCAAAGTGCTAGCATTACAGGCATGAGCCACCACACCCAGCCTAAAAAAAAATTCTTATATTTAAAAGAAAAAAAGAGGCTGGACACAGTGGCTCACCGTCAATCCCAGCACTTTGGGAGGTCAAGGTGGGCAGATCGCTTGAGCCCAGGAATTCAAGACCAAGCCTAGGCAACTGACAAAACTCCATCTCTACAAAAGACGCAAAAAATTAATCAGGTGTGGTGGGGTGCACTTGTAGTCCCAGCTACTCAGGAGGCTGAGATGTGAGGACTGCTTGAGCCCAGGAGGTCAAGGCTGCAATGAGTCGTAATTGTGTCCACTGCCAGTTACACGGGTAAATGTAGCCAACTATCAGCTCCTTTCTACTGTCTCCTTCCACTCAGCTCATAACTTTACTATATCTTTTTTCAGAAAAGGCAAACCAAGTCTCCCTTCCTACTTCTGGTTACTGCCTCACAGCTCTCTGGGTCCTCACAGCCACGCTTCACTAAACCATGGTCTACATTTTGTCTCCTACATTTTCTGCTTTCTTTTTTTTTTTTTTTTATTAGCACAAACACATTTATTTATTAACCAAAGGGATGATCCTAATTAATCCAACACACTTTGAAATAGCTGCATGTAAAATGTTTGTGATAAAGATAATTGAACACACTAATGAAGAAAAAAAAAAGAAACAGTATGGAGATTTGCTCATTGAACTGAGCTTGGTCATTCTCTTAGTTAACTCCTGTCCAAAGTGATGATGGAATTTTTATTCTACTTTTTCATAGATCCGAGTACAGGCAACATTGTTCATGACACACTCCACCACTAATTTCCCATCTTTCAATTTTCTTGTTATTGTGCTTTCCTTCCCATCCCACTCCTGATGCTGAACCAATACACCATCTGTAAAGTTGCAGACAGCCTGAGTTTTTCTGCCATCAGCTGTTGTTTCTTCAAACTTCTCTCCCAGGGTACAAGAAAACTGTGTTGTTTTCAAAGTGCTCTCAGTTTTTATGGTGAGGTTTTTGCCATCACAAGTGATGATACAATCTGGCTTGGCCATTGCGCCCATTTTTCGCAAAGCTATTCCCACTCATAGCTCCTTCATGTATTCATCAAAGCCTTTGCTGTCCACCAGGTGCCATCTTCCTTCCAGCTGCTGAACTGTGGCCATGGTGGGTGCGGGCAGGCTGGCGTGCAGAGGGGTCTGCGTCGGCGTGGCAGCGTGCTGTGTCACATTTTCTGCTTTCTATTCAACCTTTCACTTCCTCCTCCAAATCCTCATACCTTGGGATTATCCAAAGTTCTATGCCTGGCCTTCATCTGTTTCTACTTGTAGTTCTTAAACAATTGTTGAGGGTCAGGACAAAAGCATTTGTATTTTTAACAAGTTTCTCAAGTCATTCAAATTGATCCCAGATAGAGAACCACAGTTCATCCTGGGCAATTTCATCTACAACCCTGACATCTTCAACCACAGTCTGTACAAGATGTTGTATTTAATGTTGTATCTCAGGCTCAGCACAGATCCCTTTTCTGAGCTCCAGACTGAACCTGGTTCCCAAATCTGGCTGCCCATCAGAACCAACTGAAGAGCTTTTTAAACCTACAGATTGCTACTGCCAAGCCTCTGTCCACCTCCACTCTAATTCAGTAGATCCAAAGTAGGAAACCAAAACAAACTAAAAAATAAGCCTGACAACATGGTAGGTGTTCACTGAATGGGTGCTAGGATTATTAAGACATCGCAGTGATGATAACTCACGTCCTTGCCTAGTCTAACTTATCAGATGGGTTTTGGGAATCACGAACCAGACTAGCCCACCTGACAGAATTCTTTCCTCCCTCAGCAAACAGCATCATCAGTTATCCAAGACAGAAATCTACCAGCTATCTTAGATGCCTCTCACATCTCACTAGCTGACCTTCATTCTTTTTTCTTATTTCAGGCAGATAAGACTTTCTTTTTTTGATCTGTTTTTATTATATTGTAATTTTCTTGACTCATTATCACCACCGAATCTCCTGTATGTAGTACAATTCCAGCCATGTAGGAACCTATGCTGAATGAATGAATCCACAAATAATTTATTACTAAACATTTTAATTTCAAACGCTAAAAAAAAAGCAGTTTTCTCTGCAATTCCTGTCACTGCTCCAAGTTCCTTACAAGAAGGAGGTTAAGGTTTGGGTAGAAGGGGGCCAAAGATAGAAATTGAGGAGCAAGTATAAGATGCAGAAGAGCTGGAAGACAAAGGGTTGTAGTCAACGAGTGAGCTCTTGGAGTTTAAAGTTTCAGATACAGTACTTACTGTAACTTTAAAATTTCAGACACAGCACTTACTGTAATTTTCTTGTTTGTCTCTAAAGCAGGCTTTGAACCTGGATAGATTTGGATAGAACCCCGGCTTTGTCATTTGCTAGCTGCAAGGTTTTGAATAAACGATTTAATTTCTCTGCGTCTGTTTCCTCATCTGTGAAATGAGGATAACAATAGTATCACCTTACAAGAATGTTAATAATCGGAAAAAGTACATAAGTAACGTGCCTGGCCTGTAGCTCACCAAATATTTGGTGGTGTTGCGATTAAGATGCCTTAGAACTCAGTTCTCCGTCTCTCTAGACCTGAGAAACCTTCCCAGGGAACCCCTAACTTTCCCAGACCACACCCTCAGATTTTCTATAGGCCCCGCCCCTCCAGAGCCTCCCAGGCCTCCCTAGCCCACCCGAGCCCGGTCCCCAGCATTACCTGACCCATAGCGCACGTCGTGTGAGTGCAGTCGGACGTTGTGGCGCGTATTGAGTAGCTTCACCACGGAGCCGCAAGTAACGACAGCCAGGCTGGACGCTCCCACAGAGCTCCACAAACCCCCCAACAACAGCAGAGGTACTACAGCCATCCTAGCTGTATCGCGGAGCCCCAAATCTTCGAAGAAAACTCGGCCCCTCCCCGGAACCGGAAGCTGATGGCGAAACCACGGAAAGAAGGAAGTGAAGAAGCCCGAGTCTGATCTTTATGGTTTATTTGGCTAGAGAGGCCTGAGAAACCGGCTGAGCCTGCTTACTTACGATACTCTCGCTCTGTTCCCGGGGCTCAGTGACAGCTGCCTTCCTGAGTCGCTTCGGTTACCTTTCGCACCCACGGCACAAAAGCTCCCGAGAGCAGGAGCGAGAACAAGAAATGGCCCGCCCACTCCCGGTGACAGGGAGCCGGAAATGACGTAGCACGTTGACGCATCAGCGGCGGCGGTGGCGGCGGAGGGGCCGTGCGGTGGGTTCGTACTATCTTTTCCCAGTCTCGGTTCGACGACTCCATTTTCCTCGGTGGGGGCTTAGCGCACTGGAGGAGCGGCGGGCTTCAGACAGGTAAAGTTCTGACTGGAGAGCGTGTTTCTCGCAGGAGTCAGGTGGGGAACCGGGCTCCTAGGGCCTGGTCCCGTAAGGGAAGAGGCAATGGGGAGCCGTATGCGGGAAGAAGGGGGGGCCTGGCCTTCCCTGTTCTATGGGGAGAAGGGGGAGGAAAGCGCTGTAGTTACTCAGAGTCTGAAAGCTTTTCCCAGCCCAGTGACACCCGGAACCCGTGAATTGGGTGGCACGTTGAATCAACAGGCTTCCTGGCATCCCGTCCTTCTCTCCGCAGGTTTTTAAAACTGGGCCACGCGAAAGGATTGGGGATGGAAGGGACCTGGGGCTTCTGAGCCGGGATCAGGTGATCGAGTTGTTTGTTCTGGGGATATGAATCCTATGGAGCTTTCAGCAGCTCGGCCATCAGGCTAGAGGGCGATGCCAAATTCCAGCTCTTTACATATTGCTGAATAATACAAATAGAACTTTTTGTAGATGGTTGCATCCTTCATCCCTTTCTGAAGATCGAAGGTCTTGGAGAAGCCCTAAAGCCTGTCCATTCTCTATAGATTCATTTCCTCAAACGTTTGCCAGAGGCCTATCATGAACGTCAAAATTAGTTATTAAGTCAAAACTCCATCTTCTGGTTTCTACCTTTCTCCTCAGGCACTCCTTTGAACCAGCTGGTGAAGTTAATTTTCCTGGGTTGTTGCAAGAGCTGATACTTATTTCAGAGGCCTAAGATTTCTGAAAATAATTCCATGGAAATTCACCGTAATATCAAAAGTAACAAGGGTGGATGAAGCTACATCATTAATGAGCATTAGGGAGTGTAAACAATATTGAATTTGATTAATTTCTTCGGAAAAATGTCTGGTTCCACTGTTTATCTGGAAGTTACCAGTTTGTAAGTCGTCGGTGTTTTGATTACAAAAACATGACTGCTCTTCCATCAGCTGTGAATTTAGAGCCCTTTTTCACGAGTAATGTCCCTTTCACCAGTACAAGTACATTTTTATTCACTTGGCTTGTGTGGCTGCTAGATTGGATTAGCATAGCCTTGCGACTCTAAGAGGTTTTAACTTCATCGGGAGATTAATTACATCAGAAAGTGGTACAGTCTGGAGAGGCTTAGTCAAATTTTACAGTTCTTCCTCTGAAAGCCTACCTAGTGTGGTGGAAACATATGATCTTTGTAGGCAAGTACGTTTGCCCTGCTTCTATATTCTTGACCTTAATAACTGGCACTACCATCAGTCCTGCCTGTAATCCTTGTCTTCCTTCCTGTCCACTATTTCCCAATAAAATCAGTCACCAAATCCTGTCTCTCCCTGAAACTGTTCCCATCAGCATACAAATTATGTTCTGATATCCTTCACATCCCTCTCCAACTACATGCCAGTTTTTAAAATTTCCATTCATAGCTTTCTACCTGTACCAACTCAGCTTTCTCACCTTTTATTCACTCTTCATTTTATACCAATCTGGCTTCTCTTCTGCCCGCTCCATTTTTTTTTTTTTTTTTTTTTGGAGACAGGGTCTTGCTCTGTTGCCCAGGTTGGAGTGCAGTGGCCCCATCGTAGCTCACTGCCACCTGGAACTCCTGAGCCCAAGCAGTCCTCCTGAGGCAGCTTCTAGTAATCAAGTGCCACCGCATCTACTTTGCCCACTCCATTGAAGTTGCTCTTATTAAGGTCACCAGTGACTTCTGTGTTGCCAAATCCAATGGATACTTTGTTCTCGTCTTCCTCTGTCTCTGCAATATTCAACATAGTTACTCCTGTCTCCAAACTTTCATCTTGGCTTTATTGACATTTCACTCTTGGATTTTGTCCATTTCTCTGGCTGTTCCTTCTGAGTCTCATTTACTAGCCACTTTTGCCCTCTATCTAATGTCTAAATGTTGGGGCTGGTCGCGGTGGCTCACGCCTATAATCCCAGCACTTTGGGAGGTCGAGGTAGGCGGATTACTTCAGGTCTCTACTAAAAATACAAAAACTAGCCGGGCGTGGCGACACGCCTGTAATCCCAGCTACTTGGGAGGCTGAGGCAGGAGAATCACTTGAACCCAGGAGGCAGAGGTGCAGTGGGCAGAGATCGTGCCACTGCACTCCAGCATGGGCAACAGAACAAAACTCCATCTCAAAATATATGTATATCTACATATGTTGGAATTCTCACAGGAATCCTGAGCCCTCTACATGCTTCCCTTTAGGTAACCCAGCCCCATGGCTTTAATTACCACCTGAAAGTTGGCAACTTCGAAGTTTACATCTCTAGTCCAGCCCTCTCCTCTGTGTTGCAGAATCACACGTCAAAAATGCCTGTTTAATTATCTCCATTTGGATATTTCTTAGGCACCCAAAGCTAACATAACCAAAAGAAAGTTTTGGTTTTCTCATCATTCCAAACCTTATCCTCCTGTTTCACTGTGGTGCTCCTATCTGCAGGGTTACCAAAGATAGACCTCTGAGAATCATCTTTGTTCTTCTCCTTTACTACTCCTCTTCCCCAGTCTTTGAGTAAGTCTTGTAACTTCCACTTCCAGAATGTTTTTGTAATCTGTCTTCTATTCTCCATCTTCACTGCTACCACCTTATTCCAAACCCCCACCATCTTTTGCCTGGGCTACCACAACAGTATCTTCAGTTTTCCCTGGTTTCCACTCAGATCTTCCTCCAGTTCATTTTCCATGTAACAGAATTTGATCAGAGCAGATCATGTCATTTCCCTACTTAAAACTCTCCAGTGACTTTCCGTGGCCTTTACACCCTGCTTGAGCATACCTCTCCCTCATAGACTGCAGCCTTCACCATGCTCTAGTGCCATCAGCTTCAGGACATCACCTATTATATACCATGTTCTTGCCCACTTTCTCTACTGGAACCTCTCCTCCTAATTCTACAGGTCATATCCTACCTTTTGACATCTCAGCCTAAGTAAACTCACTTTGGGTGAGATGAGAATATGCATTTCCTTCTTCACTCTTAGAGCAAGGTTTATTTTATTTGTTGCCAATATGTCTCCTGCACCAGAATACGGGCATCCTAGGGGCATGGACCTAGTCTTGTGTGTGCCTGGCATGTGGTAGGCACTCATTCAATACATATTTATGCCAGGCATGGTGGTTCACGCCTATAATCCCAACACTTTGGGAGGCTGAGGCGGGCGGCTCACCTGAGGTCAGGAGCTCGAGACCAGGCTGGCCAACATGGTGAAACCCCATTTCTGTTAAAGATACAAAGAAAAAATTAGCTGGACGTGGTGGTGGGTGCCCGTAATCCCAGCTACTTGGGAGGCTGAGGCAGGAGAATTGCTTGAACCCGGGAGGCGGAGGTTGCAGTGAGCCAAGATCGTGCCACTACACTCCAGCCTGGGCAATGGAGCGAGACTCTGTCTCAAAAATATATATATATGTATATATGTATTTGTCCTAGCTACCTGGGAGGCTGAGGTGAGATTATGGTTTGAGCCCAGGAGGTGGAGGCTGCAGTGAGATGTAATCACACCACTGCACTGCAGTCTGGGTGACAGAGCAGGACCCCATCTCAGAAAATAATAAATAAGTTTTTGTTGGATTAGCAAGTAAATTAAGTTCAGTTCTGCATTTAAAACCCTGCAATGGCTTCCCAGTGCCTAGATCCTTATGACTTCTCCTCCAACCCTTATGAACCATTCTTCCTCTCCTGGGCCTTCTCTGTACCTGCCACAGTACACGTGTTGTGCTAGAAGCACACATCTCCGACATCACTCCCCAAACCGTCTCCAAAGAAGCCAGCTCCTCTGCTGAACTAATTCCTCCTTACTCTTAAGGTCTTTGTTTAAAGTCACTTCCTCAAAACCAGGTTAGGGTGTCTTATTACAGGATCCCATGCTATCCTTATCATCAGTTCTCTAAATCAGGGGTCACAAACTAAGGCCAAATAAGGTCGCCCCCATTCATTTACATGTTATGTATGCTGTGCTACAGTGGCAGATCTGGCCCTATAGAGAAAAGGAAAGGTTTGCCAACCCCTGTGCTAGAGCAGGAACTATGCGTTCCCCAATGTGTGTACCACGAGGTTCAGTAACTGTTAATCTCTCTTTGTTTTGCAGGGGTTCTGAATCTGGTTACGTATTTCAGTTGTGCTCTTCTCTTTAGCCCTTACCCTGTTTCTCTAAAGAAATGTGGAAAGAAAAGGAATACTTTTTTTTTTTTTTGGGGGGGATGGAGTCTCGCACTGTCACCTTGGCTGGAGTGCAATGGCATGATCTCGGCTCACTGCAAGCTCCGACTCCCAGGTTCAAGCGATTCTCCTGCCTCAGCCTCCTGAGTAGCTGGGATTACAGGCGTGCACCACCACGCCCAGCTAATTTTTGTATTTTTAGTGGAGACAGGGTTTCATCATGCTGGCCAGGCTGGTCTCCAGCGTCTGACCTCAAGTGATCAGCCTGCCTCAGCCTCCCAAAGTGCTGGCATTCTAGGCATGAGCCACTGCGCTCAGCCAAATAAATAATATTTTTAAATGAACAAAATTAACTTTTTCTGTATTTTAACATCTTGACTTCATGTAATTAGGTTTTCAGGGTTTTTTTAATTACAAAGAGTTCTGAATTCCAGATTTAAAAGGACTTAAGTAGACTCTAAATACTTTTATTTATTAAACTTTTAGGTTTTGAAATTCCAAATTGGATATTCACTTATAGATACCTTTGGAATAGTCCTAGTCCCTTGCCCATAAAATATAGGATACAAGTGTAATCCCAGCACTATGGGAGGCCGAGACGGGCGGATCACAAGGTCAGGAGATTGAGACCATCCTGGCTAACACGGTGAAACCCTGTCTCTACTAAAAATACAAAAAAAAAAAAAAATAGCTCGGTGTGGTGGTGGGCGCCTGTAGTCCCAGCTACTTGGGAGGCTGAGGCAGGAGAATGGCGTGAACCCAGGAGGCGGAGCTTGCATGACTCACCTGGTTGCTGGCGAGACTCACTCAAAAAAAAAAAAAATATATAATATATGATACAAAAAAATAGAATGTTAGACTTCTGGGGCTGTTCTCCAGAACACCATGCCTAAATGTTTGCTCATGTTGCCTTCTTCCAGACTGTTTTCTTAAATCCTCTTTTATTCAGGCATCACCTTTTCTCAGATATTCCCCAACCTTCCCATTGCTCTCATAGTCCAGTTATATAACTTAAACTTAACCCTATTGTGCTTTGTCATAACGTTATTAACAAGTTTTTTGAGATAGATTGTGAACTCTACCAGGGTCGGAAGCATATTTTACTCGTTTTTATATACCTAAGTCCCAGCACAGAGCTTCACTCTAAAAAAAAAAACCTGGCAAATGTTAATTGAAGCTGCAAAGTGGAAGGAATTAACAGACTAGATCTCTTTTCACTCTGGTCTCCTCTTAATTGCCTCCTACAACTTCTTGTTCAAAGGCAGGGACTGCAGAGGGCCTCCCTTGTGGCAATCTGATCCCAGTTCCATTCCTCTTCCAGCGAATGTCATGGTAACCACCAGCCTCTCCCTTTGAGCCACATCTTGTTCTGCAGCTGTGCTTCTGCCTAGAGAAACCTCTCCCTCCATCTCCCCACTGCCCTTCTAGACCTATTCCAGTTGCAAATTTAACTTACAGTGTGAGTATGGAGAAAATTTTAAGAGCATAAGTGCTAAATACAACATCCAGGCTCATATCAGGCTCATCATAGATACCATATATTAATAATAATCATATACAAATAAATACATTAGTGTCTTTATTCTAGAGTAGTTCCCGCTTGTCAGTCTCAGACTGCAGTGCTACTGCAGTCTGCACATCTAGCTCCTGCAAGTTGCAGCAAGTGAGAATTGCTTCTGGCACACCTCTTATAACTGGAAGTCTTGGTATTGAGCTAGATTGGAGGCATTCCCCAGCTATAGCATAGTGTGTGCTTTATTGCTAACCTAGGCGATGGGAAGAAAGAGAACACAGCTGTCTTTCCAAGCTGTGTGCAGCATGGAGCACCAGCTGCCCTTGAGACAGAAGATAGCTGTTGTTTTCATCAGGTAGGCTGTGTATTTCTCTGTTAAGTAGGCTGAGGGGCATCTGGTCTGCAGGAGCTGGCATTTAATTTGAAGATGTTGAGGCCTTAAAAGATTGAACTTGTGGGTCTGATAGCTTAATTAAACAAGCTATGTGTGGGGGCTGCCGTACTCAAATCTATTTTTAATGGTTCAGTTCAGGGCTGAGGGGGAGCAATGTCAAAATTAAAATTAGAGCTCCAGATTTAATTGGCAGAAGTTTAAGACTTTCACTTTTGGCAGTGCTCAAGCTAAAGGACCTTAAGGATAGAGATCTTGCAGGCATGGGGGAGCATCACGCTAACCCCTAGACTTAGTGTACCACAGCTCTTTAGGGTCTTTACAGTCATTCCTCAGCTTTTTGGGCTCAGGACCCCTTTATACTCTTAAAACTTATTTAGGACTCCAAAGGCATTTTGTTTATTGAGTTATATCCTTTGATATTTACCAGATTCGAAGTTAAAACTCAGACATTTAAAAATATTTATTGATTTTTTTTTTTTTTTTTTTTTTTGAGACGGAGTCTCGCTGTCGCCCAGGCTGGAGTGCAGTGGCGCGATCTCAGCTCACTGCAGGGTCCGCCCCCTGGGGTTCATGCCATTCTCTTCCCTCAGCCTCCCGAGTAGCTGGGACTACAGGTGCCCGCCATCACGCCCGGCTATTTTTTTTTTTTTTTTTTTTGTATTTTTAGTAGAGACGGGGTTTCACTGTGTTAGCCAGGGTGGTCTCAATCTCCTGACCTCGTGATCCGCCTGCCTCGGCCTCCCAAAGTGCTGGGATTACAGGCGTGAGCCACCGCGTCCGGCCTTATTGATTTATTTTAAAGTAGTAAACAATAATACTTTTTATGAATAACAGTAGTTTTTTTGGGTTTTTTTGTTTGTTTGTTTGTTTTGAGACGGAGTCTCATTCTGTCGCCCAGGCTAGAGTGCAGTAGCACCATCTTGGCTCACTGCAACCTCTGCCTTCCGGGTTCAAGCAATTATCTTGCCTCAGCCTCCTGAATAGCTGGGACTACAGGCGCCTGCCACCATACCCAGCTAATTTTTCATTTTTAGTAGAGGCAGAGTTTCACCATGTTGGCCAGGCTGGTCTCAAACTCCTGACCTCAGGTGATCGGCCCGCCTCGGCCTTCCAAAGTGCTGGGGTTACAGGCATGAGCCACAGCACCCAGCCAAATAATAATAGTTTTTAAAACAAAACATTTTAGTAAGAATGGACTGGGTGTGGTGGCTCACTCCTGTAATCCCAGAACTTTGGGAGGTCGAGGCAGGTGGATCACTTGAGCTCAGGAGTTCGAAACCAGCCTGGCTAACATGGTGAAACTTCATCTTAAAAAATAAATGAATAGGCCAGGCGTGGTGGCTCACGCCTATAGTCCCAGCACTTTGGGAGGCCAAGGCAGGTGGATCACTTGAGGTCAGGAGTTCGAGACCAGCCTGGCCAATATGGCCAAACCCCATCTCTACTAAAAATACAAAAATTAGCCCGACGTGGTGGCGAGCGCCTGTAGTCCCACCTACTCGGGAGGCTGAGGCAAGAGAATTGCTTGAACCCAGGAGGCGGAGGTTGCAGCGAGCCAGGATCGTGCCATTGCACTTCATCCTGGGTGAGAGAGCAAGACTTTGTCTCAAAATAAGTAAATTAAGTAAGAATGACATTTTTTGTTTTTTAGTACAACGGTTTAATGTCTGCCCTAACAGAATACAGCTGTGTTCTCATATGTTTTTGCATTCGGTCTGTTGTGATAACCACATGTCATATAACCTCTGGAAAACTCCACTCTACAGTCCTGAGAGAACAGAGGGGCGAAAACTATTGATAGATGTGGTACTGTCATGAAGAGTCAGGCAGACCTCAGCACTTACAGATGATAGTTTTGTCACCTTGAACAAATGACTACATCTCTCTGAGTCTGTTTCCTCCTCTGTTGAGAGAGAAGTGTGCTGTAACTCATAGGACAGTGTAGGGATTAATAGAATACTTGTTCCCCTTGACAGGGACATAAAATAGTAGGATATTTGTTAGTGTCTGGCACTTGGTAGGTGTGTAATAAGCATTATTCCTCAGGGTACTTTTTAAAAAATTGCTTAAAATACCCAAGAAAGAACCATATTATTTTGGTTGGGTTTTGTGTGTGTGTTGTGAGTTTATTGTCCAGTTCTCTTCCTATGCCTGTTCTGTGTGTCATTGTAATATATAAAACGATTTTATGGTCCTTATTTTCGTATTTCCCCCTCTAGGAGACATTCAACTCCTTGAAAATGAACAATCCGGCCGGGCGCGGTGGCTCACGCCTGTAATCCCAGCACTTTGGGAGGCCGAGGTGGGCGGATCACCTGAGGTCAGGAGTTCAAGACCAGCCTGACCAACATGGAGAAACTCCCTCTCTACTAAAAATGCAAAATTAGCCAGCATGGTGGTGCATGCCTGTAATCCCAGCTACTCGGGAGGCTGAGGCAGGAGAATCGCTTGAACCCAGGAGGTGGAGTTTGCGGTGAGCTGAGATCACGCCATTGCACTCCAGCCTGGGCAACAAGAGCGAAACTCCATCTCAAAAAAAAAAAAAAAAGAAAGGAAATGAACAATTCTCTTCAAATCCCCAGCTCTTAGCAGAGTATATGTGCATGGTAGGCATTCAGTTAGGTTTGTGGAAAGAATGGTATCTGAAACCTCAACTGAAAATTGAACATTCCCCCTCCCTCCTATACCTTCAGTTTTGTTTTCTTGAGTTTAGTTAATCTCAAGTTCATTGGTTATAGTATTGATTGAGCTCCATAAGGGCAATTTTGAGGAGAATTAGAGCCACAGAACTTAAGGCACCTTCAGATAGCCATTAGCCACCCTTCTCTCCCCTCCCACTGCTATCTTTAACTGGGAAGATGGCAGCAGTGTGAAAACATAAGTAGTTTATTTAACAGACACTTAACAGTTGCTAATTTGTTAGCAGCTAATTTGTTGCTAATGTGCTGCAGCACACCTGAAGGGATATAGCTTTTCTGGTGCAGAATCACAGAGTGCCTTGTAATGCCTCCTGTATTGCCATTTGTGTTTTCATGATTTTTATTAGTCCCTCCATTGGATATGTTCTTTATCTTCCAGAAGCTTGTAGTCTAAGTGGGAGAAAGGTACATGGGATATATCCCATAGACCATTTTACTGGACAGGGTGAGGAGTGATGCTGAGTGTGTCAGCAGCCAGCTTTAGGGTTCCACAATGGAATCTTGTTATGATGATGTGTGCTGTTTTTTAAGTCCTACTCAAGGCCCATCAAGCTCCATGTTACAGTTCTTGAAGATCCCTACTGTCGTTTCCAGGCTTTGGATGAGTCTGAAAGCAGGGAAGTAGAAGATAAAGTTGGGGTTGGTTGGTACAAAATTACAGAATACTAAGGAAAATTAGGCTTAGGATTCAAATTCTAACTCAGTTAACCCATCTTGAAACAATAGGTTCTTTCCCCTATGTCATGTAATATTCTCAACTATCCTCTAACATAGGTAGCGCAATTACCATTTTCCAGGTTAAGAAAGTGATATTCAGGCATGTCCAATAATTTGCTTAAGTTTATGTTTAGCTGGTAGGGTATGAAACCAGGATTTGATTTCTACTCTTGAGCCCAGCAGGCTTTCCATTTAACCATGTTGCCTTTATTTTGTAGGACATGGAAGCCTTTCAAGATTTTTTGCTTGCAAGGGGAGTAAATGATAAAAATAGGCCCTTTTTGGACCCAAATGCCCCAACCAGTACTCACACAAATCGGCTCAAGTTCATGAAGTATTTGTGTGTTTAATCTATTGAAAAGAGATTTTGCTTTTGACTTTGCTAATAAGTATGAATAGTGTATGTAAACATATGAAAGCACCTTTTATAAAGTTGGCACTTACTGTTTCCAAGCCTCCTAGGAGCAGATCACATAATCCCACTGTGCCACCATGTCCCCACTTAATTGTCCCTACATTACTTTCTTTCCTCATTTGCCCATTCCTGTCTTCAAATGGTAAGTGAGGTAAAACTCTGGGGAAGAGAGATGATACATAAACAAGTCTGGTATAATTGCCTTCTTTTTCTTTTCTTTTTTTTTTTTTTTTTTTTTGGAGACACATTTTGCTCTTGTTGCCCACGCTGGAGTGCAGTGGTGCAATCTCAGCTCACTGCAACCTGCACCTCCCGGGTTCAAACCATTCTCCTGCCTAAGCCTCCGGAGTAACTGGGATTACAGGCACCTGCCATCATACCCAGATAATTTTTGTATTTTTAGTAGATACGGGGTTTCACCATGTTGGCCAAGCTGATCTCAAACTCCTGACCTCATGTGATCCACCTGCCTCGGCCTAAGTGCTGGGGTTGTAGGAGTGAGCTATCATGCCTGGCCTAATGGCTTTTTTTTTTAGACAGAGTCTCACTCCGTCGCCAGGCTGAAATGCAGTGGCGCAATCTGCAATCTCCACATTCCGGGTTCAAGAGATTCTCCTGCCTCAGCCTCCCAAGTAGCCTGGCTTTTGCCTTCTTTTTAAAAGTACGTATGAGGCCGGGAGCGGTGGCTCACGCCTGTAATCCCAGCACCTTGGGAGGCCAAGGTGGGCAGATCACCTGAGGTCAGAAGTTCAAGACCAGCCTGGCCAACATGTTGAAACCACATCACTTCTAAAAGTACAAAAATTAGCCAGGCATGGTGGCGTGCGCCCATAATCCCAGCTACTCAGGAGGCTAAGGCAGGAGAATCACTTGAACCCAGGAGGCGGAGTTTGCCGTGAACGGAGATTGCGCCACGTACTCCAGCCTGGGTGAAAGAGTGAGACGCCACCTCAAAAAACAAAACAAAAAAAAGTACATGTGAGAGAAGCAATGCTGGGAGGAATGGATAATGGAAGAGCTAGAACCATCAAATTCTTCTTTTCTTCTCCCCAAGTGGGAATGTTGAGTGGGCAGAGCAGTGGCAGGTTGCTAAAAGGCTGTTTGTGGGAAGGTTTAAGAGCCCTCTGTACAATCATGTGTCCCATTTTTTTATCCTTCACTCTTTTCTTTCCCTAGTTGTCTTCAGGCAGAGTGAGAAGCTGCAGCAATGTCTGATTTTGTGGAAAGCGAGGCTGAGGAGTCAGAGGAAGAATACAATGATGACGGCGAAGTGGTACCCCGAGTCACCAAGAAATTTGTGGAAGAGGAGGATGATGGTGAGGAGGCCCCAGCCTCAAGCTTCTCCCCACTATTGCTAAGCTTTGGATAGTTGGATTCTTGCTGATGAAAGGCTCAGGCTCAGCACAGAAGTTATCACACATGAGGTACCAGCTTGAGAACTTTAAGTCATTCTTAGCAGATACTAACTGAGCATCTGTCTGTATGCCAGGCACTAGGCCTGGAACTAGAAATATAAAACAACAAAGATCCAGCTATTGTGGAGTTTACTTTAGTTGGGGGGTGGTTGATAATAAATCAATAGATAAGTCTGTATAGGCCGGGCGCGGTGGCTCACGCTTGTAATCCCAGCACTTTGGGAGGCTGAGGCGGGCAGATCACGAGGTCAGGAGATCGAGACCACGGTGAAACCCTGTCTCTACTAAAAATACAAAAAATTAGCCGGGCGTGGTGGCGAGTGCCTGTAGTCCCAGCTACTCGGAGAGGCTGAGGCAGGAGAATGGCGTGAACCCGGGAGGCAGAGCTTGCAGTGAGCCGAGATCGCGCCACTGCACTCCAGCCTGGGCGACAGAGCGAGACTCCGTCTCAAAAAAAAAAAAAAAAAAAAAAAGATAAGTCTGTATATAATACTGTCTGCTTTTAGACCTAGCATTGTTGATATTTATTCACCTAGTTTCCTATTTCTCTGGCCAAGCCCAATCTTTAGAATTGTCAACAGAGTAGAACCATGAAATGACTTCAAAGAGGTAAAGGGACGTACGAGTTTTATCAAAGGAATTATGGCGAAAAAAGGAATATAGCTGCTGAGTTTACAAACTGAGTAAAACAAAGTTATTGGTGGCTATAATAATCTAGTAATGATTTTGAGAAGCCAAAGTGACCAGGAAGATCATCCTGCCCAAAGACAGATGGTGAATGTAGGGGGAAAAAACATTCTTTCCACATGCTGCTACTCTAGGTCAATGGCTATGTTTTGCATCTTTACATGAGGCAGAAGAGTGAACATGGCACCCAGGTCATTAGGTGCAGAGCAAATCGATAATCATATTAATCAAGTGACCCTGAACCTCTAGCCTGTTTTTTAGTCTCCATGCCTCAAACATGCATGTCTTCCAGATGAGGAGGAGGAGGAGGAGAACCTAGATGATCAGGATGAGCAAGGCAACCTGAAAGGCTTTATCAATGACGATGATGATGAAGATGAAGGGGAGGAGGATGAGGGCAGTGACTCTGGTGATTCAGAAGATGATGTTGGCCACAAGAAGAGAAAACGCAGTGAGTAGTCTGTCGTTGGCTCAAGTGAGGCTTGGGTGGAGGTTGCAGCGGAAAAGGGCCGCCCCATCACCATGGGCAACACTTTGTTTCTTCAGCCTCTTTTGATGACCGCCTGGAGGATGATGATTTTGACCTCATTGAGGAGAATTTGGGTGTCAAAGTCAAAAGAGGAGTAAGTGTCATTCTTTGTCTTTGTCCCTGGGGGCGAAGGAAAAAGCCCTGGAAATTTCAATGTCTCTGGGTGAGGAGGCACACGCAGGACAGTTTGGAGAACATTAGAGCATGGTGTTCGGTATCATTGTACTACGGAGCCTAGATTTGCATCCCAGATCTGGGTGCCTGTTAGAGAAAGTCTTGTCCAAGTTTCAAGGATGAGCTTTGAGGCTACAAGAGCATCACTCAGCATGTTCTTTCCCATCTCTCTTGGTCAGAGTAATTGTGGTGGGAAGAAGGGAGTGAGACCGGAGATTCGGTATCCGTATGCCAGACTCCTCAGATCCTGATAAGGCAGGTTTTCCCACCCCTAGCAAAAGTACCGGCGTGTCAAAAAAATGTCAGATGACGAGGACGATGACGAGGAGGAATATGGCAAGGAGGAACATGAAAAAGAAGCTATTGCAGAAGAAATCTTCCAGGATGGGGAAGGGGAAGAAGGGCAGGAGGCCATGGAGGCCCCCATGGCTCCTCCAGAGGAGGAGGAGGAAGATGATGAGGAGTCAGGTATGTTATATTGGGCAGGGAAGCCAGTGTTTGGATGGGTGTTGGGATTTCCTGGCCCATGGGAACAGGGTGGAAACCATTCTTTAGCTACATCCCCCAGCATTTGACACAAAGAAGTTCCTTTTCAGGAGCTTCCCTTCTCTGTTGCTCACTGGCCACTCACATAGTAGGAACCAAAGCAATTTAGTCCTGGCTCAGCCCCTGACTCTGAGCCCCAACCCCTCCTTTTCCTCCCCAGATATTGACGACTTCATTGTGGATGATGATGGACAGCCTCTGAAAAAACCTAAGTGGCGGAAAAAGCTTCCTGGATACACAGACGCGTGAGTGGGGTCTGGTACAAGGTGGGGATAAAGTGATTGAGTGGGCCCAGTCAGGAAGGAGGAGGTCAGAGGCCTTTGCCAAAAATGGGGCATTCCCAACTTGCAGCCATTTTGCTTCCCTGCCTCAAATAACCTCTACCAGGCAGTGATTTCAGACTGCTCCTAGAAGCCCTGGGAGCTGTCTCTGCACTCTAGGGCTACTGTGGGATTGGAGTAGAGCCCCACACGGGCAAGGCTCCAGCATTCCTCTTCCGCCTACAGCTCCATGTTTATTCAATTATATATATATTGACATTCTTAATATAATTTTGTTGTAAGATAAATGCCCGCGTCACAATTTACAAATTTGAAAGCTTTTGCTCTAAGAGAATACTGTAATGCCTTAGCAGAAGATGGGTCCGCTGAGCAAGATTTAGACCCATCTGCTCTGTTGCTATTTGATTGCTGTCACTTGAAGGTGGCAAAGATGAGCTTTTTATTCTTCCATATACAACAGTTTGCCCAGAAATATCCCCCAATGAAGCCTTTCGTCCACAGTGAATATGGTTATTTTGTTTACCTTCCTCCTAACCCTCTCAGTTCCCTTGGGACAAGTAAAGGATCTATGCAAGGGCTGCATTTCTCTCCTCTCACCCGAACCTGAGCCAACTGCCTCTTGCTGCCACCTACAGGGCCCTGCAAGAAGCCCAGGAGATCTTCGGTGTGGACTTTGACTATGATGAATTTGAGAAATACAATGAGTATGATGAAGAACTGGAGGAAGAGTATGAGTATGAGGATGATGAGGCTGAGGGTGAAATCCGAGTGCGCCCCAAGAAGACCACCAAGAAGCGTGTGAGCCGTAGGAGCATCTTTGAAATGTATGAGCCCAGTGAGCTAGAAAGCAGCCACCTCA
Source organism: Hylobates moloch (assembly GCF_009828535.3). Taxonomy (NCBI): domain Eukaryota; kingdom Metazoa; phylum Chordata; class Mammalia; order Primates; family Hylobatidae; genus Hylobates; species Hylobates moloch. The sequence goes on along the minus strand of NW_026652285.1, from coordinate 17,371,093 downwards.
CAGATCAGGACAATGAAATCCGAGCCACTGACCTGCCTGAGAGGTTCCAGGTAAAAAACCACCAGCCTCTGCTCTTCTACCAATCCGTAATTACCTTGTAGCCAAGAAATAATCTAGCAAAAGTCTGGCATTGAGTATCCAGCACAGGCTTTGAACCTCATCTCACCCGGGGCCTGGGAAATCCAGCTCTTAGAGAAGGGAAGATAGACTCTACCTTGCTTACGGTTCTAGAAATACTGTTTTCTTTAGAAATCTGTGAAATGCAGTCTGGGTGCTGTGGCTTACACCTGTAATCCCAGCACTTTGGGAGGCCAGGATGGCAGATTGCTTGAGTCCAGGAACTCAAGACCAGCCTGGGCAACATAGGGAGACCTTGTCTCTACAAAAAAATACAAAAAACTATCTGGTTGTGATGGTGCACACCTGTAGTTTCAGCCACTCAGGAGGCTGAGTTGGGAAGATTGCTTGAGCTTGGGAGGTCACGGCTGCAGTGAGCCATCATTGCACCACTGCACTGCAGCCTAGAAGCAGACTCTGTCTCAAAAAAAAAAAAAACAAAAAACTATGAAATGCTTATGGCCAGGCACGGCGGTTCACACCTGTAATCCCAGCACTTTGGGAGGCCAAGGTGGGTGGATCACCTGAGGTCAGGAGTTCGAGACCAGCCTGGCCAACATTGTGAAACCCCGTCTCTACTAAAAATGCAAAAAATTAGCTGGGCGGCCAGGTGCGGTGGCTCACGCCTGTAATCCTAGCACTTTGGGAGGCCAAGGCGGGTGGATTGCTTGAGCTCAGGAGTTAGAGGCCAGCCTGGGCAACATGGTAAAACCCTGTCTCTACTAAAATACAAAAAAAAAAATTAGCTGGGTGTGACAGCATGCACCTGTAAGCCGTTACTTGGGAGGTTGAGGCAGGAGAATTCCTTGAACCTGGGAGGCGGAGGTTACAGTGAGCCGAGATCGCGCCATTGCACTCCAGCCTGGGCAACAGAGCAAGACTCCATCTCAAAAAAAAAAAAAAAAAATCAGCTGGGCGTGGTGGCGGGCACCTGTGATCCTAGCTACTCAGGAGGCTGAGGCAGGAGAATCATTTGACCTCTGGAGGTGGAGGTTGCAGTGACCCTGGATCGCGCCATTGTGTTCCAGCCTAAGCAACAAGAGCGAGACACCATCTCAAAAAAAAAAAAAAAAAGAAATGCTTATTTCATGCCAGAACAACACTGGTATGGCATTTGTAGAACAATACTGGAAATGTGCACTTGATCACATGTTTCTGTCCAAAAAGGTATGTTTTTCTTAAGTGAGACACAAGATAAAGTCAGTCTCACCCTGTTGTCTTACCCACTGCAGCTCCGCTCCATCCCAGTCAAGGGGGCTGAAGATGATGAACTAGAAGAAGAAGCTGACTGGATCTATAGGAATGCTTTTGCCACACCAACCATTTCTCTCCAGGTACGCAAAAAAGATCCTTAGGTTTTGACATGAACCAAAAGACACTTCATCAAGATGGGGAGTTCTTCCTCCCCTATTTCATACATCCATGTGCCTGGTATAGAAAACTGTGTGTATGGCCGGGCACGGTGGCTCACGCTTGTAATCCCACCACTTTGGGAGGCCGAGGCGGGCGGATCACGAGGTCAGGAGATTGAGACCACGGTGAAACCCTGTCTCTACTAAAAATACAAAAAATTAGACGGGCATGGTGGCGGGCGCCTGTAGTCCCAGCTACTCAGAGAGGCTGAGGCAGGAGAATGGCGTGAACCCGGGAGGCGGAGCTTGCAGTGAGCCGAGATCGCGCCACTGCACTCCAGCCTGGGTGCGAGACTCTGTCTCAAAAAGAAAAAAAAGAAAACTGTGTGTATGTAGTCCCAACAAGTGTGTGTATATGAGAAAAATTTTTTACATTTCATCTAGAAAGGTTATCCTTTGTTATTAAACAATCTTGTATGGTAAGACAAACCAAGTAAACATTGTCCTGCTATTTCTTTATTTTCCACTGTAGGAAAGCTGTGATTACCTAGACCGAGGGCAGCCAGCCAGCAGCTTCAGTCGGAAAGGGCCCAGCACAATTCAGAAGATCAAAGAGGCCCTGGGCTTCATGCGAAATCAGCATTTTGAGGTAACACCTCAAGCTCTGGTGGCCCATTGGTGAGAAATTTAGTTAGGGGTTGAGGGAAAAGATAGTTACCTAAATGAAGTGGGAGTCCCCTTCCCCTATCCCCTATCCATGACTCAACAAGTGTTAGGACCAGTAGAGACCCTAGTGATCATAAGAACAATGCTACCCTGTCTGCAGCTTTATTTTCTCCTATTGAGGAAAGCACCAGGCCCTAGAAGGGCTGTGAGGGAGGCCAGGCTTCTGACTGTTGAATTTCCTGGAGCTGTTTCTCCAGGAAGTCATTATCTACTGACAGAGAGGATCTTAGCAAATCTGTCTTCTCTGAGTGACTGCAGTCTCTTTGCCATCCTAGGTGCCTTTTATTGCCTTCTATCGAAAAGAGTATGTGGAGCCTGAGTTGCACATCAATGACCTGTGGAGAGTCTGGCAGTGGGATGAAAAGGTAATGTGGATCCGTGGCCCCTAAGAGGTGTGGGCCAGGGAAGGCACCATTACTACCAGGATACCACAAACCCAAACCTCCCAGCCCTGTCTAGTGCCCCCCACTAGGTTTTCTGGTAAGGAACAGAGCAGCCTTGAGTCTCCAGGGCTGAACACAAGCTCTCATTCCTGCCCTACTTCACCTTAGTGGACCCAGCTGCGGATCCGTAAAGAAAATTTAACACGGCTGTTTGAGAAGATGCAGGCTTATCAGTATGAACAGATCTCTGCTGACCCTGACAAACCTCTTGCTGATGGCATCCGGGCTCTGGACACCACTGACATGGAGAGGTAAAACATGCGGCGTTTATTCCATTATGGGAAGCCCTCAGACCCAAGGCTGGCCCTGCAGGAGCACTGTTAAACCTTGGAGAATGTGTAGCACAGGGCCCCATCCCTTAGAAATCCAACTTGTCAACCAGGCACAGTGGCTCACGCCTGTAATCCCTGTACTTTGGGAGGCCGAGGCGGGCTGATCACTTGAGGTCAGGAGTTCAAGATCAGCCTGGCCAGCATGGTGAAACCCCATCTCTACTAAAAATACAAAAAATTAGCTGGGCGTCGGGACGGGTGCCTGTAATTCCAGCTACTCGGGAGGCTGAGGCAGGAGAATTGCTTGAATCTAGGATGCAGAGGTTGCAGTGAGCCAAGATCGTGCCACTGCACTCCAGCCTGGGCAACAGAGCTAGACTCCATCTCAAAAAAAAAAAAGAAAGAAAAAGGAGGCCAGGCGCAGTGCCTCATGCCTGTAATCCCAACACTTTGGAAGGCTGAGGTGGGCAGATCACCTGAGGTCAGGAGTTCAAGACCAGCTTGGCCAACATGGTGAAACCCCGTCTCTACTAAAAATACAAAAAATTAGCTGGGTGTGATGGCAGGCACCTGTAATCCCAGCTACTCAGGAGGCTGAGGCAGGAGAATTGCTAGAACCTGGGAGGTGGAGGTTGCAATGAGCTGAGATCATGCCATTGCACTCCAGCCTGGGTGACAAGACCAAAACTCCATCTCAAAAAAAGAAAAAAAGAAAAGGGGCTGGGCGTGGTGGCTCACACCTGTAATCCCAGCACTTTGGGAGGCTGAGGTGGGCAGATCACCTGACGTCAGGAGTTTGAGACCAACCTGGCCAACATGGTGAAACCCCGTCTCTACTAAAAATACAAAAATTAGTCGAGTGTGGTGGTGCGTGCCTGTGATCCCAGCTACTCGCAAGGCTGAGACTGGAGAATCTCTTAAACCCAGGAGGTGGAGGTTACAGTGAGCCGAAATCACGCCATTACACTCCAGCCTGGGTGACAAGAGCAAGACTCCATCTCAAAAAAATAAATAAATAAGATATGGTCTAGGGCTATCATGTATCTCGGTTTTGTTTTTGGTTTTGGTTTTTTTTTTTTTTTTTTTTGAGACGGAGTCTCTGTCGCCCAGGTTGGAGTGCAGTGGTGCGATCTTGGCTCACTGCAAGCTCCACCTCCCAGTTTCATACCATCTGCCTCAGCCTCCCAAGTAGCTGGGACTACAGGCGCCCGCCACCATACCCAGCTAGTTTTTTGTATTTTTAGTAGAGATTGGGTTTCACCGTGTTAGCCAGGATGGTCTCTATCTCCTGACATCACGATCCCTCCGCCTTGGCCTGCCAAAGTGCTGGGATTACAGGCATGAGCCACTGCACCCAGCTATGTGTCTTTAAAAAAAAAAAAAAGAAATGGTCTTTCTCTGTTGGCTAGGATGGAGAGCAGTGGTGTGGTCACAGTTCACGGCAGCCTCAACCTCCCGGGTTCAGGTGATCATCCCGCCTCCAGTCTGGGCAACAGAGTGAGACCCTGTCTCAGAAAAATAATAACAATAGTAATAATAATTGGAAAAAACTCGTTGGGATCCCATTTTAGTTGGGATACTGCCTTTTGGGAATTGGACCTCTTGTAGCCAAATTGGGATATACCCTTTCTGCAGTGATGACTGAAACCTTATGTCTCTTCCCTTTCAGGCTCAAGGATGTCCAATCAATGGATGAGCTGAAAGATGTCTACAACCATTTTCTTCTTTATTATGGCCGAGACATCCCTAAGATGCAGAACGCCGCCAAAGCTAGCCGCAAGAAGCTGAAGCGTGTCAGGGAAGAGGGAGATGAAGAAGGTTAGTGCTGGAAAAGAAAATCCAGATTTGATGGCCGTACATGATGGCTCACGCATGTAATCCCAGCATTTTGAGATGCCAAGGTGGGTGGATCACCTGAGGTCAGGAGTTCGAGACCAGCCTGGCCAACATGGTGAAACCCCATCTCTACTAAAAATACAAAAGTAGCCAGGCTAGGTGGCACATGCCGGTAATCCCAACTGCTCGGGAGGCTGAGGCATGCCTGAACCTAGAGGTGGTTGTTGCAGTGAGCTGAGATCATACCGCTGCACACCAGCCTGGGCAACAAACCGAGGCTCTATCTCAAAAAAAAAAAAAAGAAAGAAAACCTGGGAGACTTGACGGCCCGTGGCATCTTGAAGGAGGCCCTTGGCTGGGTACCCTTTGAGGCTTCTCTCCTAATGTGTCAGATCATTGGGAGTGATTGGAAACTAGAACCCTAAATCTCCCCATGTTTTCTTCCCAGGTGAAGGTGAGGAGGCAGAAGATGAGGAGCAGAGGGGGCCCGAGCTCAAGCAAGCCTCTCGCCGAGACATGTACACCATCTGCCAGAGTGCTGGGCTAGGTAAAAGCTAGCTGCTTTGGGATTTAGGCATTCTAGCCTGAGCAGGGGGAGTTACCCAGAAAAAAGACTGGTAGGTAGGAAAAAGAAGGGCTATCTGGGTCAATCACCAATCCAATCCTGAACCAGCCTATTACCTGGTCTTCAAAAATACTTCCTCTCCACACCCATTCCCGCCTCACAGTGATGGTTCAGCCTCTCCCTAATTTCCTGAGATAATGGGAAACTCATGATTGGAGGGAGAGAGTCCAGTCTGTCTGTTTCTTCTGCCTTATAACAGCCCATCAAGTGTTTAAAATCAGTTTTTTCATTGTTCTTTGACCACCTGGTCCTGCTCACTCATGGCCTGTTTAAATTCCAGTGCCTTAGCTGGGCACAGTGGCTCACGCATGTAATCCCAGCACTTTGGAGGTCAAAGTGGGAGGATCACTAGAGCCCAGGAGTTGGAGGCCAGCCTGGTCAACATAGCAAAACTCTACAAAAAATACAGAAAAAATTAGCCAGGAGTGGTGGGACACACCTGTAGTCCCAGCTCCTCGGGAAAGCTGAAGTGGGAGGATCACCTGAGCCCAGGAGGTTAAGGCTTCAATGAGCCATGATCACACCACTGCACTTTAGCCTGGGCAACAGAGCGAGACGTCTCAGGAAAATAAAAAAGGCTAGTTCCCAGAATTCCAACTCCAGATTCTGAAAGCCAAGAGGTTTATCAGCCCATCTGCTGCCTTACCCTTCACTCTTCTGTTTGCTTTAGATGGCCTGGCCAAAAAGTTTGGGCTTACTCCCGAGCAGTTTGGGGAGAACCTGCGGGACAGCTACCAGCGGCACGAGACAGAGCAGTTTCCCGCGGAGCCCTTGGAGCTAGCCAAGGATTACGTTTGCAGGTAGGCATGCAGCAGGTGGCTGACAGGAGGAGGGGCCTGAGGACCACAATGCCCTGGTCCTGTAGCTGCACCATTTTCCCCACAGCCAGTTCCCTACTCCAGAAGCTGTGCTCGAAGGCGCCCGCTACATGGTAGCCCTGCAGATTGCCCGTGAGCCCCTTGTCCGGCAGGTGCTGAGGCAGACCTTCCAAGAGAGAGCCAAGCTAAATATAACCCCCACCAAGAAAGGTAGAAAGGTGAGCTGAGTGAAGGGCTTTGATCCAAGATGTGCCCCAGCTCTTTCTTTGGCCTGAGTTTCTTGCATTCCACTTCACTGAGTTGTGTGTCTGAAAGCAGAAAGGCTGTCTTTTCTCCTGGGGCCTGGCCCAGCCCATCCACAGGCTCATGATTCCCCCTTCATGTGTGCAGGATGTGGATGAGGCCCACTATGCCTATTCCTTCAAGTATTTAAAGAACAAGCCTGTTAAGGAGCTGAGAGATGACCAGTTTCTCAAGATATGCCTGGCTGAAGACGAAGGGCTCCTCACCATTGACATCAGCATAGATATGAAGGGAGTAGAAGGGTAAGGAGAGCCCTGGGCTGGCAACTCTCTGGGGAAGGCCTGGTGAGGAGTCTGGTGGAGGGAAGGGTCCCTCAGGAGTGGGGAACCACAATTTCAGAGTTGAGCAGGCTGTTGTCTCTGGCTTGCTTAGAATGTTCATGGACATTGGGTGTCACCTTTTCTCCATTCCTGACACCATAGCTTTGTGTCTCTTCTCAGCTATGGCAATGACCAGACCTATTTTGAAGAGATAAAACAGTTTTACTACCGAGATGAGTTCAGCCACCAGGTGCAGGAGTGGAACCGGCAGCGCACCATGGCCATCGAACGGGCTTTACAGCAGTTCCTCTATGTGCAGATGGCCAAAGAACTCAAGAACAAGCTGCTGGCTGAAGCCAAGGAATATGTCATAAAGGTGAAGACAGAGACTCATGATTTTTTTTTTTTTTTCGTGACAGAGTCTTGCCCTGTTGCCCAGGCTGGAGTGCAGTGGCGTGATCTCGGCTCACTGCAAGCTCTGCCTCCTAGGTTGACGCCATTCTCCTGCCTCAGCCTCCCGAGTACCTGGGACTACAGGTGCCCACCACCATGCCCAGCTAATTTTTTATATTTTTAGTATAAAATATGTTATATTTTTAGTATAAAATAACGGTTTTACCGTGTTAGCCAGGATGGTCTCAATCTCCTGAACTCATGATCTGCCCGCCTTGGCCTCCCAAAGTGCTGGGATTACAGGCATGAGCCACCACGCCCAGCCGAGACTCATAATTATTAGTAATATGATTTCCCCAAACTATAGCTGGGCATGAAGGAACCCCTTAGGAATAGTCCCATAGCTAATGGAGAAACACGGGGGGGGGCAGGTGAAGCATAATCTGAGAGGGAGTGCTAACAAGGCCACAGAGGCCACCTCCAAGACCTCTCTGCTCCAGGAGCTTCTTTCCTCCTCCACCCCCACTCATCCAAACATTCTTTGTTTATATCACTGTTCTCTGTATACTCTCCTGTTTCCACAAGCAAGGTATGCCTTCAGGTGGTAAGCCTGCCAATAGCTAGGAACATCTGCACAGAAGAGTACACACCCTCGCACATGTATGTATGAGTGTTTCCATAGCACACTTGGTGAGCCTGATGACCATAATGTCATCGTGTATGTAATATCTGTTGTGTCTCTTCCCCCAGGCCTGTAGTAGAAAGCTCTACAATTGGTTGAGAGTGGCACCCTACCGACCAGATCAGCAGGTGGAAGAAGATGACGACTTTATGGATGAGAACCAAGGGAAGGGCATTCGAGTCCTCGGCATTGCTTTCTCCTCTGCCAGGTAACAGCCTATTTTTGCCTCCCCAGCACCATCTCTTACTTGTCTAACTAATTTCATTTTTCTCTCATTCATAACTTCACATTGCTGATTATTGCACTCTTGTTTTTCTGTCTGTCTGGCAGAGATCACCCTGTGTTCTGCGCCCTGGTCAATGGTGAAGGAGAAGTGACAGACTTCCTTCGACTGCCCCATTTTACCAAACGGCGAACTGCATGGAGAGAGGAAGAGCGGGAAAAGAAGGCAAGTGGCTAGGACGAGGATACTAAGTGTACATCTGGAGTATGTCTTATGATTCAGTGGAGATAAGTGTTTATGGTCTAAGCAACATCCTGTGCAAGACTGATTGTGTCTGATCTGGTCACTGACTTGTCCCCTGGGATGCCTCACTTCCATGAGCAGTAGATGGCACTCAAGTTATCTGGTACAGGATTTGCTTCTGGCCTGAGGCCAGTTCGTAGGCCTTGTGTGCTTCTGGAGTTGCTTTAACTGCCTCTTTTCTTACCAGCATCTGGGTCAGGCTGTTCCAGCAGCTGAAAGCCACTGAGGCATGAAGCCAGCCTTTTCCCTGCTTTAGCCTTTCAGGGTCTCTTTTTTCCAGGGAAAGAAGACTTTCAATTCATTTGGTTGGTATATTTCTGAATTTTGTTTATCCTAATGGTATCTGTACTGTCTTTCAGTTTTGTTGACAGAGCCCCATTCTTGAAAGAAAAACTTCTTAAGAAACAACTATTTTTTAAATTTTATTATTATCATTATTATTATCATCATCATCATCATCATCATCATTATTATTATTATTATTATTGAAACAGAGTCTTGCTCCGTCGCCAGGCTGGAGTGCAGTGGCAAGAACTCACCTCACTGCAGCCTCTGCTTCCCAGGCTCAAGTGATCCTCCTGCCTTCCAAGTAGCTGGGACCAGAGGCGTGCACCACCACGCCTGGCTAATTTTTGTGTTTTTTGTAGAGACAAGGTTTCACCATGTTGCCTAGGCAGGTGTCAAACTCCTAGACTCAAGTGATCCATCTGCCTCAGGCTCCCAAATGCTGGGATTACAGGTGTGAGCCACTGCACCCAGCCCTTAAAGTCTTGAAATGGAGATCAGAATATCTAATAGTCCTAACTACTCACATTTTAGCAGAAGTCACACCACAAATGAAATAGCCACAAAAGGAGGACATACAGGAGTGTGAGGCACTGGAAAGTAAATCGTAAGAAACTGGACATCTTTAAGCTGAAGGAAATCATACTTAACCATGTTGACCTTTTTTTTTTTTTTTTTTTATGTAAAAGAGTATTTTAATTCTTGTCCTTGGGAGCGATAAAGATTATACATGACTTGGAAATGAGACTGTACCAAATGATGGCCAAAGAAGAATCATCCTTTCTACTCCTTCTCTTTCGTCTGGTCACTCAGAAATATAATATTATCAGCTATGATTGTTGTTGCTTGTCGCCTCACATTATTTTTATCCATTTATTCACCATAGTCTATTTTCCCTTCCAAATAAATTCGAGACCCCTTTTTCACATACTGGTATGCCACGTCTCTGAGGCCTGGCCGGAATACTGATATTCTGTGCCATGTTGTCTTTTGAGTGATATCACCCAATTGGTAAACTTCACTGTCCCCTGATCGCCACATCTCATTAGTTGCTAGAGAAAATATTGTGACTGGATTTTTTCCTTCCACCTGTCTCAAGACAGGGTCCTGACCCACTCGCCCAAGTAACTGCACACGATTCAAGGATCTTTCAAGAACCAAACTGGTAGTTGTTTCGGACTCATGTCTTACAAACTGACGAAGTACCTGTAATACAGGTCTTCAAAACATGGCTTCTATTTTCTTTTCTTACAGTCTAATCTTTAGGCTCTTCCTGACCCTCTAACCCGAGCAGCCCAGCCACGCAGGGGATCACTTCTGGTGCACAGGGAACGCAAAGCTCACTAGAGGAAAAAGGCCATGTTGACCTTTTCAAAGGGCCCTCACCCAAAAGAGGGCAGCTATTAGTTCTTTGTTTTGCTTCATCAAAACCAGAACCAATGGCTAAGTATTAGATTTTGGTTTACAATAAAAAAGAACGGTTTCCTAACCTCATCCTTGCGACCTAGCCAGTGGCAGCTAGTACCACTGGAGTGCAGTTCTAGTCAGTGGAATTATTAAGCCGAGGCCGGGTTGGCCAACTTTCAGGAAGAGGTGGGAATAGTTCCTTGGTAGCACCTTGGACCAGATATCTTCTGAAGACTTCCAGTTCTTACAAGATCTCCAATATAGGGAGACAGAATTTCCTGAAATCTTTACATCCTCAGAGCCATTCAGCTTCAATTTTCTTTCAATCCAGGCTCAAGATATTGAAACGCTAAAGAAATTTCTCCTGAATAAGAAGCCTCATGTAGTGACAGTTGCAGGAGAGAACAGGTAGGTAGGGATTAGACCACACCTGGTTTAAGGCCGTGACCCAACTCATCCCTTATTATTGAATCTGGCATATGCCCATAACAGATGGGGCTTGTGCTTGTGCAGGGAGTGTCCCTGGGGATGTTTGACCTCATTTTCTTCAAAGCCCTTTCCTCCCCTACCTCTTCACCCCCAAGGCAGTCATAAGACTGTCCATCCCTAAGAAAACATATTCATTGACCAACACTTATCCCACCAGGGACGCCCAGATGTTGATTGAAGATGTGAAGCGCATTGTACATGAGCTGGACCAGGGCCAGCAGCTGTCATCTATTGGGGTAGAGCTGGTTGACAACGAGTTGGCCATTCTCTATATGAACAGCAAGAAGTCAGAGGTAATGCTGGAACCCCACCCTTAGGGCCTGCCCAGGCAAGTGCTATTAATCCCAAAGAGGTTAAATTGGGAAACAAAGGTTATCAGGGGCACAGGACCATACCTGTGTACTTATCCATGCAGAAGTTCCCCGTTTTGCAGTTATGGTTCAGATTGGGAGTCCCAGAAATTAAAGCGGTCTCAGGAAAAAACATCCCAGAGAAGCAGAGAAAATGATTTAAACCAGAATGGTTTGGATTTCCTCTTGATGTTGTAGCTGAGGGGATTTTAAGGCCCTGCTGACCCTCGTTTGACTCTAGGCAGAGTTCCGGGATTACCCTCCAGTGCTGAGACAGGCCGTCTCCCTGGCCCGGCGCATCCAGGACCCTCTGATTGAATTTGCCCAGGTGTGCAGTTCCGATGAAGACATCCTGTGTCTTAAGTTTCACCCCTTGCAGGTGAGTAGGATTTGACGGGCAGGCTCGGGTGAAGGGAAAGGCAGAGTAACCTTACTCCTGCCTGCTGAATGTCAACAGGAGCATGTGGTGAAAGAGGAGCTGCTCAACGCCTTGTACTGTGAATTTATCAACCGAGTCAATGAGGTCGGGGTCGATGTCAACCGTGCCATTGCCCACCCTTACAGCCAGGCCTTGATCCAGTATGTTTGTGGCCTGGGACCTCGGAAAGGGACCCACCTCCTGAAGGTAGGATTGGAGTGAATTCAGAAATTTTTAAACTTGCCATTTCAGGCCGGGCGCCGTGGCTCACGCCTGTAATCCCAGCACTTTGGGAGGCCGAGGCGGGCGGATCACAAGGTCAGGAGATTGAGACCATCCTGGCTAACACGGTGAAACCCTGTCTCTACTAAAAATACAAAAAATTAACTGGGCGTGGTGGCGGGCGCCTGTAGTCCCAGCTACTGGGGAGGCTGAGGCAGGAGAATGGCGTGAACCCAGGAGGCAGAGCTTGCAGTGAGCCGAGGTCGCGCCACAGCACTCCAGCTTGGGTGACAGAGCAAGACTCTGTCTCAAAAAAAAAAAACAAAAAAAAAAAAACTTGCCATTTCATTGAATATGAATATATACATTGTCTCAGTATAATTTGACAGATCAGGAGGACCAAGGTCAGTGACTTGTCCAAAATCACTCAGCTAGTGAGAGTCAAGAGTCTGACTTCAGACCCAGTTGGCCAAAGCTGTGCCCCTCACTGCTGCTTGCACCACCACGCCCAGCTAATTTTTTGTATTTTTAGTAGAGACGGGGTTTCACTATGTTGGCCAAGCTGGTCTCAAACTCCTGACCCCAGGCGATCCACCTGCCTCAGCCTCCCAAAGTGTTGGGATTACAGGCATGAGCCACTGCGCCCGGCCAACTAGTGTTAACTTGTAACTTATAAGCCGTACATTAGTTGTATATGGTCTTTGGTGTAGGTATAACATCATTTATTTGTTTATTATTTTCCCATTTAAAGCAAAGCTTTTTTTTTCTTTTTTTTTTTTTTTAAATTTTGAGTGGTCGATAGCATGCTATAGTGCTCAACTAGATACTGGGTGGGACAGAGTTTTTGTTATGAGGGTTTAATAGAGACTGGAACAGTCTGGGGAGGTGGGGCCTCCCTACTGCCCTGGCTCAGTCCAGCTCTTTCCTCCAGATCCTGAAGCAGAACAACACCCGGCTCGAGAGCCGGACCCAGCTGGTCACCATGTGCCACATGGGTCCCAAAGTCTTCATGAATTGCGCTGGCTTCCTCAAGATCGACACGGCCTCCCTGGGGGACAGGTGATGCCCTCTGCCTGGATGGGGCAGGAGGAATTCCCTTGGGGGCTTTGTTTTCAGGTTTCAGGGGTTAGGGCTATCAAAGGACCACAAGCCATTTTAACTTAGGAAATGTTTTGAAGAAAAGGTAAGGAACTTTATTCAGTCAAGAGCCCCTGACCTATGGAAAAGATCGGTTCAATTATGTGAAACATTTTCCGTGTGAGAGAAACATAAAAAGTACCAGCTTAGCTTATAAATTAAGCATGGAAAACACAAGATTTTGTTCAGTAAACACAAACTTGCTTTTTTATTATTATAGTTTGTTGTGGCCAGATAAGGGTGGGAATAGCAGGGGCAATGAAAAAGGAGTTTGGGGGTATGAAGAGATAAGGAAGGGGGAGAGAGGTTTGGTATGTTTTGAGATGATGTTATTAAGAGAAAGTTCTATTCACTTGGACTTTGGACTTCACTATTGACCTCTTCCTCTCCAGAAGTTATCAACTCAGTCTTTGGAGGATCTTTTCCACGGGCACATAGCTCCTCATTCAGTAATGGAAATCAGTGGGGAAATAGGCTTCAAGTTCTAAAACTTCATTTTCCACTCAGCTTTGCTGTAACACTCCACGAATAACATAGGTCCATGTGAGTGCACGGGCAAGACCAGCCTGGGAAGGCTTTATGGGGGAAAATAGCTATCAGCAAATTTTCAAAGGTTTTTTTCCCCTTTCTTGATTTATCTTATTATGAGACTCATATAAGTTCATCATATAAAATTCAACATATAGAAATATTATGCAGAAAGTGGAAGTCCCCCATAATCCCACCCCCCAGAGATAACTACCATAACAATTTTATGTATACTACAGTTTTTCTAAATTTTATTTTTGCTATGCATTTACTAACTACCCATTTACTACAAAAATGAGATCATATGGTTCATAGTGTTTTTGCAGTGCATTTTTCACGTATCAATATATTGTGGCCATCTTTCCATGTCAGCACACATAGATCTACCTCATTCTTGTTAATGGCTGTATAGTATTCCATTGTATGGAGGTGCCCTAATTTATTTAACCAGTTCCCCATTGGTGGACATTTGGGTTGTTACTAGAAGCTTATCGTTCTATATCCTGTTCCTTTTCTGCCTTTCCTCCAGCACTGACTCATATATTGAAGTCCTTGATGGTTCCCGTGTCCACCCTGAGACTTATGAGTGGGCTAGGAAGATGGCAGTGGATGCCCTGGAATATGATGAATCAGCCGAGGATGCCAATCCTGCAGGAGCCCTTGAAGAAATCTTGGAAAACCCAGAACGACTCAAAGACCTGGACCTCGATGCCTTTGCAGAAGAGCTGGAGAGGCAGGTAAGGGACAGCATGGAAGGCCTGGCAGGAAAACCCCTCCCAAGTGGCCAGGTTGGTAGGAGACTTCGGCAGTGAGTATGCAGAGAAAGCCTGATACTGTTAGCATGGCAGACTTGATCCTCATCTCCCTGCCCTGCTCTACTGGGCTCCTCAAGGAAGTTTTTGGTCTGCTTGTTAAGGAGCCAGGGAAGTCTCAGAGATTGCCACCATAATTACAAGGGGCAGGAGGGAGTTGGGAGGATGTCAGTACTATAGTTTCCGTCTAGGCCCCCTTTCCTCCTTTCTGACAGCACAGCTTTGCATTTATCTGTGGACTCATTGGGGTTCCATAAAGCACTTTGATTACAGTGTTTCATGGCTAAGTTTGAAAACCACCTTTAGTAAATGTTGATGGAAAGAAAAGAAGAAGCCCTGACAGAAACTTACTCCCATCTGGAGAGGCCCACCCCTTCCACGGGACTCCTTGAGGCTCAGGTTGGGGGGCAGCTACAAGGCTCTTCTTGATGGGCTTCTTCCCCAGGGCTATGGTGACAAACACATCACACTCTATGACATCCGGGCAGAGCTGAGCTGTCGATATAAGGACCTCCGGACAGCCTACCGCTCTCCCAACACAGAGGAGATCTTCAATATGTTAACCAAAGAAACACCAGAGACCTTCTACATTGGTAAATTCTGGGGTCGTTTTTTTATTGGGGGCAGGGGGTGTGTTTACCGTGTACATTCAAACCAAGCAGCAGTTCCAACAGATTGATGCAGGTTTGTGTTGTACATGGGGAAGACCAGGAGAGCATTTTAAAAGACTGAAGAGTCCTGGACTGGAAGTCAAAACTGAATTTAAGGTCAAATGTGCTTCCAGTGTGCTATGGAATCTTCATGCAGTTAGTCTTCTTATAGGCTTTATTTTCCCCTATCATCAAATCAGGGGAACGGCCAGGCACAGTGGCTCATGCCTGTAATCCCAGCACTTTGGGAGGCCAGGGCAGGCAGACTGCTGGAGGCCAGGAGTTTGAGACCAGCCTGGGCAACATGGTGAAACCCCATCTCCACTAAAAATGCAAAAATTAGCTGAGCATGGTGGTGGGCACCTGTAATCCTAGCTACTCGGGAGGCTGAGGCAGGAGGATTCCTTGAACCTGGGAGGCAGAGGTTACAGTCAGCCGAGATGGCACCACTGCACTGCAGCCTGGGCAACAGAGCAAGACTTCATCTCAAAAATAAATAAATAAATAAAAATCGGGAAGAGTTCCCTCTTCAAGGATGGGAAGGAAGTCAGATATTCTGTCACTGAAAGGCTGGTGGAAAGAAGTTCTCTCCACATTCTCTGAGCCTGCTCCCCGTCCTCTTTCCTTCTTGCAGGAAAGCTCATCATCTGCAATGTCACTGGCATCGCCCACAGGCGTCCCCAGGGTGAAAGCTATGACCAGGCGATCCGCAATGATGACACAGGGCTGTGGCAGTGCCCCTTCTGTCAGCAGGACAATTTCCCTGAACTAAGCGAGGTGTGTGCTGCAGCATTATCTTGCTCAGTGGGTTTCCTTGGTTGAATGATCTCGGTGCCTAGAAGGGAATCAGAAATGAGGGTGTTCTAGATCATTCTCTTACCAAACAAGTACACAAAGAAGGAAGACGGATAGGAAACACACAAGTTTAGCATGAAGTCCCTTCTGAGAAGGCTGACATAGCTGGGCATGGTGGCTCACGCCTATAATCCTAGCACTTTGGGGGGCCAAGGTGAGCGGTTCACCTGAGGTCAGGGGTTCGAGACCAGCCTGGCCAAGATGGTGAAACCCGTCTCTACTAAAAATACAAAAATTAGCCAGTTGTGGTGGCACATGCCTGTAATCCTACCTACTCGGGAGGCTGAGGCAGGAGAATGACTTGAACCAAGGCGGCAGAGGTTGCAGTGAGCCGAGATGATACCACTGCACTGCAGCCTGGGTGACAGAATGAGACTTCATCTCAGAAAAGGAAAAAAAAAAAAAGGCTGACGTAGAAACTTCTTATGGTCGGCC
This sequence comes from Hylobates moloch, assembly GCF_009828535.3. NCBI lineage: Eukaryota > Metazoa > Chordata > Mammalia > Primates > Hylobatidae > Hylobates > Hylobates moloch. Next base: position 17,355,152 of record NW_026652285.1, on the reverse strand, counting down.
AGGCGCGGTGGCTCACGCCTGTAATCCCAGCACTTTGGGAGGCCGAGGCGGGCGGATCATGAGGTCAGGAGATCGAGACCATCCTGGCTAACACAGTGAAACCCCGTCTCTACTAAAAATACAAAAAATTAGCCGGGCACGGTGGCGGGCGCCTGTAGTCCCAGCCACTCGGGAGGCTGAGGCAGGAGAATGGCGTGAACGCAGGAGGTGGAGCTTGCAGTGAGCCAAGATAGCGCCACTGCACTCCGGCCTGGGCGAAAGAGCGAGACTCCGTCTCAAAAAAAAAAAAAGAAAGAAACTTCTTATGGTCGCTGGGTCAGAACAAAATGGCAGACAGGCGTGGCACATACGTATAGTGCCAGCTACATCAGAGGCTAATTTGGGAGGATTTCTTGAGCCCAAGAGTTCGAGGCCAGCCTGGGCAACATAACAAGACCCCATCTCCTTTTTTTAAAAAAGGGAGGGGCCGGCCGGGCGCGGTGGCTCACTCCTGTAATCCCAGCACTTTGGGAGGCCGAGGAGGGCGGATCACGAGGTCAGGAGATCGAGACCATCCTGGCTAACATGGTGAAACCCCGTCTCTACTAAAAAATACAAAACATTAGCCGGGCATGGTGGCAGGTGCCTGTAGTCCCAGCTACTCGGGAGGCTGAGGCAAGAGAATGGCATGAACCTGGGAGGTGGAGCCTGTAGTGAACCGAGATTGCACCACTGTACTCCAGCCTGGGCAACAGTGAGAGTCCGTCTCAAAAAAAAAAAGAGTGGGGAGAGGGGCCAGGCCAGGCACAGTGGCTCATGCCTGTAATCCCAGTACTTTGGGAGGCTGAGGCGGAGTTCCATACCAGCCTGACCAACATGATGAAACCCTGTCTCTACTAAAAATACAAGGATTAGCAGGGTGTGGTGGTGAGACTCCCATCTCAAAAAAAAAAAAAAAGGGAGGGGCCTCAGTTGCAGCTAAAGGGATCTAAGTTGGATAAACATAAAAGAGGATGGGACACAGTCACACCAGTAATCCCAGCACTTTCAGGGGCCGAGGCAGGTGGAGTGCTTGAGCCCAGGAGTTCAAAACCAGCCTGAGCAACATGGCAAAACCCTATCTCTACAAAATAAAATTACCCAGGCTTAACTGGGCGCAGTGGCTCATGCCTGTAATCCCAGCACTTTGGGAGGCTGAGGCAGGTGGATCACGAGGTCAGGAGATCGAGGCCATCCTGGCTAACATGGTGAAGCCCTGTCTCTACTAAAAATACAAAAAATTAGCTGGGCGTGGTGGTGGGTGCCTGTAGTCCCAGCTACTCGGGAGGCAGAGGCAGGAGAATGGCATGAAACCAGGAGGCAGAGCTTGCAGTGAGCCGAGATTGTGCCACTGCACTCCAGCCTGGGCAACAGAGCAAGACTCTGTCTCAAAAAAAAAAATTACCCAGACTTGGGGGCGTGTGCTTATAGTCCCAGCTACTCGAGAGGCCAAGGTGGAAGGATCACTTGAGCCTGGGAGGTTGAGGCTGCAGTGAACTCTGAGTGCACCACTACACCTCAGCCTAGGCAAAAGAGTGATCCTGTCATAAGAAAAAGATGGCTAGGTGTTGTGGCTCACGCCTGTAATCCCAGCACTTTGGGAGGCCCAGGTGGGCAGAACACCTGAGGTCAGGAGTTCGAGAGCAGCCTGGCCAACATGGTGAAACCCCGTCTCTACTAAAAATACAAAAATCCACCCTGTGTGGTGATGCATGCCTGTAATCCCACCTACTCAGGAGGCTGAGGCACGAGAATCGGCTTGAACCCGGGAGGCGGAGGTTGCAGTGAGCCGAGATTGCGCCACTGCACTCCAGCCTGGACAACAGAGCAAGACTCCATCTCGAAAAAAAAGAAAACAGATTCGTCTGATGGCCAGTGGTGCCAGGCATCAGCTATGAGACAAGGGACTTTGTAGATGTTCAAATTCTGTCTTGGCAGATGACTAAGTCATTGTGTTTTCAGATCATGGTGCAAGGTGTCAATGGTAAAAGAAATTACAACACCTCTGGGAGCTCTTTTCTGAATGAGTGATCTCCAGAATCTTGATAATCAAGCTCCTCTCCTCATGCCCTCTTCAGGTGTGGAACCACTTTGACAGCGGTTCATGCCCAGGCCAGGCCATCGGTGTCAAAACACGGCTAGACAATGGTGTCACCGGCTTCATCCCCACCAAATTCCTCAGTGACAAAGTGGTAAAGCGGCCGGAAGAACGAGTGAAGGTAGAGGACTGACTGTCCTAAGGTTGTAGTGCAATTTTCAGCTGCCCAGATCAGGCTCTCTAACTTTGGGCTGTCCCCACCAGAAATTAGGCTCTGTTCCCAGTGGCTGCTGGTGGGAAGTGTTTCAGGGAAGATTTATAACTAGTTGAAAGAAGCTAGGGTCAGAACCATTTGAATGAGTAGCAGCTTTTGTTCACTGCCTTTGTGAAATTTCAGCAAGTTCCCAGTCCTTTGGGAGAGGGCTCTTCCTGTGTGGGAAGCTGCAGTTCAGTCCAGAGGGCAGGGCCCAGCATTACATGCTGTGAAACAGAAAGGCTCTGCCTGTGCTCCCAAGACCAGGCATCAGTGCTTTAGAGGATGGGAAATAATGCATGGCACAGCTCCTGTGCACAGGGAGCCTCTGGATCCTCTAGGCAGAACCAGATGACACAGAAGGAACCTTGAGATGGTGTCTGTGGATGGGGAGGAAATCTCTAGGCTCCATTTCTGTTCTGTTATTTTCCGGCCATATATCATGCACCCACCAGATACCAGCACTGACATCGACATATGTTGTCTCTAGTCTCACATGCTGTTGGAAATGGAAATATTGTCTTTTGTCAGAGAAATTCAACTTTTTTCAGAATCACCCAGTTAGTGACATAGCTGATACCAGCTCTGCCAAATTCACTGGTTCTGAGTGTTGTGAACCCCTGAGAACTATGACTTAGGAGGGCTGGGGAAAGATAGTTCTAATAAGTGAAGCTGGGGAGATTTTTCACAAGGAGAAGAGTGATGCAGAGTGACTGGCTTTTGTCACTACTTAGACAGAAGGGCTCATATCAAGGGTAAGATACAGAAAACAGCTATTACTTTGCTTCCCCTTCAAAAAGGGAAGTCAGGCCAGGCATGGCAGCTCACACCTGTAATCCCAGCACTTCGGGAGGCCAAGGTGGGTGGATCATTACTTGAAGTCAGGAGTTTGAGACCAGCCTGGCCAACTTGGTGAAACCCTGTCTCTACAGAAAATACAAAAATTAGCCGGGTGTGGTGGCACATGCCTGTAATCCCAGCTACTCGGGAGGCTAAGACAGGAGAATTGCTTGAACCCTGTGGGTGGAGGTTGCAGTGAGCCAAGATCACGCCACTGCACTCTAGTCTGGGCGACGAGTAAGACTGTCTCAAAAAAAAAAAAGGATCGGGGGTCGGGGGAGTCAATCTTTGATGGCACCTTGGGAGCAGTAACTAGGCAACTTCATGGGAGAAGAGAAGAGTGCCAGGGACAGGGTAGATCCAGCAGGCTCCAGCTGGTTTTCCTGCCCAGAGTGGAGGCATCAGTGCAGGGCTTGGCCTGCAGTCTACAGACAAGATTCCACCCCAAACTCCCAGTCTGCCATTCAGCAGCTGGCTGGCTTTGGGCAAGTCACTTTACACCTTACACCTTTCTGGCTGGACTTTGGTTTTCTCATGTGTGAAATAGGGCATCGGGCTAGATCATCTTTGTCCCTTCCAGCTCAAATGTTCTGTGGATCTAGGTGGGAATGACTGTTCACTGCCGCATCATGAAGATTGACATTGAGAAGTTCAGTGCAGACCTGACCTGCCGCACCTCAGACCTCATGGACAGGAACAATGAGTGGAAGCTGCCCAAAGACACCTACTATGACTTTGATGCTGAAGCTGCAGACCACAAGCAGGAGGAGGACATGAAGCGGAAGCAGCAGCGGACCAGTGAGTGTGCCTCCCACCATCTCTGTGCACCCTGAATCTTGGCAGTTCTCCCAGTGCAGGATTCAGGCCACAGGATGCACATGTGTCAGTCTCCCAGTGGAAGTGGGGACTCAGCTTTGAGGTGCTGAGGCCTGGAGATGTCATGAAAAAGTCATAGGTAGGGCTGGAACCCAGAATCTCTTGGGTCACATTTTCTTTGCTAATGCCTTGTGACTCTTAAAGCCTCATTCTTTCAGTGTCCTAGGAGCCCAGGTGAACATGTCCTTCATATCAGCTAATCCAAGCCCAGAGAAGGTGAAAGAGTCTCAGAATCCCATAGTGCGTCAGAAATTAAGCCCAAACAGGGTGGCTCATGGCTGTAGCCCTGCACTTTGGGAGGCCAAGGCAGGAGGAGCACTTGAGCCCAGGAGTTCAAGACCAGCCTGGGCAACTTAGTAAGACCCCATCTCTACAAAAAAATTTAGAAATTAGCCAGGAGCCAGGTACGGTGGCTCATGCCTATAATCCCAGCACTTCAGAGGCTGAGGTAGGTGGATCACTTGAGGTCAGGAGTTCAAGACCAGCCTGGCCAAAATGGTGAACCCCTATCTCTACCAAACATACAAAACCTACCCAGGTGTGGTGGTGGGCGCCTGTAATCCCAGCTACTGAGGCAGGAGAATTGCTTGAACCCAGGAGTAAGAAGTTGCAGTGAGCCAAAATTGCACCACTATAGTATAGCGTGGGTGACAGAGTGAGATTCTGTCTCAAAAAAAAAAAAAAAAATGGCCAGGTGCGATGGCTCACGCCTGTAATCCTAGCACTTTGGGAGGCTGAGGCAGGCGGGTCACTTGAGGTCAGGAGTTCAAGACGAGCCTGGCCAAAACGGTGAAACCCCGTCTCTTCTAAAAATACAAAAACTAGCCAGGCGTGGTGGTGGGCGCCTGTAATCCCAGCTACTGAGGCAGGAGAATTGCTTGAACCTAGGAGGGAGAAGTTGCAGTGAGCCAAAATTGCGCCACTGCGCTACAACGTGGGTGACAGAATGAGACTCTGTCTCAAAAAAAAAAAAAAAAAAAAGCCAGGCATGGTGATGTGCACCGGTATTCTCAGCTATTTTAGCGGCTAAGACAGGAGGATCGCTTGAGCCCAGGAGGTCGACACTACAGTGAGCCGTGATTGTGCCACTGGCACTCCAGCCCAGATGACAGAGCACCCCAACTCAATAAATAAATAAGAAATGAAGGCCTGGTTTGTCCTGTTGCTGCCAGCTCCTAGCCCCATCACCCAGTCTGTACTGCTTTTCTGCCCTCTTCAGCATACATCAAGAGAGTGATCGCACACCCATCCTTCCATAATATCAATTTCAAGCAAGCAGAAAAGATGATGGAGACCATGGACCAGGGTGATGTGATTATCCGACCAAGCAGCAAGGGCGAGAACCACCTGACAGTGACCTGGAAAGTCAGTGATGGCATCTACCAGCATGTGGATGTGCGGGAGGAGGGCAAGGAAAATGCCTTCAGCCTGGGAGCTACTCTGTGGATCAACAGTGAGGTGAGAGCCAGTGCCTTCCCGCCTCCCATCCCACTCCTGCTTCCAGAAAGGCGCCCTTCAGGGTGCCTTCACCTGACATTAGTAACTCAGGTCATAGGTATTTTAGCTGTGCACAGCAACAAAACGGGAGGTAGTTTGAGGATTGAGTCATTTGATATCAATTTTGTTTATTTTGTCCCCTCCTTCCCTGTCCTCCAAATGTTAAAATAGTCTACCTAGAGAAAGCCAGTGGAGGAAGAGGAGAAAATACACATCTGTAGCACACACATATATCAAGTTTCTCTTTTCTGTTTTCAGTGAAGAGAAATCTGGTGAATTTTCCTGTTGTTCCCAAGCACTAGGGGAGAATCAAAGCCAGGATTTAAAGGACTTTATGCCCTGTGAGCTAATATATCTGGACATGACACAGATGGATAAACTAAGGGGACTTTGCTATGGAGTGAGGCTTCAGCAATACTGAGAAGCCCATCCCCTCCCATGGTTTCTCTTCTGGATGGATTTGATCAAGAGTCTCAGCTCTGGATATGACACATGGGGCCTTTACCTTCTTCCCACAGGAATTCGAAGATTTGGATGAGATTGTTGCTCGCTATGTCCAGCCCATGGCATCCTTCGCCCGGGACCTTCTGAATCACAAGTATTATCAGGACTGCAGCGGTGGGGACCGCAAGGTAAGCCCAGGGCCCTCTGAGGAATGACACTTGCCAATCACTTAAGGATGTACGCTTTCCCTTCAGTATAGGGGACACTCAGGCGGTGAAGGAAGTGTACATCATGCGTGCACCAGACGTTGTGTACCAAGCATGCTGCTATCCCAACCTCTCCCCCTCATTCTACCCCCAGAAATTAGAGGAGCTGCTCATCAAAACTAAGAAGGAGAAGCCCACCTTCATCCCTTATTTCATCTGTGCCTGCAAGGAACTGCCCGGCAAGTTCCTACTGGGATACCAGCCCCGGGGTAAACCCAGGTGAGCACTAGTGCTGAGAAGGTGCTGCCACTGGGGTTCATAGGCAGGCTAGAAGAGAGGGAGAGGCCCAGAGCAGTGCCCTCTCTGGCTCTGCTGGACTGCCTTTCTCCTCTCATCTGTTTAGAACAGAGGTGGAGGTTGGAGGTGGGAAAAGAGGGTGATGATTTCGAGGCAAAAAGGCAAAGATTCACATAAGAAGGGCACTTTCTTTAACACCGTAAGAAAGGAGTTCCCTTCACCTCCTCTCCCTCCCACAGAGTGACAGGAGTCACCAGACACTCTTCACCTGATTGCAGAAACTGGGGGCCAGTACACTGGTCTCTCCTGTCCACCGCCTGCCTCACCCTCACCAGGGCTTGCACACAGTGGCTCACTGTTGCTGTAATGTGCTCACTCCGCCCGCACTGAAGCGGTGGTCAGGAGAGCCTGTCTCCTGTTCTGCTCTGTCTCCTGCTCTGCCTGCTTCTGTGTGACTGACAGGCTGGCCTTCCTGAGGTATTCCTTTATCTGAGTCCCTCTAGCGCTTACCCTGAACCTAGAGGACAAAGTCCAGTTTCCTTAGACTGGAGTCTTTGTGTCTGTGATACAGACTGGTTTGTCCTGTTGCTGCCAGCTCCTAGCCCCATCACCCAGTCTGTGCTTTTCTGCGCTCTTCAGCATACATCAAGAGAGTGATCATAGAGATTGTCTTCTCTGCCTAAGCCCTGCCCCCATCCTTCCATTGGCCTTTGGCCAGGGTCATGTGCACTTCTGCTTTTATCCCTGTACTGGCTTTACCTGATACATAGCTCAGGCTGCATTAGTAGGGGCTCAGTGGCCAGATGACAGGAAGCCCTAGACTCTGGACCGTGTGCCATCTTGGGCACATCTGGAATATTGTACTCATTTCTTGAGAAGCCTGTTGACTCACCAGTGTGCTTCCAGAGGCCAGCAGCCAGGGCTAAGTGGGGCTGGAAACTGTGTCCTATGAGGAACAGTTGAGCAAACTGCGGGGGGAGGGGCCTCTAACCAGGACCAGGTGCAGCATGATAGCTTCTGGGGGAAAGGAGCTGACTCTCCTTGTGTGGCAGAATTAACACTTATGGAAGAATTAGGAGGCAGGTATCAGCCTAATACAAATGAGAACTGTGTACTATGTAGCATTATCTGGTTACCATTGATAGCTGGCCTTTATTGAGCACAACCCAGCTTTAGGCATTGTGGAACGTGCTCTGTGCATTCTCATTTATCCTCACACCCACCCCATAGGCTTAAGTGTTGGACAAATGAAGCAGAGATTCAAGTTTAGTAACTTGGTGCAGTGTGTCATATGTGGTGAATGGCAGAGCTAAAACTAGAACTAGAACTGGAACTAACCCAGAGCCCCTCTTAACTACTGTCTGCTACTCTCGGAAGTGTTGAACAAGGGCAGACTACCACCTTCCACAGCCACTGCAGAAAGATGCCTGCTTTAGGGGAGTTGCGATTTGCTGCTCTGGGAGGCCCCTTCCAACACTGGCACTATGGGACCTCGGTCTCACTTCACCGGCAGTATCCTGCCTTCATACTGCAGCCCAGTATGGTAGCACAGCCTCCAGCAAGCCTTCCTCCGGCAGCCCATATGCAGCACACAGGGAGCCACTGACTCCTTGGCCTTGACTGTATTTTGCTGTGTGCTGCTCACCTCCCTTCACAGGCCTGGGGACTAGCTGTGTCATCTCTCCTTTCCCCTAGCACCCAGAATGGCTACTTCACATGGTGGGCATCTGTTCTGGTCGCTCTCGTGGTGGGTCCCAAGTGGTTTCTGATGCATGTTTCCTTCTAAAATCCCAGGATAGAATATGTAACGGTGACTCCAGAGGGATTCCGGTACCGGGGCCAGATCTTCCCAACCGTGAATGGACTGTTTAGATGGTTTAAGGATCACTACCAGGATCCTGTACCAGGTGAGTTCTGCTCTTCCTGACTTCAGGAATGTGGCTGGAGGAACACCTAGGACCTGATTCAGAGTAGTGCCAGCCTAGGGGACCAGGTGAGGAGTAGGCTGTCACTGCAGCTGTCTTACTCCTCCCACAGCCTCCCAGCATCAGGAAAGTTCTCCATCCACTGTGCCTTTGCAGCTTCCCTTCCTCCCTCCACCTACTTCAGTGCCCCTTCCACCCCCTGAATTGGAAAACCAAAAATAGGTTTCTGGAGGGATGTAACTAAATAACCACTTCCTGCAGGCATCACCCCTAGCAGCAGCAGCAGGACCCGGACACCTGCCTCTATCAATGCTACCCCAGCCAACATCAACCTTGCAGGTGAGGAGCTTGAGCCTGGGACTGGAGGTGGGAAGGATGGAGCTAAAGGGACTTTCACCTCTAACATGCCCCTCCCCGCCCCTGTGTGCTTACAGATCTGACACGGGCTGTGAATGCCCTGCCTCAGAACATGACTTCACAGATGTTCAGTGCCATTGCTGCGGTGACAGGCCAAGGACAGAACCCTAATGCCACCCCAGCCCAGTGGGCCTCCAGCCAGTATGGCTATGGCGGCAGTGGAGGCGGCAGCAGTGCTTACCACGTATGTGGCTTGGGGAGGAGGCTCCCTGTGCAGGGTGGGGCCCATAGACTGCCCTCTTGCATTGCCCACAGGGGGCTTCACATGCACAGATGGGGCTGCCATGGCCTTGGTAACTGTCTCCAACAGATATTCCTTGTCCTCAGGCCCATTTGAAGGGGAAGAGGGTAAGAGAGGGCATAACCTTTCCATGGGCCTTTGCGATCTTTGGAACCCACAAGCCACTAGAAAGTTGACATGGTCAGGACCAGTGGGCACCACTGTGTGCTTGGTGCCGACCTGCAGGCTTCCCACTGCTGTTCAGAAGCACATACTCAGTGGAGGATCATCTGGAAAGCTTTGCTGAGCCCACCCTTGCACTTATCCAGAATTCACAGCAAGGCCAAACAAGCCCCACACCCATCCCTATTTTTTTTTTTTTTTTTTTTTTGAGACAGAGTCTCGCTCTGTCGCCCAGGCTGGAGTGCAGTGGCGCGATCTCGGCTCACTGCAAGCTCCGCATCCCGGGTTCACGCCATTCTCCTGCCTCAGCCTCTCCGAGTAGCTGGGACTACAGGCGCCCGCCACCACGCCCGGCTAATTTTTTGTATTTTTAGTAGAGACGGAGTTTCACTGTGGTCTCGATCTCCTGACCTCGTGATCCGCCCGCCTCGGCCTCCCAAAGTGCTGGGATTACAAGCGTGAGCCACCGCGCCCGGCCCTCACCCATCCCTATTTAACTGTTCATGCCTCTCCAGGTATTCCCAACGCCAGCCCAGCAGCCAGTGGCCACACCACTAATGACCCCTAGCTACTCCTACACGACCCCAAGCCAGCCCATCACCACCCCTCAGTACCACCAGCTCCAGGCCAGCACTACCCCGCAGTCGGCCCAGGCCCAGCCCCAGCCCTCCTCCAGCTCCCGGCAACGGCAGCAGCAGCCAAAGTAAGTATCTGGATGGTGGCACAGTGCAGGTCAGTGATAGGGGCAGGTGTTGTCAAGAGGCCGAAAGGCTTAGCATAGGCAGGTGCTCTGGATCCTCTGAGGGCCCTGACCACATGGTATGCCAGGAACACTAGTTTCTGGGTGAAGACAGAAGAGGGCAGTGTGGCAGCCAGTTGCTGCTGTATCTGCCTCATCCCAGCAGAGGGGCTGCTGCCCATAGGTATGAGGTTCCTTTCTGCAAGGGTACAGTGATGGGTGGGAAGACTTCCTTTTAGCAAAGTCCCAATCTCAATTTTTCTTCCCCTCCCAGGTCCAACAGCCATGCAGCCATCGACTGGGGGAAAATGGCGGAGCAGTGGCTGCAGGAAAAGGAGGCAGAACGGCGGAAACAGAAGCAGCGGCTGACACCTCGGCCCTCCCCCAGTCCCATGATCGAAAGCACCCCCATGTCCATTGCTGGCGATGCCACCCCACTCCTGGACGAGATGGATCGGTAGGGGGCCTGCTCCTCGGACTCTGGTTACCTCTGAGGCTGGGAAAGGCCTGGCCGCCCACTGCCTCCCTCCCTGCCCCTCCTTTTCTGTCCATAAAGTGGCGTGAAGTGACGTTCTCTTTGGTGGTCAACCTGGATGGGTGACAGGCTGGATGGCCTTGTGAACTTGAGCTCAGTGTATGGTAGGCAACAATTCTCCCACTCCAGACCCTCACCGACCACCTGTCCTGGGACCAGGCTGGGAGGGGAGTGTGGCAGGGAGGAGGAAGAGGAAGGTGAGAATGAGTAGAACGGTTTTGTATTCTACTCCCTACAAGCCATTTTGAACTTCTGCCCTCACCGGACTCTGGGCTGTGACTGGGGCACCAAACTCAGCACATGAGTCTCCCCTAGCTCTCGTGGGGAGAGGGATGCTATTTATTCAGTTTGGGGCAGGAGGGAGAGGAGGGAAAGTATTTCTGACCCTGATGCCAACAGCCGGGTGGCTGTCCAAGCAGGATTGCAGGGGACACAGGGAAGCACTGCCCAGCCCCTGCCTGGCTGCCCTTTTCCCCCCTGCTGCTGCCACCGCTTCCTGCCTGTCATTTGAATAAAGTGTTTCTATTGAGCTCTTGCCAAAGCCTCTCTCTCCAACTCTCCAGCTCTTTGAGGGGTGGCTTTCAAAGCAGTGTTTGGAGCTCCAAGGACTCCCCTGACTCCTTCTGATCCATCAGAGGCAAAGATTCATAGACTAGAGGCAGCTTCTGCATCAGACTGCCTGGGGCACATCCCTGCTCTGCTTCCCAGCCGGGTGACCCTGTGCCAGTTCCTGCTGGCTTACAGCTGGCTTTCTTACCTGTAACATGGAGATAGTGATACCTGCCTCATCAGCTGCTGTGAGGACCAAGGCAGCGTGTGCAAGCTCCTTGGCCCAACACCTGGTACCTCGCAAATGTTACCCAGTATTATTACACCCACTCACTCACCCACAGCACAGCTGCCCCATCCGCCCATGCCTGCTGGTCTTCTCTGGCATCCTGGAGAAAGGCCACAAGTAAATCTGGATTTCTCAACTTGAGCCTCTGCCGTTCATCTCTTCCCTTTTCCCAACTGGGCCTTGGTCTCTGGCAAGCTGTCAGCAGTAAGGTGTTCCTGCTCCAGGATGGGGCCCTGCTCACCTGCTCCCCTCCAACACACTGGCCCTGGCCCTTTGTCCCTGCCCCACTGCATTTTTTGTTCTGAACTCCTGCCATCCCTGTGTCTGCACAAGGGCTTCGTCTCACAACTCTGTGAGTCCATGCTGGGAGAGTGGGGCTTCTGGCTCCCTTTCTTTTGCTTGGGGCTCAGCAGAGAAGTCAGAAAAGGCCACTGCTGCCCAGACGTGGCACACTCCCTCCCCTTGTTTTTCTTCATCAAGATCTGGGGGAAGGGGCCAGCTCTGCCAGGAACTCAAGTCAGCTCCCTTCAGCACAAAAGGGCTACAAGGGAGGAGCTAGACCACCAGCTGGGAAGGTCAGTCTCTGGTAGTACCACGAGCACCTTCTGCAGAGCCACTTAGAGGAGGGAAAGGCCAGGCACAGGGGCACAGAGTGGGTTAAAAAGTTCTGTTTATTGGGGGTATCACTGCAGACAGTACTGCCTGTCCCAGAAGTGGATTTCACACAGACTGGTCTCTCCTAGCAGAGAGGGGAAGCCCTCCTTCCCACCCCAGATGCACTCTTCCACCTTGTCCTAGCAGGTAGGAAGAAATAGGGCTGTGCCCCTTCCTTTCCCTCCCACCTGCCTTCCCATGGGCTTCCTTTGTGAAAGCTGGATTGCCTTTGAGAAACCCCTGCAGCCCTGAGCCCACCCCTTGCCCTGCAAGAAACAGCCAAGTTGGAGGGAGAGAACAGCAGCAGAGGGCCAGCCACAGGCTCGAGGGCATTTATTCTGCACCCCGACCACCATGGCCTCAACTGAGGTTGGGGTTTGATCCTGGGGGAGATTTTCTCTTGTTTACCTTCCTGGCTTGTGAGTGCTTTGCCCCTGTCTTTTTGGCCTGGACTGTGTTCTTCTCTCTCTTCCTGGGCGATGATGATTCCACAATATCCTGGCTGGACAGTTCTCCCTGCCCCCAGCCATTGTAACTGTCCTCGCTCTCCAGCTCTTCCCGGCTTTCTGGGCTGGACTCGGACATCCTGGCCAGCTGTCTTGGACTTAATGATCGGCTCGCGTCTGGCGGGGAAGGCTCCGATTTAAGCGGGCTTTTCTTCTTAGTCAACTGGCCTTTCTTGGCTTTTTTCTTCAGCTTTGCCTTCTCATCCATCTCCTCCTCCTTGTCTTTCTCTTTTTCCTTTTTCTTCTTTACCTTCTTGATCACCTTGCTGCCTTGACCCCTCCCTGTGGGGCTCTCAGAGCGCCAGATGGTGATGGGCGCTGCAGAGTCAGGGGTACCAGTGGCCATGCTGGTACCTAGGTCGGGGGAGGCAGTGGCGGGCCCCACCTGCGTTGGGATGGGGGGCTTGCTTTCCTCCTTCTCCTCTTCCTCTTCTTCATTTAGATCATCTGCCCCACACTCATGGTAGAGGGGATGGTGGACCACTGCCACAGAGACAGGTCTGTAGCTTTTGCACCTGGGAGGAGGGACGACGGGGGAAGTTTGACAGAGAGTAGGGGGCAGTGCCCTGTAGAGGCCTCTTCCCCATCAGCCCACCGGGGCTCACTCACCAGCCATACCAGAATCGATCCACATGCTCCTCCTCCGGTGTGAGCTCAAAGCAGGGGGACTCGATGACATGGGAGCAGGTTGGGCCCGCGCCCCGGGAGCTGCTGCTATCCTCTGAACAGTCCTTCAGCCTGCCACACATGGGACTCTCAGCCTGGCTCCCATCACTCCCCCAGGGACCCAGAGCCAGAAGCCTAAGGGACAGTGGGCTTCCGCTGGGCCTGTCTCAGGCCGCCAACAGACCTCCTCCCCATTTCTCTTAGAGCAGAGCAAGGTGTGCAGAGCTGGGACTGGGCTGGCAGCACCAATTCAAAGCTGAAGAGGCAAACCAAAGGTTGAAGGGGAGACCACAATGAAAGTTCGGACCTGGCTCTGCCATGGGTCCCCCAAGGGGGTGGGCCCTCACCTAGAATTACAGTTGCAGTGGTTGACAGAGTGTAGGTGCAGGCTGTGGCGGACACAGTCAGAGGCGAAAGGGTAGATGATGTGCCCAGTGCACTGCTTGTGTTTCCAGCAGCACTTGTCAGGCTCCTTGCAGTCACCTGAGGGGGCAGGGGTCTGGGTCATCAGCAGCAGCCGCAGACCTCTGGGTCTTCCCACAGCTCAAGCTAAAACCTCACCAAATTCACCTGCCACCACCAGCTGTCCACCCCAAGAAGTGTTTCTGCTTCAGTAGTAGTAACTTGGCCCCAGAGTAACCCCATGTCCCAGCAAAATGTCTGGTTCCATGTCTGATACACAGGAGACCCTTACCAAGCCCCCTGCAGTCCTGTGATTCCCTGTTACTTCTGTCCTCTCCCTCCAGTGGGAGGCCTCCACCAGCTCCTGCCTGCCCCTCCCCCAGCTGCCCACAATGAGTGGTGGCCTTGCTGCACAAGGCGCCTGGTAGGAGAAGGCCCTCCTGCTGTGGCACCCCAGAGCCCCAGGAGCAGCAGAGCCGCAGCATCCTCAGTTCCTACACCTGCCCTGGCCCGCGCTCATCTCTCACAGCCTGGCCAGGAGCTAAGGCCTGCATCATGCTCCTTAGCTTCTGACTCGTCCTTCCCTCGCCACTTCCCCCTCCTCCCTTCTCCTTCAAGCCCCCTTTTTTCTCCCGCCTGACACCTTTCTCACTCCCCTCCCTTCCCATGCCCCCCTCTTGATCCTTTCCCTGCTCTTCACTCAGCACCTTCCCACGCTCTCCCCAGTCCCTAGAGCCCCAGGCTTTCGAATGACCCACCCCCAGCCTAGGCACCCTTTTAGGCAGCACAGAGACCACATCCCCTTTCCCAGGGCACAGGAAGAAGCTGCTGGGGTAAGAATTTGGGGTCAGGGAAAAGCCCTGGAGAAAGGCCCCCACCTCTGTTGCTGAGCTCAATGCCAGTCCTGAAGACAGGAGAGTTTCCCCGGTCTACCACCACTGCCTCACCTCTGACCCTGCCTAAGGCCCGGCTGTCCCCTCAGGCTGCTATCTCAAAGGTAAGCCCATGAGGCGACTCTGCCTCTCACAGCCCAGAATCTCTCTCATCCGACAGAGGACAAGGGACCTTACCTCGGATTCCCCAGCACCCCTAGGGGAGGGAGGGAGCAGGCACTGGCCTGGGGTGCTGTGGCTGGCTTACCCTCAAACAGGCCGAGGATTGTGCCTTTGCCAGCCCCCACGAGGAGTGGAACTAGGGTGAGACCTCATACCGGCCACCAGCCAGGAATGAGCCCAGGCTGTGGGTGTGAGTCCAAGTGGCCTCACAGTGCAGCAGCTTGGCGTGAGGCTTACCCACATTTCTTCCTCCTTCCCTTCCCCACATGAGGCTGTGAAGTCCTGGGTCCTCACTACACCGCTGACCCATGGGTGATCTGTGTCTCTCTCCTCCCCTCTTGTACCCTTTATCCCCCGGGAAGATGAGGAAGGCATGGGTGTGTGACAGGACCCTGAAACTTCACCACCATCTCGGCCTTCCTCAGCACGGCTGAGCTGGGCCAAAGGGCAGCATAGTGGCAAAGTGCCCTGAACTTGTAGTCAGGCCTAAGCCCAAGTCGTGGGTCTGTCACTTACTAGCCGGGTGGCCTAGGGCAAATTTCTTTACTTCTCTGAGCCTTTAATTTCCTTATCCACAAAATGGGATGGTGGTCACACCAATTTTGCAGGGTTGTTGGGCAGACTCAATTCACATATGTCAAAGATACTTATGTGCCGTAAAGTTCTATACAAACGAATGGGGTGATTGCCGCCTTGAGAAAGGGGTCCCCTCTGGCATCTGTAGGGGATGGGTTGAGGATGGGGCAGCATCAGGACCACACTTCCCCTCCCTCCCTGCCTTAGGACCAAGCTTCCACCAGGTGTCAGCTTTCCCAGGTGAGGGGTGATGAGGACCCCCTGGGTCAAAGGTCTCCTGGACCCACCTTCAGAGAAGGTAGACACATCAGTGCTGGACGCCACACCAGCCAGCAGATGTCCTCTCTCCCAGCTGGGTAACCTGTTTACATCTGAGAGAGCACAGAGTGGCAGTGGTGGCAGCAGCCCCCTCCCTGTGCCATTTATTCACCAAACATACCCCGAGAAGCTCCATATGTCAGGCCCTCGCTGCATCCTGGAGATGCAGAGATTAAACAACAGTCCCTGCTCTTAAGGGGTTGCAGGGGGTGGGGCGGTGAGGGGAGGGGAGAGGGACACGACAGTAATGTGATGCAGATGCTGACAGGGAAATGGTAGCACAGGACAAGGGCCACCTACCAGGACTGGAAAGGAGGACTGGGGACTATGGAAGGCTTCTTGGAAGGAGCATCACTATAGTTAGAGTGATGAATAGGAGCCAGCCAGGGTCTAGGCAAGGAGGGACAGCTCCAGAAACTGTCCCAGGGGGTGTGGAGCCTGGACAGAGGATGACCCTAAGCAGACCTCCAACTGGGGTGGCAGCTTCCTCAGCCATTAGCAGCCACAAGACAGAGTCTGCCCCTTTGCCTTTCCTTCCCACAACTAGCTTTATCCCTTGAGGCACTGGACTTGAGGTCTGCTTAAGGAAGGGAAGCTGATTGCTTGGGGTCTTCAGCAAGCCTTCAGTGGCACTTGGTCATCCTCCTACAAGTCTCTGGTCAGCTCCTCCTCCTGTTTTCGACAGCACGGCAAGTACTCAAAATTTGTTAAATGAACAAAAGAATGAATGAATGACTTTAAGCACTTCCTGGAAACTCCTGCAACCACTGTTTCTCTCAGCAGATAATTTCACCACCATTATCTGTGGACAGTCCAACCCTCATCAACTTTGCTTGCCTGGGAAAAGGGTGTCCCTCCTTTCTCATGCCCAAAGCATCTATATTTTAGGTCCCAGCCAGAATTGACACCTTCTCCTTCTTTACTGGCTTCTTTTTCCCCCCTTTCAGGCTATAGACATCATAAAACAAAACACTCTGTCAGGCCGGGCGCGGTGGCTCACGCCTGTAATCCTAGCACTTTGGGAGGCCGAGGCGGGCGGATCATGAGGTCAGGAGATAAGAACATCCTGGCTAACACGGTGAAACCCCGTCTCTACTAAAAAAAATACAAAAAATCAGCCGGGCGTGGTGGCGGGCGCCAGTAGTCCCAGCTACTCTGGAGGCTGAGGCAGGAGAATGGCGTGAACCTGGGAGCCGGAGCTTGCAGTGAGCCGGGATGGCACCACTGCACTCCAGCCTGGGCGACAGAGCGAGACTTCTGGCTCAAAAAAAAAAACACTCTGTCAATCCTGTTTCTCCTACCACTGCATATCCCCCTTTCAATCCAAATTGATTAACTCATTCAGAGGACATATGTTGGGTGGCTTCACTCGGCACTAGAAAAGAGGCCCAGTCCCTACCTTCTGTGAGCTCAGTGTCTTCACCTCTTTCTTCTCTTCCAGCCACCTGCAACATAGCAGCCATCCGCCCCCCAATCTGAATAGCTTTGGCAAGGTCCACCAGCAGTTTCCCAGCAGCCAAATCCAGTGGGCTTCTTATCTCACTTGACCCCGTTTTTTGTTTTGTTTTGTTTTTTGTTTTTGTTTGTTTTGTTTTGAGATGGAGTCTCGCTCTGTCACCCAGGCTGGAGTGCAGTGGTGCGATCTCGGCTCACTGCACCCTCCGCCTCCCGGGTTCAAGCAATTCTCCTGCCTCAGCCTCCTGAGTAGCTGGGATTACAGGTGCGCGCCACCACAGCTGGCTAATTTTTGTATTTTTAGTAGAGACAGGGTTTCACCATGTTGGACAGGCTGGTCTCGAACTCCTGACCTTGTGATCTGCCCTCCTTGGCCTCCCAAAATATTGGGATTACAGGCGTGAGCCACTGCGCCCGGCCTCACTTGACCCTGTTGACCAATGAATCTCCTTCTTCTGCAAACTGTTCCTTAGGCTACCATGGCAGACCTCATCTTTCTCTTCCTTCTCTAACCAGCTCTTTAGTTCTTCCCTGTCTCCTTTGCTGTCTCCTCTGGTTTTGCTGTACGCCTTAAATTGGTGATTACAAGAGTTCTGACTTGGTCACCTCCTCAGAAGGCTCTACAAAAGCATGTCCTGGATAACTTCATCAACTTCCATGTTTTCAACATCCACCAATGAAATGACATAAATCTGTAATCCCATCATTTTGGGAGTCTGAGGCGGGAAGATCACAAGCCCAGGAGTTCGAGACCAGCCTGGGCAACATGGCAAAACCCCATCTCTACAAAAAATACAAAAATTAGCTGGCTTAGTGGTGCAGACCTGTAGTCCCAGCTACTCAGGAGGCTGAGGTGGGAGGATCACCTGAGCCCAGGGAGGTCGAGGCCGCAGCGAGCCATGATCGCGCCATTGCATTCCAGCCTGGGCAACAGAGTGAGACCCTGTCTCAACTAAAATATATGCCTTTGATTCTAAATCCCCACCACAGCCCCATTCTATGGATGAGAACACAGAGACTCAGAGAAGATAAGTAATTTGTCCAAAGATACATGTTAATAGACAGCAGAGGTAGGATTCAAACCCAGGTCTTCCTGGTTCCATAGCCTATGCTCTTTCAGCCCTGTCTACTTACTGTTGGCTGGGGACACACCCCTGTAAACAAAGGTCATTCTGTATGTGAAGCTCCACAGCCAAGCCTTTTTTTTTTTTTTTTTTTTTCAGATGGAGTCTCGCTCTGTTGTCCCAGCTGGAGTGCAGTGGCGGGATCTCGGCTCACTGCAAGTTCTGCCTCCCGGGTTCATGCCATTCTCCTGCCTCAGCCTCCAGAGGAGCTGGGACTACAGGCGCCCACCACCACGCCCGGCTAATTTTTTGTATTTTTAGTAGAGACGGGGTTTCACCATGTTAGCCAGGATGGTCTCGATCTCCTGACCTCGTGATCCGCCCTCCTCGGCCTCCCAAAGTGCTGGGATTACAGGCGTGAGCCACTGCGCCCGGCCCACAGCCAAGCCTTAAAACCACATTCTGCTTGAGTGAGCCGGCGAGGCAGAGGTTGCAGTGAGCTGAGAGCGCCACAGCACTCCAGCCTGGGCGACAGAGTGAGAATCTGTCTTATAAAATAAATCACGTTCAGCTCCATATGCAAAACCTGTCCTACCAGGCCGGGTCAGTGGCTCATGCCTATAATCCCAGAATTTTGAGAGGCCGAGGTGGGCGGATCACTTGAGGTCAGGAGTTTGAGACCAGCATGGCCAACATGGTGAAATCCCTTCTCTACTAAAAATCCAAAAATCGGCCAGGCGTGGTGGCACATACCTGTAGTCCCAGCTGCTCTGGAGGCCGAGGCACGAGAATCGCTTGAACCCCAGAGGTGTAGGTTGTAGTGAGCCGATATCGTGCTACTGCACTCCAGCGTGGGCAGCAGAGACAGCGGGAAGGACAGGTGTTTTTTTGAGGCACAGTCACCTTCCTACTGCACCTGCTTTTCAGCTCCAACACTACCAATTCCTCACCCTCTGGTTTTACTCAGTCTGGACTCCACAGCCTCCCTTATCCACCCTGGACCCTAAAGTCATGCCGCTGGGGCCTCAGCCAGGGTGAGGAACCAAAAACTCCTCTGCCTTGCTGTTTTAGGAGCCACCATGAAAGAGACACACGTGGCCAGGCGCGGTGGCTCACGCCTGTAATCCCAGCACTTTGGGAGGCCGAGGTGGGCGGATCCCGAGGTCAGGAGTTCAAGACCAGCCTGACCAACATGGTGAAATCCCGTCTCTACTAAAAATAAAAATAAAAAAATAAACAAAATAGCTGGGCGTGGTGGCGCGCGCCTGTAATCCCAGCTACTCAGGAGGCTGAGGCAGGAGAATTGTTTGAACCCGGGAGGTAGAGGTTGCAGTGAGCCGAGATTGCGCCACTGCACTCCAGCCTGGGCGACAGAGCGAGATTCCATCTCAAAAAAAAAAAAAAAAAGCATACATGCAGGGTCAGAGCCTGTTTCCTCTCCACTCACTAGCTCCCCCAGAGCTCGGACACCCATCAGCTCTGTTTGTGAAGGAGACGAGGGGAGGAGGGACAAAGGGGAAGACGAATTTAGTAACTCTCTTCAGAGCTGAGAAAAGCAATCTGCTCTTTAGTTCCAGAGGACAGGAGGAGAGCTCTGACCAGCAGCAGTCCAGAGTTCCTGCAGCAGGAGTGACTGACAACACACAATGAATGAGGAGGGTGAAAGAAAGTGGGAGGCTTACGGCGTCTTTCCCCGTGAGGCGTTAATCGGCGCACAGAGGCCTAACTCAAAACTCACAGGTTATGCTCATCTGTGCAGAATCCTCCCGTCCTGCGGGGCCGAGGAGCTCTCCTCGCCCTCGAGGCACTGGGGGTGGGCACCAGAGCAGCCGAAAGGAGTAGGGCGGGAAGGGAGGGAAGGAGAAGGGAGGGAAGAAACTAGCAGAGGAAGGAGGGAAGAGGAGGAAGCAAGGGAGGGGCAGTGCGCCCGCGTCTCCTTGGAAATGCCTCTCTGGCCTCGCCGCCGCGGAGGTAATTGTGATGCCACGCGTGGAACCCTCAGTCTCCTTGGTCCACCCTCAGGGTCAATGGAACCGCCCGCTCCCGCCCCGGCGTCCGGGTGGGCGCTGGTCCACGGGTTCCAGCCAAGGCCGGCGATTCAAGGGCAGCGGCCTGCACCCGGTGCCACCCAGTCCGATAGCCAAGAGTTCCAGCTCTGGCTGGAGCCAGACTTCCCGCCCAACCCGCGAGCGACCTAGCAGGGCCTCAGGACCCCAGTCCTCAATCATTGGCCTGCGGCTCGACGGGAGCCCGCCCCCGGCCCTAGCTCCGCCCCGGCCTAGCACTGGGCCCCGCCTCTCTCGTTGGTTTGCCCGCCTCCCTAGTCTGTTTGCCGGCCTCCCGCGTGCGCCGCTCGGGGTCTGCGAGCCGGGTCGCGCCCTCTGCCCAGCCCCTGCCCCGCCCCTCTTACCGCGGCACCTGCTCTCATCCCACGAGCGGGCCTTGGGCTCGGTCTTTTCCTTAGTCCATCTTTCAATTGTGAGCGTCGTCCTGACCCACATCGCTCTCCGCCCAGGTCTTCGTCTCTACAGGACTCTTGCGTGAAGTCCAACCCTGAGCCTCAGCCCGGCCGAGCCCTCGGCCCAGCCGTGGACTCCAGTCTCGGCTTCGCCCCCGCCTAGCCCCTAACACCACCTCATGCTGGCGCAGCCCCCGCCCGCCTCCCCAACCCGGCTCCAGGCTGCGTAGTCTTCCCAGCTGGGTCTCAGCGTCAGCCGCGTTGTTCATCCGGGGCCTCCCGGCGCCTCCCAGGCCCCTCTTTGTTCCCCCTGTAACCCTAGGATTTCCCCTTTATCTCAGACCTTAACCTTACAGGCCCAGCTCTCACCACCCATCTCTGGTTCCAGCTTGCAGTCCAAACCCCAGATTTTCACCCTGCCTCCAGATCGTAGCCCCAATTCTTAGTGTTACAAGAAGCCTTGCCCCCAGCCCCATTCTTAGCCCCGCCCCGGCCATTCTCTAAACCGCACACTCCCGTCCCGCTCCCCGCCCCGCCGACCCTTGGGAACCCAGCCGCAGCCCCGCTTCTGCCCGCCGGCGAGCGAGCGAACCCCATCTCTACAAAAAATACAAAAATTAGCTAGCTTAGTGGTGCGCACTTGTAGTCCCAGCTACTCGGGAGGCTGAGGTGGAAGGATCCCCTGAGCCCAGGGAGGTCCTGGCGTCGCCATTTCCACTCCACCGTCCGGGCTTCGAGGTCCCTGCAGCTCTGGTGGAGCCCGGGCTTCCCCTCTCTCCGCCCACAGGCCTCTCCCAAGGCCTAACTCCCGGCTGGGGACCTGATGTCGGCTCCCAGCCCCTGCGCCACCCCACAGCGTTCCCCGCCCCTGGCGCCCATGGGACACCCTATTCTAGAGACAATACTGCCCAATAGAGTCGTAAGCTTATCCTGATAGTCTGGAGAACAGGGCAGGCTGCATTCATAGGAACCTCATCCCAATGACACCCCTCACGCCCTCAGGTACAACATACACCCTCTGCGCATGCATATATCACACACACACAAAATATACTCACCACACACAGACTAATACAACATGCACACGGAACACAGAACTCCCACAACCGGTGCAGCACAAACACCACACCTGGACTGTGGTGCTGGCTTCACACACATCTGTTAACAGGCAAGGCAAGGGTGAGGAGCCTAGCGCTGCGAGGGAACAGAAATGTAAAAAATAATCACAGGAGAGTGTGAAAAGAAGTTATCGCCATATCGCCAACATTCCATGCACCACACCCCTCAACTTCTCTTGGCAGCAGCTTCCAAAGCCAGGATGAAGAGGAGGGGAAAGGATGGGGTCCACACCTTGTTTTTTCCGCCATCATCCAGGGGCTCTGCTGCTGCTGCTATTGCTCTGCCTGATCCCCACCTTCACTTTCCTCCAGACCCAAGTCCGGAGTGGGTAGGCTGCTGCCCAGACCCTCCTTCCTGTGGTAGCTCTAGAGAGTCCAGGAACTGCGAGGGAGGGGAAGCCAGGAGAAGCGAAGTCTGCAGAAAAACCAACCATCCTGGTGAGAGCGGAACCGGGAATGGAACAGAGCACTTGGCAACTGGAAGCCAGAATCTGCCTTCTAACTTGGACACCCCCTTAGCCTCCCAGGATGACACGAGGCCATAAGTCCTCCTTTGTTGACCCAGATGTCTGAGGTGCTTCCAGCTACTCTGGAACTCTGGGTTAGATGTCAACAGGGAGCCAGGGTCTTGGTCACCTTTCCCCATATAAAAGTTAATGGCATAAACAACCAAAAAAAAAAAAAAAAACAAAAAAAAGAAAATGGTTATAATAACTCCTTGAGTTCAAGCAATTCTCCTGCCTCATCCTCCCAAGTAGCTGGAACTACAGGCACGCACCACCACGCCTGGATAATTTTTGTATTTTATTTTATTTATTTTTTTTTTTTACCAGAGGGAGTCTCACTCTGTCACCCAGGCTGGAGTGCAGTGGCGCCATCTCAGCTCACTGCAAGCTCCGCCTCCCAGGTTCAGGCCATTCTCCTGCCTCAGCCTCCCAAGTAGCTGGAACTACAGGAACCAGCCACCACGCCTGGCTTATTTTTTGCATTTTTAGTAGAGACGAGGTTTCACCGTGTTAGCCTGGATGGTCTCGATCTCCTGACCTTGTGATCCGCCCGCCTCGGCCTCCCAAAGTGCTGGGATTACAGGCGTGAGCCACCGCGCCCGGCCTAATTTTTGTATTTTAATGGAGACGGGGGTTTCACCATGTTGGCCAGGCTGGTCTCGAACTCCTGAATTCAAGTGATCTGCCTGCCTTGGCCTCCCAAAGCGCTGAGATTACAGGCATGAGCCACCGCACCCGGCCTGGAAAAGTATTTCTTAAAGGGAAGGCAAGAAAAGGGTGAAAAAAAGAAAAAGATTCTCCAGTGGTGAAAATTTGGGTATAAGCACCAAGTAGGAGGACACGTGTGGGGAAAGGATCAGGGGAAAGGGCTCTCAAAGCCAGCCATTCAGACTTCACCCAGCGAGGGCCCAGTGCAGCCCCCAAACTGATCTTTCAGCTCCCAGCCTACCTGAACCTGCCCAGGGGCCAGGGATGGCCAGCACAGCATCCCCAGGGGACTCTACTGCCAAAATGGCCACACAGTCATGCCTATTCCACATCCATCATCCCCGGCAAAGAACTCCAGCCCCAAAGTGCTCGTAACAAAGAGATTTTAATGCATAAGGCACAATGAGAGGCTGGAATCATTAAGCATCCTCATACACAAAGGGCCCAGCAGGCTGAGCAAAAGAACAGAGACACTCTCCCCCACTACCACTGGGCACCCTGGACAGTCCCCTGAGGAGTAGGGGGCATCCAGTCTTTGGCACAGTGCCTGGGGGCAGGAAGTGACTAGCATGGTCCCAGCTACCCCTCTGTGGGAATACTGCCACCAAGAGGCGGCTCTTTGGTCTGGATAAAGTCAGTGCAAATGTCCAGGGGTCAGGCTCTAGAGGAATGAGGGTGGCACAGTGCCCTAGGGCTGGGCAGTCTCTGAACAGTCTCCTCAGCCCTCATGGGCAACATGTGGGCTTCTTCTTGGTGGCAGTTAGGTAGAGGTTGCTGTCATCACTGTTGATGCCTAAAGAAGGGCGGAAAATATGTGAAGCAGGGATTGGAGGCTCACTGTGCCCTCTGCCACCCTCAACCAGGCAAGCACTCACAGACAACATCCCCAATGCGACGAGCCCCCGATTTCTCCAGCTCAGCCAGCACATTGGCCTCAAAGGTCAGTGCTGCCACACGGAAGAAGAATTCTCGGACATTCTCACCTGACACAGGGAGCAGATAGGTGCTCAGGGGCAGTGCCGGGTCTGGGGACACAGGGCACTGCTGGAAGTGTAGCGTGAGAGGAGAGCCAGGCAAGAGTGTCACAGCAGAGCCCTAAAGCCTCCAACTCACCAGTGAGAGATGAGACTGCCCAGTACTCAGCCTTCATCTCCTGGGCCACCTGGAGGGCATCTTTCTCCATCAGCGCATACTGAGCAGGGGTCTGAGGGAAGGCCAGAGTCAGAGGGGGGCATTCCCTCACCAAGCTGGGAAGTCCCCCCACTGGCACACTCACATTCAGATCCTTCTTGGAACCTACAAGGAAGAGAAGCACACTGGAAGGGTCATTCTCCTTCAGGGCATCAGCCAGCCACTGCCTGCCATGGGAGGTGGAAAGTGAGGGATGAGTGAGCCTGCAGGGCCCCTCCCGCTGACATTCATAGGCCCAATTACCCCCTCTCTGGTCCTACATGCATTCTTCTTCTTCCTGACCACCCCTCTGTTCTGAACCCTCTCTTCCCGGAGCCTCCCATTATATTGCAGGATGCTCACATACTTGGTATGTTCCAGAGATGCCACATCATTCAGGTTGAAGACAATGATGATGGCTGGAAGAGTGGCAGAAACAGCCCCAAGTTGGCAAGGAAGACACTACTGCTCATTTCCCCAATCCTTCCAGCTCCATATGAGAAGCCATGTGCACTCTGAGACCCACCTACCCCACTTCACCCAGCCCCTTACCTTGAGCTCCTCGATAGTAGGTTGACGCAATGCATTTGAACCTCTCCTGTCCAGCGGTATCCCAACTGGGAGGAAGGAAGAGTGAAGCACAGGTATGTATGTTGGGGGGTGTGGGTGCTGGGGAGAAGGGATAGCTGGAAGGGGTGTGGAAGCACTCACAGCTGCAAACTGAAGGGGATGCCCAGCACCTCAAATCGTTCCATCTCGAAGTCCACTCCAATGGTGGCCTTGTAGTTCTTATCAAAGGTGTCTTTGCAGAACCTGAGAGGGTACCAGATGCTGTGATCTGGAGCCAGCCCACCTGGCTAGGCTTGGCCCCACCCTGCCCAGCTCAGCTCCAGCACCCCCTTACCTATTAATGAGGCAAGTCTTCCCCACCGACAGGTCCCCCACCACGATGACCTTGGAGATCTTAAACCTGCTGGACACAAGAGTGGGCAAGGGGAGTGGGCACGAGCTCTTTCACCCTAGGGAGTTCCAATGCTCCTGACTAGGTCCAGAAAGGCAGCTGCACCCAGGCTGAGGGTATTATAGACACCAAAGGTAGCTGCACCCAGGCTGAGGGTATTATAGACACCAGGCATCCCAGGCAGCTGCATGGACAGATGTGCTGGGGAGGAGGAGTGTTTTGTGCTCCAGCAGCAGAGAGACATGAATTTGAATCCCAGCTCTCACACTGACTAGCTGTGTGACTTTGGACACGTTATTTAGCCTCTCTAAGCCTCAGTTTAAACATTTAAGTAAAGTTAGTATATATTTTACTGGGTCATTGTGAAGGTTAAAATGAGATAAATGTCCTATATTTTAAGACACCCTCCCCCCCATTTTAATGTCTCTGAAATCAGGATGTATCTTAAGTGATAGACTTTTCCATTCAATAAAGATAATGATAGTACCCAACACTGCCTGGCACACAGCAAATGCTCAATTAATGGTGCCAATTGTTATCCGTATTATCTTTAAAACCCACAATAAGACTCATCCCTGTAAGCACGGCCAGACCCCTGCTCTGGGGCTCCATGGATGCTATGTGGGGATCTGAGCAGGTGACCACCTTCTCATTTCAGACACCTTAGTCTCTACTCAGGAATCCAGCTGCCACCCTTCTACCCAACCCCATCTCATAGAACTCACAACAACCTTGTTGGGAAAAAATGAGAGGATACAGGGGCTTAAAGAGGGGGAAATAACCATATAGCTGGTAGGGGCTGAAATGAAGCCCCAAGGGGGCGGTTGTTTACCCTCGCTATGACTATAGAGTTTCCTGGGACCTCCTCTCTTTGTTGTGGGTGTCCCTAACTCACCCCACGGTGCCTGTCCGGTGCTCCTGGCAGGCGCAGGTGACGCGGGGGTGGAAGTCTTTGTGCCCGTGCAGAGCGGCCTCCTTCCTCAGGCACTTAGGGGGAAGGATGGAAGAGAATGGAGCTTCCTACTCCTGGCCCTTGTCCCGCAGCCAAGCGGCCCGGGTAGGGGTGGAGTGCAGGGACCACCCAGAAGCACCAGGCCTAGCTGGGTGGCAGGGCTGGGCCCAGTCCTCTAACTGGTCTGGTGCCGCCTCCGCCCCGCCCCGCCCCGCCCACACCCCGGGCTGTAGACGGAAGCCCGACGTGGCCCCGGCGCCTACCTGGGGCAGCTCCGCCAGGACGCGATCCCTCCGCACGGGTGCCAGAATGTTCATCCTGCCCGCGGCCTTGCAGGGCGCCCTGAGAAGGCGCCGAGGCCGGATCCGCGCCAGCGACCCGGGCGCGTGGAGACCCAACGATCACCCGCGGCCGGGGTGTCCCGACTACAACTCGGGGCCACGGGGACCCTACGGGAGCCCGCGGTCTCGGAGACGCTACGACCACCGCGGGCCACGGAGATGAAACAATCACCCGGGGCCGGGGCGAGCCCACAATCACCCGGGCCCTGGGCGTCCCGAAGATGACTCTGGGGCGAGGAGACTCCTCGGCCGCCAACTGGGGGCGGGGAGTCCCGTCTGGTGGGGGCCGGGCCCGCGCAGACCCTACGATTACGCGGGGCCGGATAGTTCCTACAATAACCCGGGGCCGCGGAGACCCGACGTCATCTCGGGGCTGAGGCTGCCCTACCATTACAGAGCTGCCCGGGGGCGCAGAGCGGCCCCGCCACACGGGGTCAGTGTGGGCAGGGGCGGCGCTGCCAAGGCCCGCAGGCCGCTGGAGGAGGGGGCGAGGGGCCCAGTCCGGCTACAGGGCCTCGAGTCCCACTCCGCTCGGGCTCCGCCAACGCTGTAACACGATCCCCGGAAATTCCTGGAGAAGGGCCGCCCCCTGCCCCTCTCCTGGCCGCTCCAGGCCTCGCTGCCCGCCCTCGCCTCCCCCTCCTCTCCACCCCTCTGCGTTGCCCCGCTCAGGCTCCCTCGTCTGACGCTTCACCGGGCACCAGGACCGCCCCCACCCAGGCTGGAGCCTATCCAGATAGGGACTTCCCAGGCTGCTCTCCCCTGCACCTCTATGCCCGGCTGCGCCTTCATGGGGACCCTTACCCAGCCGAATTGGTGATGGGGAATCGGAGACTGCTGCGCAGCATCTGGCGATGCCAGGAACCAGCAGGGAGGGGAAAGGGGGAGAGAAGGGGCCCAAGGAGAGGCGGCGCTTCCCTCCTCAACTCCAGGCCTGGGAGGTGACTCATAGAGTCTGCCCCCGCTCTCCCTTCTGCCCTGGGAGGTCGGGGGTGGGGGTGGTGGAGGGGAAGCGTGCGAAGGGGGTGCCAGGGTTAGAATGAGGTGCCCACCGAGGAGAGAGACTTCTGAAGTCTGGCGTCTTTTCCTTCAAGGCTGCTGTGTAGATTGTGAGGTGGGAGGGCTGAAGATCAAGCTGCCTCTCTTGAGGGAGGTTAAAGAAGGGCTAAGTGGATCCAGAAACTCCGCTCTTTGGGGTGGTCTCCGCCCTGGGAGGCGGGGACTCCCCTCTGGTATGGGTGTTCATTGTTCTGGCCCCATTGGAATCTATCCCCCAGGGACAACTTCTCCTTTGTGCAAAGTCCTGCAGGATAGAAGAGGGGACAGTGCACAATCAATTTCACCGTCAAAGGGGACATCTCTGGTTTTACGAGGGAAGAGGGAAGAAGAAAGGATCAAGTGGGGATGGGTTAGGCACACACCTTAGGAGAAGCAAACCTGAGTGTTAAGAAACCTTTCTCTGTGTCTGGAGCTGAATTTGAGGATGTAAAGATGACCAGGACACAGAAAGGAAGACTAGTTTAGGGCAGGGGATTGTGAGTGAAGTTACTAACCGGAAGAACTAGCGAATCTTGGAGAAATGTGTGGAATTTTCATAGAACTTCAAGTGCAGTATCAGGAAATGCAGTAAAACTGACAGTATCAGTGTCGCAGGTAAAGAGGGGCAGGTGTGGCCGCCTTGTACCTCCTCTGACACTCTTCCCCCTGGTGACTCGATTATTTATTTTGAGACAGGGTCTCACTCTGCCAGCCAGGCTGGAATGGCTCACTGCAGCCTCGACCTCCAGGGCTGAAGCGATCCTCCCACCTCAGCCTCCCAAGGAACTGAGACTACAGGCACGCACCACCACGCCCGGCTAACTTTTGTATTCTTTTGTAGAGACGGGGTTTCGCTGTGTTGCCCAGGCTGGTCTCGAACTCCTGGGCTCGAAGCAATTCGCCCACCTCGGCCTCACAAAGTGCTGGGATTACAGGCGTGAGTCACCGCGCCCGGCCCTGACTTGATTTTTTTCTGCCACCAAATCACTGTGTTATTGATAAACCACATTCCTCTCTGGAGCTCACTTCGACCGAGCAAATCCTGCTCCAGCACTCTAGAATTTAGCTGTACCTAACTCCCGAGTCAATCAGAATGTGTTCTTTCCTCTTGGCAGCGTTCCTGCCTCCTGGCATGGCAATCTTCTTCTCTGAGACTGGCAGTTGCTCAAGATGGGAAGCTCCCGGGACCAGACCCGAGCGACAGCCGGCTACGCCGTCCGCTGGCCTGAGCAAATAAACGCGTGTCTTCAAAAAACTACAATCCCCATGGTGGCACGCGCCTGTAGTCCCAGCTACTCGGGAGGCTGAGGCATGAGAATGGCGTGAACCCGGGAGGCGGAGCTTGCAGTGAGATCGAGCCACTGCACTCCAGCCTGGGCCACAGAGCGCTCAAAAAAAAAAAAACTACAACCCCCATGAAGCTTTAGTGCCTTTGAGGGGAGGAGTGGCGCATGTTTGTTCACGCACGAAAACGAAATTAAACCTAACTACCGTTCCCAGAGGGCGCCACTCTGCAAATTACCCAATCAGCTCTAAGTACAAAGCATCGCGAGTCTTTAGTGAGATTTGGCGCTATAAGCCCGTGGGAACGGGCATTGGCGACCCTTTTCACAAGATGGCGCCGAAAGCGAAGAAGGAAGGTGTGTGTTGGGGAGGGGGCCGCAGCTGGTTTGCCGGGGATTGCCGCGCCGCAGAGCGAACGAATTGGGAACATGGCTGCTGGGCTAAACCCTGAGGGCTCTGCTCCGGGGCTGCTCCCTGCGTTTCGGACACGTTGCAGTATACGTGGGCCGCGTGGGCCCAGCCTCGTGGGCTGAGTTCCGGTGGAGGGAGTTGGGGAGGCAACGCGGCAGGTATCATCCGCCAGGGAGGGCCAGACATTCGGCTCCGGGAAGCTACACACATCCACTGGTTGGCGCTCCATATCCCCGGGCCTATAAGGAATTAGTGCCCTCAGCTTTAACCATTTTCCTTCTGGTTCATGTTCAACCGGCTTACATTACCCGCCCCCTCTCCGCAGCGTGGTTTTGCGATGGGGTATGTGTAAAATTCGTAGGACATTTTCTAGAAAGTATCAAGCGTTCGTTCAGTGCTACTTTGTTTCATAGTCGTATCCCTGGGGTTTAGAGTTGGTCGCTTTCGCCTCTGGTATCGTGCATATGATGGAAAAGTTTTAATCTCCTGACACTTGTGATGTCTTCAAAGGAACCACTGATGCATGTGTGGCCAGGGTCGCCCACTGCAATTCTTGGGGCCGGAAGTGACCGATTTCTAAGTCCCGCATCCACGTTTTCTTTCCTTTTCTCCCAGCTCCTGCCCCTCCTAAAGCCGAAGCCAAAGCGAAGGCTTTAAAGGCCAAGAAGGCAGTGTTGAAAGGTGTCCACAGCCACAAAAAAAAGAAGATCCGCACGTCACCCACCTTCCGGCGGCCCAAGACACTGCGACTCCGGAGACAGCCTAAATATCCTCGGAAGAGCGCTCCCAGGAGAAACAAGTCAGTACTGCCCCCATATTGTACCCATGAAAAGATTTGGGTATTCTCCATTGGTAATTTGGAAATGCGCCCACTCTGTGTGATTATTTCTCAAACACAAATTGTGTCCAGTGTGCTTCTCTAATTGGAAGTATGAGGAGATTGTTTCTGCTGCATTTACAAAACTGGCAGGAATTCTTTTTAAATCAGCCCAGAGGCCGGGCGCGGTGGCTTATGTCTGTTATCCCAGCACTTAGGGAGGCCAAGGAGGGCGGATCACTTGAGGTCAGGGGTTCGAGACCAGCCTGAGTAACATGGAGAAACCCCGTGTCTACTAAAAATAGAAAATTAGCCGGGCGTGGTGGTGCATGTCTGTAATCCCAGCTACTCGCGGGAGGGTGAGGCAGGAGAATCGCTTGAACCTGGGAGGTGGAGGTTGCGGTGAGCCGAGATCGCATCATTGCATTCCAGCCTGGGCAACAAGAGTGAAACTCCGTCTCGAAAAAAAAAAAAAAGCCCTGAGTCTCTCAAAATTTGTTAGGTTAATTATTGCTTCAGATGTGGTCACAGTTTGAAAACTTATTTTGGGGGGAGTAGAAAGTAGAATACAGAGATTCCTTGGTCATAGCTCCTACTGCTATAGGGAACAATCCTTGAGGGTGAGAACGTGGATTGATTCTTGATTGATAATGGGGATTCTGTTATCTGTATTTGGCAGTTATGGCCTGCTGCGGTGTATAGAAGCTTCTTTCTATTAATTTTCCCGAATTTCCTACTGCTCAAGGAACTGTTGGGGTGAAATGGGCAGAAGGTTGGGCACTTGAGTATTTGAGATACCGGTAATAAGTGACTTTTTAGGGAGCACAGATTTGAGTAGAGCTATGGTAGTAGTTACTACCAATGGGTTTTTGCTGCTGCTACTCTTTCCTAACAGAAAGAGTGGATTGTGTTCATACAGGAAAGCAGTTCACAGACTGTCTTCCTGCCCCTCCCCCCACCAAGCTGGACCTAGAATCGAGTGTGACTTTAAATGGGGAAAGCTGTGTTACAGTTGTGCTTAGGCCACTGCCGTGGCTTAAACCTCAGCTGTGCGTAAGAATTTGCTCCTGGCCGGCCGGGCACGGTGGCTCACGTCTGTAATCCCAGCACTTTGGGAGGCTGAGGCGGGCAGATTACGAGGTCAGGAGATCTAAACCATCCTGGCTAACACGGTGAAACCCCATCTCTACTAAAAATACAAAAAAATTAGCCGGGCGTGGTGGCAGGCGCCTGTAGTCCCAGCTACTGAGTCCCAGGCTGAGGCAGGAGAATGGTGTGAACCCAGGAGGCGGAGCTTGCGGCCAGCCAAGATCTTGCCACTGCACTCCAGCCTGGGCGACAGAGCGAGACTCCGTCTCAAAAAAAAAAAAAGAATTTGCCCGTGGCCCGATTCTCCTGCTTCAGCCTCCTGAGTAGCTGGGACTACAGGCGTGCACCACCATGCCCAGCTAATTTTTGTATTTTTAGTAGAGAGGGAGTTTCACCATGTTGGCCAGGATGGTCACGATCTCTTGACCTCGTGATCAGCCTGCCTCAGCCTTCCAAAGTGCTGGGATTACAGCCATGAGCCACCACGCCTGGCCCAGAGATGATTCTTTAATCACTTAAGGTGTAAGAGCCCTTCAAGAGAAAGAAAATGCACAATGTTCTGCCCCTGGGATTGGGGCTTCAGACCCTTAGATTTCAGGGTGCAGATGATGACACTGTAAAGCGACCAAAATCTGAACAAAGTGATTGGTACCTCGTCTGATGCACCTAGGCTCCAAAAGACTGGGCCCAGGCCAGGTGACCCCATTTTGCCTTTCCCAGGCTTGACCACTATGCTATCATCAAGTTTCCGCTGACCACTGAGTCTGCCATGAAGAAGATAGAAGACAACAACACACTTGTGTTCATTGTGGATGTTAAAGCCAACAAGCACCAGATTAAACAGGCTGTGAAGAAGCTCTATGACATCGATGTGGCCAAGGTCAACACCCTGATTCGGTGAGTTGGGCCTCAAGGGATGGGGAGCAGGCTGGACCAGAAGTCTGGAGCCAAAAAAACCTGCATTTCATGAAGCTCTTTCATGTTTAGATAGTCCTGGTAATGCCCGTGTACACACCATTTGGTAATTTGGTAATGCATTTGGTGTACACACCATTTGGTAATTTGGTAATGCACTATACACGTGTAGTGCGAGCTATGCAGGAGGATCGCCTGAGGCCAGGAGTCACCCATGATTGCCCCGTTGTACTCCAGCCTGAGCAACCAAGCAAGGCTCTTTAAAAAAAAATCCCCTGGACTTTTCAGCAGGGGAAAAAGATTCCTTGACTTACACTTGGAGTAGGTTTAGCA
This sequence comes from Hylobates moloch, assembly GCF_009828535.3. Classification (NCBI taxonomy): domain Eukaryota; kingdom Metazoa; phylum Chordata; class Mammalia; order Primates; family Hylobatidae; genus Hylobates; species Hylobates moloch. Next base: position 17,323,029 of record NW_026652285.1, on the reverse strand, counting down.
GTGTATGATCCTTGAGGCAGGAATTACAGGCTGCCTTAGTTACAGACCTTTGTGTGGACCTGAGGCAGTGCTTTCTAGGACTTGATTGGGGGTTGGTGCTCATTTTCTGGGTCCCTACTTCTATTAGCAAAGGCCACTAGAGTGTGACACGTGGCAGATTACCTTGGTTTAAGTCTTAATGTGGCCTGTGGTGTTTCCCATAAGAGAATTGGCTTTGTGGCTTCATGGTGTCCTCTGGGCTAATGATGGAAAAGTCATTATTGGAAAAGAATGACATGAACAAAGGAACCACTGAAGTGCGGGAGGACTGGAGGAGGAAGGGGGAGGGTGTGGGGGCAGTGAGGGTGGCAGGGACGAAGGCTTCCTTCTCTACCCTAGGCCTGATGGAGAGAAGAAGGCATATGTTCGACTGGCTCCTGATTACGATGCTTTGGATGTTGCCAACAAAGTAAGTTTCCTTCCTACAAACCCCTTAACGCTCACCCCTTGGGTGCAAATGATGCATATGTTAGCGACCAAAGCCTGATTTTTGCTGATTAGTTATAATTAACTGACTGCACCCCTATCCTTAACAAACCTTATCCTCATGTTCCTCATTTTGCTTTCTAAAAATAACATTCCAGCTTAATCTTCATATTTCAACTCCAGTAACAAGGCTCCCTTTTGTTTTTCAGATTGGGATCATCTAAACTGAGTCCAGCTGCCTAATTCTAAATATATATATATATCTTTTCACCATATACATGCCTCTCTGTCAATTTCTGGTTGGGCTGGGAGGCCACACACAGACACTGACATGACAGGGCTTGGGCAAGACTCCTGTTCTACTTACCCTTTGGAAATATTAACCCTGCCACTCTACCATGTGTGATCACTCCAGAGATCTTTGTGACTAGAGTTAGTGTCCTAGGAAAACCAGAACTCAGAACTTGCCTCCATGGTTGAGGGTAACTTAGTGTCCTAGGAAAACCAGAACTCAGAACTTGCCTCCATGGTTGAGGGTAACAAGAAGCTGTACAAGAACCCCTTCTTTTATCCCTGGAAGAGGCTGTGTATGAAACCAGTGCCCAGGGTTTGAAGGGCATTAGCATCCATTTCAGGGGAGTGTGGATTGGCTGGCTTGTAGCATTTTGTCCTCACACACCCATCTACTATGTACAACCGGTCTGTCTGCTTCCCTAATAAAGGACAAGGACTTCAGAGGAGTACTTTCATTAGTGTTTTCAATAGTGTGGGCGCAGGCTTGGAAGGTGGAGAGGCTGGCCCTAGAGGACACCCAGGCTTGGGACTAATTCCCAGTGTCCATGGGAAGCTGTTTCTGGCCTTGTCCATTTTTGTTGTCCCAGGCTCTGTGCCTCTCACTCAGTCAAGAACTTGTCTTTGTGTTGCTTCCTGGGGACACGCTCAGGGCAGAAGTCAGAGCGGAGGAGGCGGGAAAAGTAGATGACGATCATCACGTCCAGCATGAGCAGGATACCCAGCAGGAAGGTGCCCAGGGTCCTCTGGCTCACATAACGCAAGAAGAAATGGGTGAGGTAGGCCTGCGGGGCCAGGCGGAAGAGAAAGTACATGACCAGGTTCACATACTTGTTAACCCGGTAGAGGAGATGATCCTGGGCATTATTGATTTTCATCATCATGCGAATGGTGAGGAAGATGTTGCTGACTTCCACCAGTAGTGTTAAGACACCCCCACCGACAAAGCTGCTCCAAAAGATGCCGGAGAAGAAGGCACCCATGGCCTAGAGGGAAGAAGGGAGAATAGGAGTTAGGAAACCCAGATGCAGACGCTTTCCTGGAAGTTTGGGGGGGTGTGGGTATCAGATTGAGGGCTGGAAAATCCCAAATTTCCCCCTGGAATAATAGTTTATAGTGGATAAGATGCCCCGCTCACAGCTTCTGGCTGTGGGTGATGTTCAGTCTAAAGAGGCAATGGACCATGGGTTGCTTGCCTCAGTGAACAAGCAGACTGCCAACCCCAGCATCCTAGCATAAGAAGTAGCACACAGGTCGGGGGCGAATGGGAAGAAAACACGGCCTTCTCCCAAGTTCAGAAAGACAGCTGAGACAAGATTACTGACACCAGGCCTATACCACATAGTCTGCTTCTCTCTTACCATGATGTGATGAACAAGGTATTCCCAAGAGGCTCGCGCCTGTCCGCTAGCCACGATGTCCACCGTATCGTGGATGAAATACCCTAGTGGAGGGATGGGGCAAGAGATGAAGAACTGAACAAGCAGCTTCCTTCTCCCTGTCCCAAATTTGCCTCCCGTTTCCTGGGCAAGACCTACCTGCAGAGAAGCAAACGAGCAAGTAGCCAGAAAGTGACCAGGCCGTCTCAATCTCCACCAACATGTCGGGAGTCTGCCATACACTGGAAAGGTGGGAAGAGGAGGCTCTGCATTTCGGCACCCTCAAAGACCCTCACCTTCTCGGTTACCCTTCCCAGCCCCGGGGGAGCCTGGGCTCGCGCTAGTGGCTGACTGGGAAGCTAAGAGTGGCTGGGCAAAACCGAAGAGCCTCCAGTTTCCCAGGGGCGATCCCTGCCCTGGGGCCACTGCGGCTTTTGGTTGGATAGGATACCAAACGGGATCAGGTGAGACTGCGTGGCCTCAGCCCGCCAGTGAGCGACGGGGGTAGTAACACAAGGGCCGGCCCCGGCTCCCCGCTCAGGATCCCCCGGCCACCTCATTCCCACAGTCGCTCACTCACCACAGCAGTGCCCAGATCCCCGACACAATGGAGTGAGCGAAGGAGACGAGCAGGTTGTGCCAGCGCCAGGTGCGCAGGGGGTCGGCGCGCACGTGCACGGGTAGGGGCAGGCGACAGAGCGCGCGCCGGAGCGCCCGGAAGGTCAGCGTGGCGCCCAGGAGCAGCGGCAGGGCGGGGTGCAGCAATGGGGGCATGCTGGCCCTCCCTGCCGTCCGCCCTCGAGGCCGCCTCCTAGGGCTGTTCTGGGAACTGGGGTCCTTCTCGGGCCAGTCCAGTCCGGCCGCCTCTCCCGCCGGCCGCCAGCCCCACACAGTTTCGGCGAAGCCTTCTAGGCCCCTTGGCTCCTCCTTGCCCTCCCTGCGAGGCCTCTGCCCCCGCCCCCAGCCGCCCGCGCCCCCGCCCCGCCCGCCTGCCCCCGCCCGGTCCGCCTGCCCCCGCCCCTCAGGCGCTGCTGCCGCGCGAGCCGGGTGTCCCCGCGGCCTCTCGGCCACCGGCCGGCTCCCGCGGACCTCGAGTAACTAGGAGCTGTGCTGGGGGCGTCGTCGCCGAGGCACCCCTCGCTGGCGCCTCCCGACTGCCGACGGAGTCCCCGCTGCCCTCGCTCGCCTGGCCTCATTAACCCGCGTCCCCACTTTTCCCCGGGCCACCGGCTCCCCCACCGTGGGCGGGTACCTCGAGAGCTCTCTCCGCCCTCTACTTTCTGCGCAGAGCTGGACGGGACCCGACACGCCCACGCCCACGCCCCCTAAGTCCTGGTCCTGGGGTGGGCTGGGGAGCCCCGCGTCCGACAGTGGTCTCCGTGCAGACCCAGTGCCCCGACCGCACCACTCGCAGTCCTCTGGCCGAAGACCCATGTTTACCCGTCCCTCCCGCGCCCGCGAGGTGGGCCCTTGGAAACTTCTGAGTAACCCATCGCCACCTCTTCCCGCCCGCTCTTAAACTCCTGGGGCCGGGCGGCTGTCACAGTCCTCCCTCAGACAGTCCCGGCCCTCGGCCCGGCTCCCCGGAGGCTGGGCAAGCAAGACCGCCGATTTGCTGGGACTGCTGGGGTGACCCGCGCTCTCCAAGCCGGTAGCTTGCAGCAGTTGCGGCTCCTAGCCACTAGGTGTCAGCCTGCCCTCACTGTGGCGCGGGCTCCCCCTCCCGCCTCCGAGCGAGGTAGCTGCTTTCGGGGAAAGTTTAGGTATAAACTCTGGGCGAAAGGAGGAGCAGCTGAGAGCCAGCGAGGGAAGTTAAGTGGGGATGAGAGCAGGGAGGAAGAAGAGGGTGGTAATAGAGGAGGGGAGGGAAGAAGCGGGGGAGGGGAAAGGTGCTGCGGGCGGGAAGAAGAAGCCAAAAACCTGAGGCGCAAGGACCCAGGGACCAAGCCGTTTGAGTGTTTTCCTCCCCTATGGCTCCAAGGTTACACATTAACCCCTGTGGCACTCCTAGGTCAACCAAGGCCCAGTCGGTTTCTAGGTGAGAGCACGGGTGTCCTGGGTGAGCGGCTTTCCCGCCCCTCCCCTTGGCTCACAGAGCTGCTCTGTCCGCCGGCCGACACCGGCCTGAGCCAGCGCCCTTCCAGCAGTCATTCCACGTGGGTGGGTTTGGATACCCTTGCGAGGGCCGGGGCAGGTGCAGAAGATAAAACGCCCCTTTCCCCACACCCCTTGTCCACTCTGATACAGGGACGCTAACCTTCAGCTAGTGACCATCCTCCTCCTGAATACTGAGGTTTTTTGTTTGTTTGTTTGTTTGTTTGAGATGGAGTCTCACTCTATCGCCCAGGCTGGAGTGCAATGGCACGATCTCGGCTCACCCCAACCTCCGCCTCCCAGATTCAAGCGATTCTCCTGCCTCAGCCTCCCGAGCAGCTGGGATTACAAGCGCGCGCCACCATGCCCAACTAATTTTTGTATTTTTAGTAGAGACGAGGTTTTACCATGTTGGCCAGGTTGGTCTCAAACTCCTGACCTCAGGTGATCCGCCCGCCTCGGCCTCTCCAAAGTGCTGGAATTACAGGCGTGAGCCACCGCGCCTGGCCGAATACTGAGTTTTGTTTTGTTTTGTTTTGTTTTGTTTTTTGAGACGGAGTCTGGCTCTGTCGCCCAGGCTGGAGTGCAATGGCGCGATCTCGGCTCACTGCAAGCTCCGCCTCCCGGGTTCACGTCATTCTCCTGCCTCAGCCTCTCCGAGTAGCTGGGACTACAGGCGCCCGCCACCACCCCGTCTCTACTAAAAATACAAAAAAAATTAGCCGGGCGTGGTGGCGGGCGCCTGTAGTCCCAGCTACTCGGAGAGGCTGAGGCAGGCGCCCGCCACCACGCCCGGCTAATTTTTTTTGTATTTTTAGTAGAGACGGGGTTTCACTGTGTTAGCCAGGATGGTCTCGATGTCCTGACCTCGTGATCCGCCCGCCTCGGCCTCCCAAAGTGCTGGGATTACAGGCATGAGCCACCGCGCCCGGCCTGAATACTGAGTTTTTATAGAGCTCCCGCAGAGCAGGCAGCCGGGAGAACCTGGAATTAACCTCACTTCCGGTAAACAGCCTAGCTGGTCACACTAACCAGCTCCCCTGCCTGTAGGCTTTTGCCTTGAGCTCATCTCGGCGAAACCGCGGTCTTTCCTTCTCCCTTTGATGTTTTCAGGTACTGATCCACTTCCGCCCCCATCTTCCCCCAAGGGAAGATGAGCACTGAGGGCAGATTACCCTCCTACAGCGCGTGTGTGTGAAAGGGGAGTTGAGAGTGCTGACGAGCGCGGTGCTCACTAGTCGGGACGTCCCGAGACCGTGTCATGTCCTCCCCAGATGAATCAACTTGCACGACTTGAGATTTCCCCCGTCCCTCCCCAGGCAAACACGAAACCAACCCTGCTGCCTTCTTCCAGGAGCACTGGTCTCGGTCGTTTTGGGTGTGTTTATCGTTTGCGTGACAAGGAGAACCCGCTTTCTCCTGAAGTAGCGTCACTCGTGGGCAAGAAGGGGGTCAATCTCTTCCCACCCCTGCCCAGCCTGTGGGGTTTAACTCTCGGGAACGCGACATCCTTTTAGTCTAGCAAGGTTTACAAGGGCTGGGTATATGTGTGGGAGGGGCGGGTACCGTGCCCGCCATTGCGGAGCGCGCCCTATTTTCTTGCCCTATTCCTTGGACACTGCGTGGGGCAGGGTCGTGAGGGGAAAAGTGACGGCGCGTTGTAGCTGGAGGTATGTGGTGCAGGCCCACAAATACGGACGCGTGGCGGAACCCACACCTAGCGCGCTGGCTCCGCCCCGCAAGCCGCTCGCCGTGAAGGGGCGGGGCCCAGAGTGGGTGGGTCCGCGCACGCGCCGCCTGGGGGACGGAAGTGAAACTCTAAGAAATGAGATGGAGAAGTACGAGCGGATCCGAGTGGTGGGGAGAGGTGCCTTCGGGTGAGCCAGGGCTCTGGGGGAGGAAACTGCTAGGGGATAGGGAAAATAAGCCCCAATTCTGCCCGCGAAGTCGCCGCCCGCCTAGTCCCGCCCCAAGGCGTGAGCGCCACTCTGGGAAGCCCCGCCCAAGCTTCCGGTCCTAGTCCCGCGGGGAGACTCCGCCTCTATGGAGGCCACGCCCCTGACAAGCCTGTTGCCCCGCCCACTGAGTTCTGTTAGCTTCTTTATTCATTCGTTCAAAAAATACTGAGTGCCAGCTATGTATGTCAGGCTTTGGCCGCTGGGTATACAGTTAGAACCGGAACGGGTGTGGTCTTTTCCCTCTTGGAACTTACTGACTATGGGAAAGTTATACGATAAATAAAACATTATGAATTAAGAAGTTATAGCAGTTATAGGCTGGGCGCGGTGGCTCACTCTTGTAATCCCAGCACTTTGGGAGGCCGAGGCGGGCGGATCACGAGGTCAGGAGATCGAGACCACGGTGAAACCCCGTCTGTACTAAAAATACAAAAAAATTAGCCGGGCATGGTGGCGGGCGCCTGTAGTCTCAGCTACTCGGAGAGGCTGAGGCAGGAGGATAGCGTGAACCCAGGAGGCGGAGCTTGCAGTGAGCCGAGATCGCGCCACTGCACTCCAGCCTGGGTGACAGAGCGAGACTCCGTCTCAAAAAAAAAAAAAGAAGTTATAGCAGTTATGAAGTGTTATTAGCAGGTTGTGAGGATAGAGTACATTACCAGGGAGAATACTTATATGAGATAGTCAAGGAAGAATTCTCTGAGAAGGGAGATTGCTTGCTTGCTTGATTGATTTTTAAGACAGAGTCTCCCTCTGTCACCCCGGCTGGAGTTCAGTGGCACTAAAACCACCACCTCCCGGGTTCAAGCAATCGTTGTGCCTCAGCCTCCCGAGTAGCTAGGATTACAGGCGTGCGCCACCAGGCCTGGCTAAATTTTTTGGATTTTTTTTTTTTTTTTTTTTTGAGACAAGAGTCTCACTCTGTTGCAGTGGCGCGATCTCGAGTGCAGTGGCGCTATCTCGGCTCACTGCGACCTCTGCCTCCCTGGTTCAAGCGCTTTTCCTGCCTCAGCCTCCTGAGTAGCTGGGACTACAGGCACGCGCCACCATGCCCAGCTAATATTTTTTGTATTTTTAGTACAGACGGGGTTTCGCCATGTTGGCCAGGCTGGTCTCAAATTCCTGACCTCAGGTGATCCGCCCACGCCGGCCTCCCTAAGTGCTGGGATTACAGGCGTGAGCCACCGTGACAGGCCAGAAGTGAGATTTAAGGCCAAGACTTGAGGAATGAGGACCAGTAGTCTGCAGGTGAAGGGAGAGCTTTTCGGGCAAAGGAAATAGCATATGTGAAATGTCTCACATGGGAAAACAGAGCATTTAAGAAACCGAGAAAAAGGCTAGTAATAGTTGGAATGTAGTGGGCAAGGTAGAGAATGGTATAAAATGTAATTGTCAAGGGCGGGGACTAGATTATGGCCTGATAACCTGAGATAAAAGGGTTCGTTTGCCACAAAGGGTTTTGTTTTGTTTTTGTTTTTGAGACGGATTCTTGCACTGTCGCTCAGGCTAGAGTGTAGTGGCAATCTCAGTTCACTGCAATCTCCGCCTCCCGGATTCAAGCAATTCTCCTGCCTCAGCATCCTGAGTAGCTGGGACTACAGGCACACGCCACAACGCCTGGCTAACTTTTTTTTTTTTTTTTTGAGACAGAGTCTCCTCTGTTGCCCAGGCTTGGGTGCAATGGCACCATCTTGGCTTACTGCAAGCCCCGCCTCCCGGGTTCAAGCAATTCTCCTGCCTCAGCCTTACAGGCGTGTGCCACCATGCCCGGCTAATTTTTTGTATTTTTAGTAGAGACAGGGTTTCACCATGTTGGCCAGCCTGGTCTCGAACTCCTGACCTCAGGCGATCCACCTGCTTCTGCCTCCCAAAGTGTTGGGATTACAGGCGTGAGCCACCACTCCCGGCCACCAGGAAGGGTTTTAAAGGGGAAGAGTGATCCTGAGACTTGGCAGAGCTTTTTGAAAAGGGGCAGGGTGCAGTGGCTCACGCCTATAATCCTGGCACTTTGGGAGGCCGAGGTGGGCAATTGCTTGAGCTCAGGAGTTAGAGACCAGCCTGGGTAACACAATGAGTCCCCCTCTCTACAAAAAATAAAAAAATTAGCCAGGTGTGGTGGCATTGGCATGTGCCTGTAGTCCCAACTACTCAGGAGGCTGAGGTGGGAGGATCACTTGAGCATGGGAGGTGGAGGCTGTAGTAAGCTGAGATGAGACCCCTGCACTTCAACCTGGTTGACAGAGTGAGAACCTATCTAAAATAATAATAATAATAATACAAGAAGAAAAGAAAGAGAAAGAAAGGAAAGAAAGAAGGGGCCGGGCGTGGTGGCTCAGGCCTGTAATCCCAGCACTTTGGGAGGCCGAGGTCGGTGGATCACCTGAGGTCAAGAGTTCGAGACCAGCCTGGCCAACACAGTGAAACCCCATTTCTACTAAAAATACAAAATTTAGCTGGGTGTTGTGATGGCTACTTGGGAGGCTGAGTCAGGAGAATCACTTGAACCTGGAAGGCAGAGGTTGCAGTGAGCTGAGACTGTGCCATTGCACTCCAGCCTAGGCAACAAGAGTGAAACTCTGTCTCAAAAAAAAATAAAATAAAACAAAAAGGCCGGGCGCGGGGGTCATGCCTGTAATCCCAGCACTTTGGGAGGCCAAGGCAGGCAGGTCACGAGGTCAAGAGATTGAGACCATCCTGGCCAACACGGTAAAACCCTGTCTCTACTAAAAATACAAAAATTAGCTGGGCGTGGTGGCACGCGCCTGTGGTCCCAGCTACTTGGGAGGCTAAGGCAGGAGAATGGCATGAACCTGGGAGGCAGAGATTGCAGTGAGCTGAGATCGCGCCACTGCACTCCAGTCTGGGCGACAGAGCAAGACTCCATCTCAAAAAAAAAAAAAAAAAAAAGAATTTTATTTTGAATTTGTTAAAATTTAGGATGACTGTGAGCCATTCAAGTGGATATCTGAGTCTGGGGTTCAGAAGAGAATTCTAATCTGGAGGTAAAAATTTGAGACTTAGATCAGCTTATAGTCCACTCATTCAACGAATATTTATTGACCGCCTATTGTGTGCTAAATATTGGGCTATGCACTGGGGTTATTGTGGTGAACAAGAATGTTGTAGTCCGTGCTTTTATGGAGACTGACCACAGAATTAAAATAATATGAATGGCTTCTATTCATTGAGCATTTTCTTTGTGCTGGCCACTGCACTCAGTGCCTTACATGCATTTTCTCATTCCATCCTCTCAACAACCCTGGGAGGCCCATTTCATTTTCCAGACAATGATGTCACATAATGTATCAAACCAGATAACTAGTAAGAGGAGGCACCCAGATTTGAACCCAGGCAGTCTGTGGGAACTTAGAGATCAAGACTAACTTTACCTCACAGTGCCTGTGGTGAAACTGAAGTCCCACACAGCTTGTAATCAGTCCTCCCTGTTCCCAAGCTCAGTGTTCTGTGTGCTTGGTTAGATGACCTCTTAGTCTAGAACCCTCTTCTAAGAGACATCAGTCATCAGGCTGCACCACCCTGCCTGATATGTGGCTGGAGGCTCAGCTGGTAACCTGTCCCTGTCCTCCATATCCCTAGGATTGTGCACCTGTGCCTGCGAAAGGCTGACCAGAAGCTGGTGATCATCAAGCAGATTCCAGTGGAACAGATGACCAAGGAAGAGCGGCAGGCAGCCCAGAATGAGTGCCAGGTCCTCAAGCTGCTCAATCACCCCAATGTCATTGAGTACTATGAGAACTTCCTGGAAGACAAAGCCCTCATGATTGCCATGGAATATGCACCAGGTGGGCCAGCCTCCTTTTAGTGGCCTGGCTGGAGGGGTCTCTTATCTCTGTGACAGGCAGACACAGATCACCTGGCTTCCCTCCTTGGAATGGGCATGGCCAAGGGTTAGAGTTCTGGTCCCAATTATCTGACCCTGGCTAGCCCCTTGTCCTCTCTGGTCCCAGTGCCCTGTTCCATACATAAAAGGAGAGGGGTTGTTGGCCGGGCATGGTGGCTCACTCCTGTAATCCCAGCACTTTGGGAGGCCAAGGCCGAGGCGGGCGGATCATGAGGTCAGGAGATTGAGACCATCCTGGCTAACACGGGGAAACCCCGTCTCTACTAAAAATACACACACAAAAAAATTAGCCAGGTGTGGTGGCAGGCACCTGTAGTCCCAGCTACTAAGGAGGCTGAGGCAGGAGAATGGCTTGAACCCGGGAGGGAGGGCTTGCAGCAGTGAGCTGAGATCGCGCCACTGCACTCCAGCCTGGGCAACAGAGTGAGACTCCGTCTCAAAAAAAAAAAAAACCAAAAAACGGAGAGGGGTTGTCGTAGGTGTGAAAAAGCCTGGATCTTGATTAGTCCCTTGGGCCACAGGCGGCACTCTGGCTGAGTTCATCCAAAAGCGCTGTAATTCCCTGCTGGAGGAGGAGACCATCCTGCACTTCTTCGTGCAGATCCTGCTTGCACTGCATCATGTGCACACCCACCTCATCCTGCACCGAGACCTCAAGACCCAGAACATCCTGCTTGACAAACACCGCATGGTCGTCAAGATCGGTGATTTCGGCATCTCCAAGATCCTTAGCAGCAAGAGCAAGGCCTACACGGTGCCTGGGCATGGAGGGGACCTCCAGGGTGCTAGAAGTCTTGAGGGCCAGGACCTAACCCTGCCTCCTCCCCTCCCCCTAAAATACCCTTGGCCTTTTGGCCCCTGTTTGGGTGGTCCTGCAGGAGGAAGCCCCTTGGCTTGCTTTGAGAAGAAGCTGTCCCCAAATGGGCTTATGTGCAGAGTCCCTGGTCTTCCCTCCCTGCAGGGCTGTGATCCCAGCTTCTCTCCTGCAGGTGGTGGGTACCCCATGCTATATCTCCCCTGAGCTGTGTGAGGGCAAGCCCTACAACCAGAAGAGTGACATCTGGGCCCTGGGCTGTGTCCTCTACGAGCTGGCCAGCCTCAAGAGGGCTTTCGAGGCTGCGGTGAGTGTACGCACCCTCCAGGGGACAACTGGGAAATCTACTGCCTCCCCCAGCAGCCCTCGGCTCTAGCCACCTGAGGTTTCTCCTGTAGCTGAGTCATGTCTCTCCCTTATCAGATTACCCCAGGGGAGGGCTATGGGTGTCCCTCAGACTGGATTTCTGAGAGTAGGTCTTGCCTCCCATTAGATGGAGGGCTCCTGAGGGCAGGGCTGTGGCTTTCCCAGAAGACCCTCCCAAGAGCAAGACTTGAGTTTTCCCAGCATCCTGGGGTTTCTGAGGATATAGCTGCAGCTCCCCTATCAGACTAGGGATCACTGAAAGCCAGGTTGGACTCCCCTGTCAGTCTGAGAGTCTCCTCATCAGACTGAAGTCTGCTGAGGGCAAAGCTGTTATTTTTTATTTTTTTATTATACTTTAAGTTTTAGGGCACATGTGCACAACGTGCAGGTTTGTTACATATGTATACATGTGCCATATTGGTGTGCTGCACCCATTAACTCGTCATTTAACATTAGGTATATCTCCAAATGCTTTCCTTCCCCCCTCCCCCTAAACCACAACAGGCCCCAGTGTGTGATGTTCCCCTTCCTGTGTCCATGTGTTCTTATTGTTCAATTCCCACCTATGAGTGAGAACATGCGGTGTTTGGTTTTTTGTCCTTGCAATAGTTTGCTGAGAATGATGGTTTCCAGCTCCATCCATGTCCTACAAAGGGCATGAACTCATCATTTTTTATGGCTGCATAGTATTCCATGGTGTATATGTGCCACATTTTCTTAATCCAGTCTAT
>NW_026652285.1:17308575-17310972 GCF_009828535.3 Hylobates moloch | reverse complement strand
TTTGTATTTTTAATAGAGACGGGGTTTCACCGTGGTCTCGATCTCCTGACCTCGTGATCCGCCCGCCTCGGCCTCCCAAAGTGCTGGGATTACAAGCGTGAGCCACCGCGCCCGGCCGAATGTGCCACATTTTCTTAATCCAGTCTATCATTGTTGGACACTTGGGTTGGTTCCAAGTCTTTGCTATCGTGAATAGTGCCACAATATACATATGTGTGCATGTGTCTTTATAGCAGCATGATTTATAATCCTTTGGGTATATACCCAGTAATGGGATGGCTGGGTCAAACAGTATTTCTAGTTCTAGATCCCTGAGGAATCGCCACACTGACTTCCACAATGGTTGAACTAGTTTACAGTCCCACCAACAGTGTAAAAGTGTTCCTATTTCTCCACATCCTCTCCAGCACCTGTTGTTTCCTGCCTTTTTAATGATCACCATTCTAACTGGTGTGAGATGGTATCTCATTGAGGTTTTGATTTGCATTTCTTGATGGCCAGTGATGATGAGCATTTTTTCACGTGTCTTTTGGCTGCATAAATGTCTTCTTTTGAGAAGTGTCTGTTCATATCCTATGCCACTTGTTGATGGGGTTGTTTGTTTTTTTCTTGTAAATTTGTTTGAGTTCTTTGTAGATTCTGGATATTAGCCCTTTGTGAGATGAGTAGATTGCAAAAATTTTCTCCCATTCAGTAGGTTGCCTGTTCACTCTGATGGTAGTTTCTTTTGCTGTGCAGAAGCTCTTTAGTTTAATTAGCTCTCATTTGTCAATTTTGGCTTTTGTTGCCATTGCTTTTGGTGTTTTAGATGTGAAGTCCTTGCCCATGCCTATGTCCTGAATGGTATTGCCTAGGTTTTCTTCTAGGGTTTTTATGGTTTTAGGTCTAACATTTAAGTCTTTAGTCCATCTTGAATTAATTTTTGTATAACGTGTAAGGAAGGGATCCAGTTTCAGCCTTCTACGTATGGCTAGCTAGTTTTCCCAGTACCATTTATTAAATAGGGAATCTTTTCCCCATTTCTTGTTTTTGTCAGGTTTGTCAAAGATCAGATAGTTGTAGATACGTGGCATTATTTCTGAGGGCTCTGTTCTGTTCCATTGGTCTATATCTCTGTTTTGGTACCAGTACCATGCTGTTTTGGTTACTGTAGCCTTGTAGTATAGTTTGAAGTTAGGTAGCATGATGCCTCCAGGCAAAGCTGTTATTATCCCAGGAGACCAGGGGCTGGAGCTGGGGGGTGCTGCCCTCACTTCCTCAAATTCTCAACCTGGTGCCTTCACAGAACCTGCCAGCACTGGTGCTGAAGATCATGAGTGGCACCTTTGCACCTATCTCTGACCGGTACAGCCCTGAGCTGCGCCAGCTGGTCCTGAGTCTACTCAGCCTGGAGCCTGCCCAGCGGCCACCACTCAGCCACATCATGGCACAGCCCCTCTGCATCCGTGCCCTCCTCAACCTCCACACTGACGTGGGCAGTGTCCGCATGCGGAGGCCTGTGCAGGGAGTGCGAGCGGTCCTGGGCGGCAGGGTGTGGGCACCCCGTGGGAGCACAGGAGGTCTGAGGCAGAGGGAAACCTGGGGCAAGTCCTCCCTTCCTGCATGTAGGAATGTCAGGAGGGTCTTTGTCCTTAGGCCCCCATCTGTCCTGCAGGGCAGAGAAGTCCGTGGCCCCCAGCAGCACAGGGAGCAGGACCACCAGTGTCCGCTGCAGAGGTAAGTGGGAAGAGGCTGCCAGTCCCTCTGGACGCCACACCATTCCCATCAGTTTAATAGTCCCCATGCGCTGTACCTGCAGGTATCCCCCGGGGACCTGTGAGGCCAGCCATCCCACCACCACTGTCTTCAGTGTATGCCTGGGGTGGTGGGCTGGGCACCCCCCTGCGGCTGCCAATGCTCAACACAGAGGTGGTCCAGGTGGCAGCTGGGCGCACGCAGAAAGCCGGCGTCACGCGCTCTGGGCGTCTCATCCTGTGGGAGGTGAGCAGGCCAGGGGGTGGCCTGGATGGATGGAGGTGTAGGTCCACAGCAGGGTTGGAGTGCTCAGGCGCTGCCCATCCCCCTGTCCCTGCAGGCCCCACCCCTAGGTGCAGGCGGAGGCAGTCTCCTCCCTGGGGCAGTGGAGCAGCCACAGCCCCAGTTCATCTCGCGTTTCCTGGAGGGCCAGTCGGGCGTGACCATCAAGCATGTGGCCTGTGGGGACTTCTTCACTGCCTGCCTGACTGGTGAGTTGTCGGGTCTACCTTGTGAGACCTGCTCTAAGGCCCCACAGAGCACCTTCTCTCTTCTCTTGCAAACCACGCACTTAATGAATGCTTCTGTCTACTAGTTATTGAGTTATTGCTTCTGTCTATTAACTATTGAGGAGATTTCTTTTTTTTTTTTTTTTTTTTTTTT
>NW_026652285.1:17293117-17308475 GCF_009828535.3 Hylobates moloch | reverse complement strand
CCCAGGCTGGAGTGCAGTGGCACGATCTCGGCTCACTGCAAGCTCCGCCTCCCGGGTTCACGCCATTCTCCTGCCTCAGCCTCTCCAAGTAGCTGGGACTACAGGCGCCCGCCACCTCGCCCGGCTAATTTTTTGTATTTTTAGTAGAGACGGGGTTTCACCGTGGTCTCGATCTCCTGACCTCGTGATCCGCCCGCCTCGGCCTCCCAAAGTGCTGGGATTACAAGCGTGAGCCACCGCGCCCGGCTCGAGGAGATTTCTTTATACAACCTCCTTTACCCTATGGACAGGCCTGGCAAGGCAGTTATTATATTATCCTCATTTGACAAGTAGGGACGCTAAGGCTCAGAGAGGGTGTCACTTGTCCAAAGTCACATACGTTTGAAGAGATTCATATCCTTTTCTCTTACTATCCCATCCTTCCAGCCCTGGTCCCCAACTTTATTTTGCTGCTGCAACCCACTGGAGGACCGGGCTATCTGGAAAGACTGTTTAACTTCTTTCCCTCCTCCTTCCTCACTGCCCTTCTCCCCAGACCGAGGCATCATCATGACTTTCGGCAGTGGCAGCAATGGGTGCCTAGGCCACAGCAGCCTCACTGACATCAGCCAGGTGGGTGTCACATGTGCCTTGGGGAGGGGGAAGTTGGGGGATGGCGGAGAGCCCACATCTGTGTGCTGACACCAGATTGGGGGCAGGGGAGTTCCCAGCAACCACAGGTTCCTCTAGCTTCCCAGCTGCACCTGCTCTGGGCCACCTACATCGGGGGAAGTACAGAAAAACCAGGCTTCCCCAATGGTTGCCCACCTGGCGGTGTGTATGGCTGGAGTTAAAGACGCAGCCACCTCCTGAGAATATGTAGCCTCCAGCTTTGTCCCTACAGGGGGTGTTGAAGCCAGATGGCTCCAGACCCTTTGCCCAGTTTCTCCTTGCTTCCTCTCCTCTCTAGCCCACCATTGTGGAGGCTTTGCTGGGCTATGAGATGGTGCAGGTGGCCTGTGGGGCCTCTCATGTGCTGGCCCTGTCTACTGAGCGAGAACTATTTGCCTGGGGCCGTGGAGACAGCGGTAAGCTCCAGCCTCTAGGCCCCATCTCACAGCATCCTCAGCGATGACTTTCTCCCCTTCATACCCACCTTCCACCTCACAGCACATTCTCTCTTCCCTCTTTTCTCTCAAATTCTCTTCATTCATTCAACAAACCTTATTTTACACTGACTATGTGCACACCCTGTGCTGGGTGCTGAGATGAGATGGAGATGTGGCTTCTTTCAGGTGTTTATGAGGTAATGAAAGAAATTTCATTCATACACCTGTTTTTTTATTTTATTTTGAGATGGAGTCTCGCTTTGTTACCCAGGCTAGAGTGCAGTGGCGTGATCTCAGCTCACTGCAACCTCCACCACGGAGTTCAAGTGAATCTCCTGCCTCACCCTCCCAAGTAGCTGGCATTACAGGCACCCGCCACCACGCCGAGCAAATTTTTGTATTTTTAGTAGAGACGGGGTTTCACCATCTTGGCCAGGCTGGTCTCGAACTCCTGACCTCATGATCCACATGCCTCAGCCTCCCAAAGTGCTGGGATTACAGGCGTGAGCCACCACGCCTGGCCCATCCACTAATTTTTATTGAGGTCCTCTTTGGGTCAGGCATCAGGCTGGGAACTGAAACTAGAGATGACACTGATGGGTTCCTATCTTCCTGGAGGACTCAGTCTAGTGGGAGAAAGATGACATTGCCAGCATGCCAGAGAACAGATGGCATCAGGGCTACACCCCGGTGCAGAGGTGTGGAATTCAGTGAACAGTAATGTCAACTGGAGGAGAGAGATGGCATCTGAACAGGGCTTCAAAGAAAGAAGATTTTGAGCCGGCGCGGTGGCTAACGCCTGTAATCCCAGCACTTTGGGAGGCCGAGGCAGGTGGATCATGAGGTCAGGAGTTCGAGACCAGCCTGGCCAACATGGTAAAACCCCGTCTCTACTGAAAATAAAAAAATTAGCTGGGCATGGTGGTGCATACCTGTAATCCCAGCTATTCAGGAGGCTGAGGCAGGAGAATCGCTTGAACCCGGGAGGCGGAGGTTGCAGTGAGCGAAGATTGTACCCTTGCACTCCAGCCTTGGCGACAGAGTGAGACTTGGTCTCGAAAAATAAAAATAAAAAATAAATAAAGAAGGAGGATTTTAACCAGCTGAGGGGCCTAGGAAAGGCATTTGGGACTGAGAGAACAGAGAACTCATGCTGTTCTCTCCCCTCAGTGGGCCCTCCTCATTCTGGCATCACCCCCACTGAAGCTCAAATTAACTCCTTCTGGGTTTCTTCTTGTAGGCAGACTGGGACTAGGCACCAGGGAGTCCCACAGCTGCCCCCAGCAGGTGCCCATGCCCCCAGGACAGGAAGCTCAGCGAGTTGTATGTGGCATCGACTCCTCCATGATCCTCACTGTGCCTGGCCAAGCCCTAGCCTGTGGGAGCAACAGGTGAATAGATCATCAGGATGATTAACCTGCCCCCAGCACTCCTTGGCTGCAAGTGCTCCGTCCATCATTGCCTACCTTTTACCAAAGACCAGAATTGAGGGGGTTGAGGGTGCTATTGGTTCAACCCAGGGTGGGATCTGTCTCCTGGTGCACCAGCTCCTGCCCAAACTGTCTTGTTAGTTGGATTTGGCTTCTGGCTCTGCCCTCAGGTTCAACAAGCTGGGCCTGGACCACCTCTCCCTGGGGGAGGAGCCTGTCCCCCACCAGCAAGTGGAGGAGGCCCTGAGCTTCACACTACTAGGCTCTGCACCCCTGGACCAGGAGCCTCTGCTGAGTATAGACCTGGGCACTGCTCACTCAGCTGCTGTGACTGGTGAGCAGGACTTGGGCTCTGGAGGTCAGAGGGGGACTCATGGTCTCCTTGGTACCCTGTTGAAGCACCCCTTTCCTTCCTCTCCCCCATAGCCTCGGGTGATTGCTACACTTTTGGCAGTAATCAGCACGGGCAGTTAGGCACCAATGCTCGCCGAGGCAGTCGGGCACCCTGTAAGGTCCAAGGCCTTGAGGGCATCAAGATGACAATGGTAGCCTGTGGGGATGCCTTCACTGTAGCTATTGGGGCAGGTGAGGACTGAGCATGGTGGGGGCACAGTGCCATGAGCAGTGGGGGGTGGGGGTTGCTATTCAGGGCCACTGGACTCTGGAGCCTCCCAGGGGCCATCCTGGCAATGTGGGAGGGGAGATCCTGCTCGGGCTGTGCCCACTTCCCACTTCCCTCCTGGGGATTCTTCCTGGCAGAGGGCGAAGTGTACTCTTGGGGCAAAGGGGCGCGAGGTCGATTGGGAAGGAGGGATGAGGATGCCGGACTCCCTCGGCCAGTGCAGTTGGATGAGACACACCCTTACACGGTGACTTCTGTGTCCTGTTGCCATGGAAACACCCTCCTGGCTGTTCGACGTGAGTTGTAACTTTTCCCACTTCACCACACAGCCCAGCTGGCCCCTGTCCACACTCCCATCCCCAGTGTTCACAGATGCCCACATCACCAAAAGCATCTTTAGCCCCCAGAGAAAAAAAGCAGAAGCTGCAGGTAAAAAGCTTGAAGCTTCCTGCCTGGGGTGGCCAAGGCAGGTGCTTCTTGGGCCTCATGGAAGGGCTGCCTCCACTGCTCCCCAGGGCTCACATGCATTCTTTCTCCTACTGCTGAGTCCCGTTGATGCTGAACCTCTCTTTATGGCCTAACAGGGTCCAGAATCCAGGGCCCAGTGGGAGTGGGAGGTGGGTGATGATTTCTGGAGGCACTGCCCTCAGAAGCTGCAAGGGTTTCTCTTCGGTACCCTCCAGCAGTCACAGATGAGCCGGTCCCCCCCTGAGGAACCTGGATACACCTCTGGACCACCCTGATATTGCTTCTCCTCTGAGTGTTCTGAAAAGTGCAGGTGCCCAAGGCATGACTTGCAGCCGTCTCCTGGATTGTGTCATCATGGGGTATCAGGGCTGGCAAAACCCCTGCTCTGCTTTTGGCCTTGGATATGGAAACCTCAACCACTTTTTTCTCCCACCACCTCTTTGCCCTTCCTACCCCTTCCTCCCTTCTGTCAGTGTCCCCAGGGTCCAGCCTGGCTAGAGTTAGAAGGCAGACCTAGCCTTTGGAAGTAGGATGGCCTCCAGAGCCTTGCCATAAAAAGGCTGAAGGCAGCTGGGTGCCGTGGCTCACGCCTGTAATCCCAGCACTTTGGGAGGCTGAGGTGGGCAGATCACGAGGTCAGGAGATCGAGACCATCCCGGCTAACATGGTGAAACCCCATCTCTACTAAAAATACAAAAAAATTATCTGGGCGTGGCGGCAGGCGCCTGTAGTCCCAGCTGCTCGGGAGGCTGAGGCAGGAGAATGGCGTGAACCCGGGAGGCGGAGCTTGCAGTGAACCGAGATGGTGCCACTGCACTCCACCCTGGCGACAGAGCCAGACTCCGTCTCAAAAAAAACCAAAAAAGGCTGAAGGCAGCTGTAGCTCCACACAGACCCTATCCTTTCCCCTAGCCCAGTTAGAAAATAAGAAAATAAGTCTGGGCTGGCGGCGGTGGCTCACACCTGCATAGGCAGTGCTTTGGGAGGCCAAGCCAGGAGGATCCCTTGTGGGCAGGAGTTGGGAGACCAGCCTGGGGACCATAGCGAGACTTCTGTCTCCACCAAAAAAAAAAAAAAAAAAAATAGAAGAAGAAGAAAATAAGGCTGGGTGTGGTGGCTCACACCTGTAATTCCAGCACTTTGGGAGGCCAAGGCCGGCGGATCACTGGAGGTCAATAGATTGAGGCCAACCTGTCCAACATGGTGAAACCCTGTCTCTACTAAAAATACAAAAATTAACCAGGCATGGTGACGGGTGCCTGTAATCCCAGCTACTCTGGAGGCTAAGGCAGGAGAATCCCTTGAACCCGGGAGGTGAAGTTTGCAGTGAGCCCAGATCGGACCACTGCACTCCAGCCTGGATGACAGAGCAAGACTCCCTCTCAAAAAAAAAAAGTCTTTGGTGCTCACCGGGACTCTATCGCCATGCTTTGGAGCAGGGCAAGCCAGGGTCTGCCTGGACTGGCCATTAGGCCTGCCTGGCTTCTGCATAGCCTGGGGCAGGGCGGTCCCCGGGAGTGCTGCCACCTCCCCCACACTTTCATCCTGAGGCAGGATTTGCTAGACGCCGGCTTGCCTCTCTTCCCCAGCAGGAGGGCAGGAGCCACTAAGTGTCTGCTGCAGAAAAGATCCGCGCTGGAGATTGCCAGTCACCCCATGCCTTTCCCCAGAAACAGTTGAGAGAATGGGTAGCTGGTGGGACCAGACCGGTTTCCCAGAGGACAGGAAGTAAAGCCAATAAAAATATCAGCTGCCTGCCTGGAGTGTGGTGTCTTCAGGGGTAGGGGTGGCGACCAGGCACCCCAGGACTGGGCTGGGCCCAACCTCGGTGGCAGGGCTGCGGCCAAGGGAGGAATGTAGGCGCAGCCGGAGGCTGGGGCCGAGGTTCCTCGGCCCAGCGCCCAGTCCAGCCTCCCCGCCCCAGCTGGGCTCCCCGGAGCTGGTTGCCAGGCTTCGGCTGCCTAGCACCTGGAAGCTGGGGCCGCGGTTCCTGGGCTGCTCACGGCCCCGGAGGCAGAGCTGTTGCCTCTGGAGAAGAAAACTGCGGCGCGGCCCGCCCCCTTTTCCGACCCGCAGTCCCCCGGGGCCCGCGGGCTCTGGGGAGAAGCGGAGCCACGATCTCTCTCCCCCAGGGGAAAGAAAAGCCCATGATCCCGTGGGTGGGCGAGACTGGCGGTCACCAGACCCAAAAACCATGCACTCAGGGGTGGGCGGGGCCGCGAGAGCGCGCATTAGGACCCCGCGGCCGCGGCCCCGCCCCCTCTTCCGGCGGGCGGGCTTCACAGCCGAGCCCTGGCAGCGACCGCCAGTCGGCGCCGCCCGGAGCCGGGAGCACCGCTCCAGCGAGGCGCGGGCTGTGGGGCCGCCGCGTGCCTGGCCCCGCTCGCCCGTGCCGGCCGCTCGCCCGCCATGCCTGGCTTCGACTACAAGTTCCTGGAGAAGCCCAAGCGACGGCTGCTGTGCCCACTGTGCGGGAAGCCCATGCGCGAGCCAGTGCAAGTTTCCACCTGCGGCCACCGTTTCTGCGACACCTGCCTGCAGGAGTTCCTCAGGTGCGGGCCGGGGAGCAGGGGGCAGCGGGGGCGGGGCGGGGGGCGCCGCCTGGGGAGGGGCTCGGGCCCGGGGCAAGCCGGGCCTTTGTCTCCGCTGCGACCCTGTGACCTCAGGGGCGCCCCGTGACGTCACGGGGAGGGATGACGTCAAGCCCAGAGGGAGGCCCCCCGCAGGAATCCGAGGGGTCCGGGCGGGTCCCAACTGTCCGGCCCAGGGCGGAAGACCTCGGTGCCTTCTCTCGGGGTCGGGAGGGGAAGAGGCCCTTCCCCATCACCTGAGACCCGGCGCGGCCTCAGCCTTGAACTTTGAATCCTGGGGGAAGAGGACAAAACCCGCTCCCGCGTGGCAGTTTGAGCCTCCGGAGCTTTCCCCCATCTAACCTCTTCCGATTCTTCGAACGTTCAGAGAACGGTAGCTATTGTTCTCCCATTTCACAGATCATGAAACGAGATTCAAAGAAAGGCTGCGACTTGCCCAGGGTCACATAGTTACTTAAAGGCTTAACTAGGATTTAAACTCGGACTGCTTATGAACACACAACGGAGGAAGGACTGAATCCTCCCTCGAAGAAGGACCCCTCTAGGCGTCTCCCCTCTCTCCCGGGGGCTGGAGTAAGGCGGGTGGTCCATAAGTCATGAAGAAGGGGGTCGCATTCGTGTTACTGAACTCCCGCTGCCCTCTCAGGACGCAGGTCAGCCCTTGGCTGGGGCATCCATCAAGTTTCGGGGCGCCCTGTGGTGTCTTGAATCTCCTGCTCACGCAGGGAACCCCTCAGGCCCGGGTGTGGGAAGCAGGGTGAAGGAGCCCCGACTCTTCGGAGGTCATGCCCCCAGAGCGCAGGGGAAGGCCGAGTCGGCCACTGCCTGGCTGTTTGCTGGGACGAGGGGATCGAGGGCCCGGCAGGGATAGTACCTCTAGGACGCCTGCCTCCAGTGCTCCCTCCCTCCGTGCCTCCCTCCCTCGCTCGGTCCTCCGTAGCTCCTACTGGCGGAAATCTCAGCAGGCCCTTTGTTTTCTGTTCCCCACAGCCTGGGCCGGCTCCTGCCCTCACATATGCTCCGGCACAAGCTGCGGGACTGCCCCCTCCCCCTCGGCAGTGTACACATTTACTCTCCTACAGACACAGCCCCATTGTCTCCGCCGCTGCTCTTCCCCGGCCCTCTGGGTTCCAGATGAGGCCAGCTGAGCCCCCCGAACCCCCACAGCTGACCCACCCTGACTGCCTCGGGGAAGGAGCGGGGGAGGGGGCCGACTGGCCCGATTCTTTCCACCACCGTCTTGGCCCCCTCTCTGCCCCTCCCCCTCCCGGAAATCCCCTCTTCCTCTCCCACTCCCACACCCCCTCCCCCCCATCCTGTCTTCTTCCCTGGGCCTTGGCCTCCACTGCACAGCCTGGAGCAGCCTCTGCCCTGCCTGTCCCCCATCCCCCAGTGCCTGAGCTGTGTTACTGAGGCTTCTGAACAGGGGAGAGAGGTGGTTGGGTGGGCCCTGCTCCTCACCCGCCACAGTACAAGCACAAGTGAGGGTGTCCACAGCCCTGGCTGGGCCCCAAGCTG
Organism: Hylobates moloch; assembly: GCF_009828535.3. Classification (NCBI taxonomy): domain Eukaryota; kingdom Metazoa; phylum Chordata; class Mammalia; order Primates; family Hylobatidae; genus Hylobates; species Hylobates moloch. The sequence goes on along the minus strand of NW_026652285.1, from coordinate 17,300,758 downwards.
CAGGCTAAGCTTCTGCCTGAAGCCTAGGGACTTGCCTCCATCCCCTCCCTTTCTCCAAAACCACTAAGTCAGCACATTCCTGAAGCAGCCAAGTGGACCCCCTCCCCCTGGGCCCACCCCTCTTTCCCCACTCTTGCCTGAGCTGTTAGGTTGGCCCAGGAAGGCTGGTTGCCTTGTGGGCAGACACACCCCTTCAGTGCCTGCACTTGTATTGTCCTTGGCATTGAAGCATGGCCAGTGGTAGTGGGATCAAGGGGAGGAGGTGGGTGCTAGAAATCCTTGGGGCAGTTGGGGCATGGACTGCCCGGGTCCTGGAGAGTGCCTCTAGAACTGGGCTCCCATGCTAGCTCTGGGTCCGCCTCGCTCCCTGCCTGCCTTCCACCTACCTGACTCAGACCTGCCAGGAATGCCCTGCCCCAGGGTCCTGAGTCCTGCTGGGTGAGCCCTTGCTCTGCCTGAGCCATGCCAGGCACGTGCGACTGGCCCTGGCTGGGGTCAGCAAGGGCATGTCGACAGAAAGAAGCATGCCAACAGGCTCCTTGGGTGCTGACAGCCAGGTAGGGTTTGGTGCAGGAGAAGGCGGGCAGCTAGCAGGAGGGGACGGTCACCAGGCTTCAGAAGCCCACTGAGCAGTGCCCAGAGTCTTAGCTGTGCTTGCTGGACATTTTTCCTTGCCCCAGCTTCTCTTCCTTGGGTGTGTGGTGTAGCAGAGCCTGTCTGAGCTGTGGAGTCAGACACACATAGCCAGGTGCTGCTTCACCTGTAAGCCTTTTTGTTTCATCTGTAAAATGGGGGCATTCTACCCCTTCTCAGAGGCAGGTGGCAAGAGCCGGGTGGGAGTGTAAACAAGTGCCAAGGAGCATGCCTTTCCTCCCCTTTTCTGTGGGAGACACACCCTCAAAGGAGCAGGGCAGGGTAAGGTGGCCGCAAGCTGACCTTTGCCCTGGTTCTTGGCAGAGGACCTTCCTGGGGACTGAGCAGCCCTGCCACTTAATCTCAGCCCATCCCTGTTGCCCCTCCCAGTCAGCTTTCAGCCCAGCCAATGAAAACTAACCTAGGGGGAGGGGGTGACTGTGCAGCCTGTTCCTTTCCCAGTCCAGCTGCCATCCTGGGGCAGGGGGTGCCAGCTGCCACCTGTTGGCCAAGTCCTGACTGAGGCAGCTGTCTGTGCCTCCTCTAGGCCCAGACCCCCCTTCCCAGGACAGGCGCTGGGGTCTTCTGCCATCCTGGGGAAGTAGAGCCCCTCAGGCCTCTGCTTGCCCTTTTGTCTCACTTGGGCTGGTTGGGAACCGGTCTGGTGAGGAAGGGAGGCTGCCTCGGTAGAGGGGGTGGGGCCAGGCCTCCCTTTCCCCTAATGAGAAGCCTTGACCCTGCCCCTCCCCCATTTCAGTGAAGGAGTCTTCAAGTGCCCTGAGGACCAGCTTCCTCTGGACTATGCCAAGGTGAGTCCACACTGCCAGGAAGAAGCCCAAGCACAGTCTGTTGCCCTTGGAGGCCGGAACTGCTGGCAGCAGTGGGCTCAGGGCCAGTGTCAACCAAAAGCCTTGGGATGGTGCGCCTCCACAAAGGTAGCCTGTTCCCTCCCACCAGGCCAGTTTGCAAACGAGGCCCCTGTTTGCCCTGGAGGGCAGGCACAATGCCCAGCCTGTAGGGGTGCACAGAGCTGCTCTGTGCCTGCAAGAAGTGTTCCCTCCCCTTCCGATGGCAAGCCAGACCTGTGGCTGAGGGCCAGTATCCCTCCACCAGGGGGAAGGAAGCGGAGCCCCGGGGACAGCCTGGGATTGAGCAGGCTGATTGGCTGCCTCTTCGAAGGAAGCGTCCTCTGCAGGCATGTTAGGACCCAGCATCAGAGCAGACGCTGCCTGCTGTGCCCTTCATCCCTGGACTCAGAGGGGCAAAGAGCCTAAGAGAGGCTATTACAGGCTCCAAGGTAGAGCCAGCCCAGTTGGGTCTGGGGGTGGGAACTGGGCACTGCAGTCAGCTCTGACCCTGGCCAGTTCCCCCATCCCCACCCCCAGATCTACCCAGACCCGGAGCTGGAAGTACAAGTATTGGGCCTGCCTATCCGCTGCATCCACAGTGAGGAGGGCTGCCGCTGGAGTGGGCCACTACGTCATCTACAGGTGAGGCTCTGATGTGAGGGTTGGCACCACCTCTCCCTTGGCAGACACTAATTGCAGCCTTCCCACCAGGGCCACCTGAATACCTGCAGCTTCAACGTCATTCCCTGCCCTAATCGCTGCCCCATGAAGCTGAGCCGCCGTGATCTACCGGCCCACTTGCAGCACGACTGCCCCAAGCGGCGCCTCAAGTGCGAGTTTTGTGGCTGTGACTTCAGTGGGGAGGCCTATGAGGTGGGTGGGGTCTGGCTGAATGTGGAGGAGGGGTACCTGATGGTCTAGGCATCCCTTAACTCAGCACCTCTGACATTTCCACAGAGCCATGAGGGTATGTGTCCCCAGGAGAGTGTCTACTGTGAGAATAAGTGTGGTGCCCGCATGATGCGGCGGCTGCTGGCCCAGCATGCCACCTCTGAGTGCCCCAAGCGCACTCAGCCCTGCACCTACTGCACTAAGGAGTTCGTCTTTGACACCATCCAGGTGAGGCCCTTCCTGAACTGTGGGTTGCAGGGTAGGTGACAGGGAGTCAGGATATTGACTCCTGCCTCTCTGCCTCTGTGGCCGCAGAGCCACCAGTACCAGTGCCCAAGGCTGCCTGTTTCCTGCCCCAACCAGTGTGGTGTGGGCACTGTGGCTCGGGAGGACCTGCCAGGCCATCTGAAGGACAGCTGTAACACCGCCCTGGTGCTCTGCCCATTCAAAGACTCCGGCTGCAAGCACAGGGTGAGATGCCCCTTTTCCTGTTAGCTCCCTTTTGCCCTTGAAGCCCTAGACAGAGGCTCAGCTTCCTGATGCCACTTAGGCCTTGGTAGTCCCTGCTGTGCTGCTCTGAAACCCTCAGTCTTTCCCTCTGCTGCCAGCTCCAGCCTCTTCCTAACACCCTCTGTCTTCCTCACGTAGAGCTCGGTGCCTGCTACCCTGTACCCACTCCTCTCCTCTCCCTGGACCTTCCCCTACTGATAACTCTCCTCCCTTCCCCCATGGCCTGGGGCTTTGCCAACAGTGCCCTAAGCTGGCAATGGCACGGCATGTGGACGAGAGTGTGAAGCCACATCTGGCCATGATGTGTGCCCTGGTGAGCCGGCAACGGCAGGAGCTGCAGGAGCTCCGGCGAGAGCTGGAGGAGCTATCAGTGGGCAGTGATGGCGTGCTCATCTGGAAGATTGGCAGCTATGGACGGCGGCTACAGGAGGCCAAGGCCAAGCCCAACCTTGAGTGCTTCAGCCCAGCCTTCTACACACATAAGTATGGTTACAAGCTGCAGGTGTCTGCATTCCTCAATGGCAATGGCAGTGGCGAGGGCACACACCTCTCACTGTACATTCGTGTGTTGCCTGGTGCCTTTGACAATCTCCTTGAGTGGCCCTTTGCCCGCCGTGTCACCTTCTCCCTGCTGGATCAGAGCGACCCTGGGCTGGCTAAACCACAGCACGTCACTGAGACCTTCCACCCCGACCCAAACTGGAAGAATTTCCAGAAGCCGGGCACGTGGCGGGGCTCCCTGGATGAGAGTTCTCTGGGCTTTGGTTATCCCAAGTTCATCTCCCACCAGGACATTCGAAAGCGAAACTATGTGCGGGATGATGCAGTGTTCATCCGTGCTGCTGTTGAACTGCCCCGGAAGATCCTCAGCTGAGTGCAGGCGGGGTTCGAGGGGAAAGGACGATGGGGCATGACCTCAGTCAGGCACTGGCTGAACTTGGAGAGGGGGCCGGACCCCCGTCAGCTGCTTCTGCTGCCTAGGTTCTGTTACCCCATTCTCCCTCCCCCAACCACCACCCTCAGGTGCCTCCAATTGGTGCTTCAGCCCTGGCCCCTGTGGGAACAGGTCTTGGGGTCATCAAGGGCTGGAAACAAGTGACCCCAGGGCCTGTCTCCCTTCTTGGGTAGGGCAGACATGCCTTGGTGCCGGTCACACTCTACCCGGACTGAGGTGCCTGCTCAGGTGCTATGTCCCAAGAGCCATAGGGGGGTGGGAGTTGGGGAGGGAGAAAGGGTAGTTCAAAGAGTCTGTCTTGAGATCTGATTTTTCCCCCTTTCCCTAGCTGTGCCCCCTCTGGTTATTTATTTCCTTAGTGCCAGGAGGGCACAGCGGGGAGCCCTGATTTTTAATAAATCCGGAATTGTATTTATTAATTTGCTTCCAGCCTGACTTACCTGGGTTGGTTAGGTCCCTGGGAGGCTCAGCCAAACTGAAGGCAAAGAAAGGACCAGTCAGAGAAGGGCCGCTGCCTGGGTCTGGCCCTAGGATCCAGCTGCCCTGCTGGCTCGCCCTCTGATGGACGCCAGGAAAACTGCATCGGGCTTTGTGTGGAAGACGGTCCCTGCCACTGCCCTCTGCCGATGAAATGCGGGAAGTGTACGGCCTGGATGTTTCATAAGGCTGGAGTCCCTGGTCAGCCCCACCAGACTAGTACCTCTACCCTAGGCAGGTCTTTCTTGGTCTAATGGTAGTAGGTACTGACACTGCTAAGCACTTTACGTGCATTATTATTTCATTGAAAAGAACTGTCAAGTGAAATGCTTCTTATCACAGTAACTGGCTTTGTGGGTTCTAGAGGAGTTAATGAGGCAATGCATGTTCTTGGCCCAGAGTAAGTGCTTAGTGAATGCTTTCTAACTCCGAACCCCAGCCACATCCAGGGACTGGATGTTGAGCAAAAGGGGCCTTCAAGATGTTCAAGGCACTTGGATTTTCTCCTGTCTCTCATCGGCTTTTTTTACGGGCCTCAGTGGGTGCGTGTGATTATCCACGTTTCACCGATGAAACACGAACAGAGGAGTGACTGACTTATCAGTGATTCTTCTGCAGGTTCGGACAGGGCCTCGATTCTGTTTTAAACTCCAGTAGTCCCTAGAAATTGTAGCTCCCTCTAGTTCTGGCAATAGGTGTGGGTCCTTGTGCTTGCTTTTGGCAAGTTTCTGAGCTACATAGGGCCTCCATTACCGTCATTGGTGAAACCAGCTCACCTCCCAGATTTGTTGTAAAGATTAAATGAATTGGTCAGCACACAGTGCCTTACTGTCTTGCCTAGCCCTGAGAAGAGGCTGTATGTACGAGAATCATTAGTAAGGGAAGGTTCAAGGACTAGTTCTTTCTCTTCCCATGCAGAGGCTGAGGGTTTAAAAAAAAAACTCAGCCTCTGCTGCACACGACTAGCTACTCAGGAGGCTGAGGTGGGAGGATGGCTTGAGCCCAGGAGGCAGAGGTTAAAGTGAGCCGAGATTGCACTACTGCACTCCAGCCTGTGTGGCAGAGCCAGACCCTGTCTCAAAAAAAAAGGCCTTGGGCTGGGCGAAGTGGCTTACTCATGCCTGTAATCCTAGCATTTTGGGAGGTCAAGGTGGGCGGATCACAAGGTCAGGAGATCGAGACCATCCTGGCTAACATGGTGAAACCCCCATCTCTACTAAAAATACAAAAAAAATTAGCCGGGTGTAGTGACACGCACCTGTAGTCCCAACTACTCGGGAGGCTGAGGCAGGAGAATCACTTGAACCCGGGAGGCGGAGGTTGCAGTGAGCCAAGATGGCGCCATTGCACTCCGACTTGGCAACAGAGGGAGATTAAAAAAAAAAAAAAAAAAAACCCCTCTACGGGTCTCTACGGGTGACAGGACAGGACTAAGCCTCAGTGAGCCAGGCTGGGGAGGCCATCATCAGCCCAATCTTTTCAAAAAGGTCAAATTGACTTACCTAGGGAGAAATGGGGCCCTGCTGCCTAGGTGAGAAACTAGAGCTGGGCCTCTTCACCAGATAAACCATCTTGGTACGGTGATGCCTGGAGACTGGTAGAGGCAACCATGGGCTGCCAGCAGCATACATGCTTTCAGCCAACAGGCTGAAACACCCTTCCAGAATCCCAACTACACACCTGACCGGGAACAGTGGCTGACGCCTATAATCCCAGCACTTTGGGAGCCTGAGTTGGAGATCACCCTGGGCAACAAAGGGAGACACCCTGTATCTACAAAAAAATATAAGGAGCCGGGCGCGGTGGCTCACGCATGTAATCCCAACACTTTGGGAGGCAAGGCGGGTGGATCACCTGAGGTCAGGAGTTCAACACCAGCCTGGCCAACATGGTGAAACAGTCTCTACTAAAAATACAAAAATTAGCTGGGCGTGGTGGCGGGCGCCTATAATCACACCTACTTTGAAGGCTGAGACAAGTATCGCTTGAACCCAGGAGGCAGAGTTTGCAGTGAGCTGAGATTGCACCACCACACTCCAGCCTGGGCAACAATGAGCAAAACTCCATCTCAAAAAAAAAAAAATTAGTTGGGCATGATGGTGCACACCTGTAGTCCCAGCTACTTGGGAGGCTCAGGCAGAAGAATCACTTGAACCTGGGAGGTGGAGGTTGCAGTGAGCTGAGATTGCGCCACTGAACTCCAGCCTGGGAAACATAGTGAGACTCTGTCTCAAAGTAAATAAATAAATAAATAAATACACTGTCACTGCATGACTTCGGGGGTCACATTCACATAGTCTAGATGGTGCCTCCTAGAGTTGTGTGCAAACAATGGGGCTGTTAACCCCATACTCTGCAAGTCTCGCACACCTGCACCTCATTCAGTGCTAGTCATAACTTGCAGAATTCAGGCCATGTTCTGCAATAAAAGTGTAAGCTGCAGTCCCCAAGGATCTGCCTCAGACCGGGAATCATTCACTCTGGAGGGAGCGCTGTACTTTACTACTGTCTAGCTCTATGCTTTTAGGCCGACTGCAGATCTTATCTGACACAGGCAGAAGACAGCTTTCTTTCACGGGTGGCATGAGGCATAAAGGAGTCAAAACACTTTCACAAAAGAACACCCTCAGGCAGGCACAGTGGCTCACGCCTGTATTCCCAGCACTTTGGGAGGTTGAGGCAAGCAGATCACAAGATCAGGAGTTCAAGACCAGCCTGACCAACATGGCGAAAACCCGTCTTTACTAAAAATACAAAAATTACCTGGGCGTGGTGGCGCACACCTATAGTCCCAGCTTCTCATGGGGCTGAGGCAGGAGAATCACTTGAACCCAGGAGGTGGAGGTTGCAGTGAGCTGAGATCATGCCACTGCCTGCCTGAATGAAAGAGCAAGAGACTATCTCAAGAAAAAAAAAGAACCCCCATCCTGGCTAACATGGTGAAATCCCATCTCTACTAAAAATACAAAAATTAGCCAGGCATGGTGGCGGGCACCTGTAGTCCCAGCTACTCGGGAGGCTGAGGCAGGAGAATGGCATGAACCCAGGAGGCGGAGCCTGCAGTGAGCCTAGATTGCACCACTGCACTCCAGCCTGGGCGACAGAGTGAGACTCTGTCTCAAAAAAAATAAAAAACCAAAAGCACCCTACAGAAAAAGGTGTGCTCAAGAAGTCTGGGTGCTTTAGCTCCGTCAGCATTTAGGAAGCTACCTGCGGACTCTTGCCACCAAGGGTCTGAGTCTACCCTCCCTGAATCCCACATCTTGTGGAATCTATATGTGTATAGATAGATAGATGATATAGATAGATAGAAAATAGACAGAATAT
>NW_026652285.1:17292444-17293017 GCF_009828535.3 Hylobates moloch | reverse complement strand
TTTTTTTTTTGAGACGGAGTCTCACTCTTTTTGCCCAGGCTGGAGTGTAGTGGCATGAATTCAGCTCACTGCAACCTCTGCCTCCTGGGTTCACAAGCGATTCTCCTGCCTCAGCCTCCCAAGTAGCTGGGATTACAGGCCCCTGCCACCACGCCTGGCTAATTTTTGTATTTTTAGTAGAGACGGGTTTTCACCATGTTGGCCAGGCTGGTCTCGAACTCCTGAACTTAGGTGATCCGGCTGGCCTCAGCCTCCCAAAGTGCTGGGATTACAGGTGTGAGCCACTGCACCCAGCCTCAGTTTTCTTTTTAAAAAAAAAAATATTTAGCCGGGCGCGGTGGCTCACGCTTGTAATCCCAGCACTTTGGGAGGCCGAGGCGGGCGGATCATGAGGTCAGGAGATCGAGACCACGGTGAAACCCCGTCTCTACTAAAAAAATATAAACAAATTAGCCGGGCGCGGTGGCGGGCGCCTGTAGTCCCAGCTACTCGGAGAGGCTGAGGCAGGAGAATGGCGTGAACCCGGGAGGCGGAGCTTGCAGTGAGCCGAGATCGCGCCACTGCACTCCAGCC
>NW_026652285.1:17278520-17292089 GCF_009828535.3 Hylobates moloch | reverse complement strand
TTTTTTTTTTTTTTTTTTTGAGACGGAGTCTCTGGAGTCTCGCTCTGTTGTCCAGGCTGGAGTGCAGTGGCGTGATCTTGGCTCACTGCAAGCTCCGCCTCCCGGGTTCACGCCATTCTCCTGTCTCAGCCTCCGGAGTAGCTGGGACTACAGGCGCCCACCACCGCGCCTGGCTAATTTTTTGTATTTTTAGTAAACGGGGTTTCACCGTGGTCTCGATCTCCTGACCTCGTGATCCACCCACCTCGGCCTCCCAAAGTGCTGGGATTACAGGCGTGAGCCACTGTGCCTGGCCTGCTAATTTTTGTATTGTTTGTAGAGACTGGGTTTTCCCATGTTTGTCAGGTTGGTCTTTTTTTTTTTTTTTTGAGACAGAGTCTTGCTGTCGCCCAGGCTGGAGTGCAGTGGCGCCATCTCGGCTCACTGCAGGCTCCACCCCCCCGGGGTTCACACCATTCTCCTGCCTCAGCCTCCCGAGTAGCTGGGACTACAGGCGCCCGCCACCTCGCCCGGCTAATTTTTTGTATTTTTTAGTAGAGTCGGGGTTTCACTGTGTTAGCCAGGATGGTCTCGATCTCCTGACCTTGTGATCCGCCCGCCTCGGCCTCCCAAAGTGCTGGGATTACAGGCATGAGCCACCGCGCCCGGCCTGTCAGGTTGGTCTTGAACTCCTGACCTCAGATGATCCACCTGCTTTGGCCTTCCAAAGTGCTGGGATTACGGGCATGAGCCACTGTGCCCGGCCGCAATCACTTATTTTATTTTTTTCCTCTGCAGACAAAAAAAATAAAGTTATCCAAAATTCAACATAAGAAAACTGTAATCACCAAGAGGAGCCAGTTACATTGCAGATAACAGTGCCTATCACCTTCACCTCTGTCAGAGGCCCTCAGAATTTCCAAAGTGTTGGAAGTGGGAGAAGGCAGGTTTGAAGTTTTAGGTTGGGTTATTAACAAATCCCCATTTCTTGGCTGGGCATGGTGGCTCACGCCTGTAATCTCAGCACTTTGGGAGGCCGAGGCAGGTGGATCACTTGAGGTTGGGAGTTTGAGACCAGTCTGGCCAACACGGTGAAACCCCATCTCTACTAATATACAAAAAATTAGCTGGGCGTGGTGGCAGGCAACTGTAATCCCAGCTACTCACGAGGCTGAGACAGGAGAATCGCTTGAACCTGGGAAGTGGAGGTTGCAGCGAGCCAAGATCGTGCCATTGGACTCCAGCCTGGGACAGAGTGAGACTTCACCTCAAACAAAACCACCAGATCCCCATTTCTTAATGACTTATGGCCCTTGGAGTGCAAGTGGCAGGAACTTTTGGGCCTCCGGTGAGGGACAGCAAACCACACTTATCCTCAAACTTCACAGTAAGCCCACAGCAGCCCTGCCCAGGGAGAGGGCCTGTCAGCCGGGTACCCTGTCTCCAGGGTTTCATTGAAGAACTGTCTACAATCACCATAACACCTGGCCTTAAATAATAGATTTGGAGGCGGCTTCTGGGTGGAATGCATATAGTCCCCCTTACTCCTACTAAGTGAGGTATGTTAGAAACTGTTGTAAGAAAAAATTACCTCAAACATTCACAGCACTAAACGAACAGAACAAGGTCAGAAAGCGAGGTTTTCTTATTTTTACTGGTTTATAATAATCTTAAAAACCCCATCACACCCATAAACCACCACAGGTGAGGTGAGAGAGATGGAGAATGAATGCTACAGTATGTGGATAGAGTGGGGAATCCAGGTATTCCCTAGGATAGTGTAGGATGGAGACAGGGAGTGTGGAGAGGAGGCCCTGGCTTGGACCCTTATTGCTGGCTGGGGGTTGGCTGGCAGAGGAGAGAGGGACTCAGGCTGAACTCCGAAAGAAGGAACATCTCACACCAAAGGCGAGGGCAGTTGGGGGCAGGGGGATCACAGTACATTTTCCATGCAGACTAGGGGTGGGAGTGAGAGCTTCAGAGGCTTGCACCCCTACACAGGAAGAGATGGGTTTGAGGTTGTTTGACTTAAAGCCCCCAAGTTGGTGTCTGGTCCAATTTCCTAAAATGGCAGCTCACCTTTCAGGGAGAGGTATTGGGGAGGAAAAAAAAAATACAGCAAAAATATCTGCTTTGGAGATCAAGCAAGGGATAGGGGGAAGACAGTGGTGCTCTTTAAATCTGACTCAGAAAAGCAGGAACTGGAAGAGGGCCCTGGGTGAGATGGCGGCCAACACCTTGGGAGAAGGCATTGAGTCAGAAGCTGCAGGTGCTCCTGGGGGATCAGGACAGGGAGGTAACAGTGTTCACAGACGGCAGGAAAACAATTGGTAACAATAAATTAGGACTTCATGTTGCTATCATTTGGCATAACACAATCAGGCTTTTTTTTTTTTTTTCCTTTTAAATATAAGGCAACTTGCCAACACATAACTTAAAACTGGTCTTCAGTCACATTGCTTCAGATCACTAGAGAACTTCTGGGTAACGAACAGAAGTGGATAGTGAACAAAATGCAAAACCTTAAGTAAGAACCATCAGCTGACATTCCCCAGAGACAAAAGGAAAGGTAAGGGCTTATTTCATCTGTAAAAAATAAAAAAGCCCAATTCTGCATCTTTAACAGAATGGTGCAAAAACTTATAACAAAACAATCTAAGTTTAAAATTACAGAAGTGTTTCTAGCCAACTAATTGTCGCTTGGGATGAGACGTGCTGAGCATGGAGTGGATGAAGGTATGCTCTAAGAATGGACAGAGGGCAGGAGGGGCTGTTGCCAATGTAGGCCCATCTCCAGGTGTTAGAACCATGCTCATTTGGTAAAGGAAGTATTCAAAGAGCTTAAGGCTTTGTGTTTGTTTTTTTTCCTTCATTAAACTGAGGGGCTGCACTAGAGGGTGAATGTACCTGTGGGGCCACTCACACACAATGCTACTCAAACCCACACTACATTCATACAGAAACGTAACATTTAAAACTTACAGTGTAGAGCAATATTCTTAGCCAGTGTAGAGAGAACCAAATGCATTTTTTTTTTTTTTGGTGTTTTTAATCCCAAACTCCAATGTGATCATTCCTTACCTACCTAATTCCTCAAGTAAGGTAGATTTTGTTTTTGTTGAGGGGGAAAGGATAGGGGCTATGGGCAGGTGAGTTAGGGGACAGGCAACAGTGAGAAAGGGATCTTGGGTATGCTGAAGTCACTGTATTTTTCTAGGTTTGGAAAGGGGAGTCCGGAACCAAGATGCCAATACAAAGACGTTTTTCCCCTGTATCTCAAGAAATGGTCAAATACTTCCAAGATGCCCTTGAGATCAAGTGTGGCGAGGGCAAGTGCAGTGGCTGTGGGATCAATATAGACAAAAAACAAAGCCTTGAGGAATGGAAAGGAACTTGAAGGATATGAAGACTGGGTCAGCTTTGATATGAGATCTTTCCATGAGTAAGTAATTAGCTTTCAGAGCACCTGGGAAATCTTGCTCCTTAGTCCTGGGGGGAGGGGAAGGGGGGTAGCAACAGGTAGAGGTGTGGATTAGGAGCCTGAGCACCTATACTACCTCAACTAGGGCATTCCCTCAGCCCACACCTCAGTCGTCCTAAGGGAAACAGGAAAAAATTCAAGAAAAGATGGGTGGGAGCTGGCTGGAAAAGGCCAAGGTGGAGAGACTAGCTGACAGGCAGTCAGTGGAGAGAAAAGCCTGGGCTTGGGGTTAGGTTCTAACATAAAACCAAAAGTTGCTGAAGGGGAGGATGAGAGGACCCCTTCTGTCCCCACTTAGATCCCACCAAATTCCCTTAGACATCTAAGAATGATCACACTGGAGCAGTGAAACTTTGAAACTATCCAGTTACTTAAAAGACTAAACCTAGGAGGGTGATGTATGATGTGTTGCACGTGGAGGGCAGCAGGGCTACCTATCTATACCCTGGGTGCTGAATATGAAGACTTCGACTCTCTGTGGGATCGGGGGCTCGGTTGCCAGGGGCTCGGTGGGCCTTGCTCAGCATGGCCAGGCTCTGTTCTCGGAAGCAGGCCTGTTGGAAATCCCCACTTAGGTAATCCACTGTTTGCATCAAGCTGTTCTGGCTTGCCACTGGACCGCCCCCGGTCCCTGCTCGGTAGTGGGCCCCGGGAGCTGCCGCACAGTCGAGGGGTGCACCTGTGGGCTGCCCACCGTGGAACGGCATGGCGAGGTCCTGAGACCCCGAGCTGTCGCTATTGGGAGTGGGCAGAATGTTGTTCCACAGGGGTTGGAAGTAGTGACCATTGGGGTAGGCCAATGGGGCTGCCATGCCGTTGACTGGTGGGGATGGGGTCGGCTTTTCCAGGGGTGGCTTCAGATGGAAGGACTGCGCCAGGCAGAGTTCCTGCGGGTAGGCAGGGGCCTTGCCCACAAAGCCAGGCCCTGCCAACTCGCGTCCTGCCGCATGCTTGCCTGTCAGGCCAGGGGCTGGCGTCCCACTAGCCTCGCTGCACATCTGCTGTAGGTGGGCCAGCTGGTGCTGGTTCCAGGTGACTGGCTTGAGGTCGCTAGGGTAGCCAGTGGGGACGCGAGAGATGCCTGTGGGCAGGTTGACAGGACCTGCAGCAGGCAACGCGGCGGTGGCCGCATGGGTGTGCTCCATGGGATTGACCACACATGAAGGCATTGGTGTGGGGACGCTGTGGGTCGACACCCGGGTGCTTGCATTGATGAGCAGACTGCGACTAATGGGGCTGGGGTTGGCGATCTGGCCCTCACACACTGAGGTAGTGCTGATGCCTGCCCTCGTCTGGCAAAACTGGTTGATCTGGTGCACGATGCTACTCAGGTCCGGGGGCTGGCTGTGCTGCAGAGTGGCCGCCATTGAAAGGGGGATAGTTGAGGTAGACACGGTCACATTCGGGGGGGCATCTGAGTCTGGCATCTTCCGGCCTCCATGCAGCAAGGGATTGTGGGGGTGCTGGAGACCCTGGTGAGCCAGGGCCTGAGGGTGGACCAAGCCCTGGGTTTGGGCCATGGGCTGAGGGTGGCCCAGGCCCTGAGGCTGCTGGAGGCTCTGAGGGTGGGACAGTGCCTGGGGTGGCGGGATACCCTGAGGGTGCTGCAGCGTCTGGGGAGGGGCATGGGCCAGGGTCTGTGCATGCTGCAGGGCCTGCTGGCGGGCCAGAGCCTGGGCCTGGGGGTGGGCTAAAGTGCTGGGTGCCACAGTAGCATAGGGTGCCACTGGGGGGTTCATGATGGCCTCAGGGAGCAACCGGGCTCGGGTGCCGTCAAAGTCCTTGAGTATGCTTTTGGCTGGCACTTTGACAATGGCAAGCAGGCCTGCCTTGGTGGCAGCCTGTGTCGGGTAGGGGCTGTAGCGCTGGGCTGATGTGTCGAGGCCGTTCACAGTACGACGAACGTGTTTCCGCTGGGGAACCTTCACACTGTTGGGGAAGATTTTTATAGTCAGTGGGTTGTTTGCGACCTTCTTAGCATACGCATCCAATTCGGCTGGGGTAGGATAGTGAGCAGTTCTCATTTTCTGTGTAGTGTCCCCTAGAGAGAGAGAATGGGAAGGAGAGCAAAGAGGGAGAGGGAGCTCATCAGTGCCAAGGCAACCAGCCCTTCTAGATTCCCCCTTTTGAGGGCCTGGGGTGGGGTGGGGAAGTGACTAGATTGTCATCTGTAGCCTTCATTCGAGACCCAGCTTCAGTCTTCACATTAACAAGCACTGCTAATGTTCAGTAAGTGCTTATAGTGGGCCAGGCCTTCTGCCAGGTGACAGGCTATCTCAATGAATCTTCACTATTGCTCTAGAAGCAGGCACTATCATCATTTACATTTTATAAATGAGGTAAGTAGAGATCAGAACAGCAAAGCATCTTTCGAAGTCTCATATCTTGGAGAACCAGAATTTGGTCAATTCTCAGAGAGGAGACCGAGAGTTCTCCCCCTACATAGAAATGCAGGGTCACTGGGTGCCATGGCTTACGCTTGTAAATCCCAGCATTTTGGGAGGCCAAGGTGGGTGGATCACCTGAGGTCAGGAGTTCAAGACCAGCCTGGACAACATGGCAAAACCCCGTCTCTACTAAAAATACAAGAAGTTAGCCAGGTGTGATGGCAGGCACCTGTAATCCTAGCTACTTGGGAGGCTGAGGCAGGAGAATTGCTTGAACCCAGGAGGCGGAGGTTGCAGTGAGCTGACATTGCACCGTTGCACTCCAGCCTGGGCGACAGAGCAAGACTCCGTCTCAGAAAAAGAAAAAAAAAAAAAAAAAAAAAAGGAGGGAAATGCAGGGTCTGGAACTCTACCAGCCCATGTGGCTTGGGGGTAGGTTCTAAGCAAAGCTCCTTGTCAAGGCCATGGTGGCCCTTCAGTCTAGAGGGTGCCCAGAGCTACGACTCTTCAGTCTGCAGGGACCAATGAGAGATCAGCTTTCCCTTGCATCTTGGCAGCTGGGGGGCTTTGCCCACTGGGTGGGCACCCTGGAAGAGTAGATAGAATGCTTCCTTTCAGGAGCAGAGGAATAAGCTGCCAACATCTCTCCCCTTCCCCATGTCACAAGTTCACTTTTGTTTACAGTTTACTCTATGCCTGACTGGGTGAGGATCAAAGGCTTTATTTATTTGCTTGAGAAGGAAGATAATAATAACAGGGCAGCAGGGAGGGAATTGAGAAGAAAGGATTCAGAGCATCTTTCAGTCCTTTCAGTCCTGAGAGCCAAAAATAGTCTGTATTTGGTCCATGTCAGCTGTCATTTTCCAAAAAGAAAGAGGAAAAACCTGCCTTCCTTTGGAGACTGCGGAAATGCCCACTTGGTGTGCCTCATTAATGTTAACAGTCTCTTTGTTCCCATCTCCTGTTGCCTCCCATCAGGGGGCTCAGCGGATGTCCGGCTTCCAGTCAAAAAGGAAAAGGTTCTGAGAACAAGGGCTCTTTAAGGATGCCAAGCTCCTGCAACGGGGCTCTGCTCTACTCTCTCCGTCTCTGAGGCAGGGTCTCCCCTGAGTATACACAAAAGGTGCCTAATAAATGCTTGCTGAATGAGTACACAGACTGCCCAAAGCAGAATTGGCTTGGCAGGAAGCCCAGGCTCAGCTAGCTGACTCTCTCCTTACTTCCTCCTCTTGTAAAAGGCAGGAGGATAGGCCAACGACTAATCTGACTGAATGCCCAGCTTGTGGCCTCAGGTGGCCTTGGCCCAAAGGAGACCCTATTCAAAGTCACGTCACTGGGCATCACCTAGAACAAAGGTAGGCTAATGAGCATTAGAAGGAAAATGGGTACAGCTACCTTTGTTTGGTGATAATGCTGGTTAGCAACTCCTGCTCTGGGAAGCAGGAAAAAAAAGCTCAAGTCAGGAGGGGCAGAGAGATTTGGGCCCATGCTCACAAGCAGATCTGGGCAAAAAGGGCCAGGCATCCCCACCCCCCAAAACAGGTCTGTGCTTTCAAATACTGGCAAAAAAGTCTAGGATCACTGATTGAGAGAAAGTCCCTAAACTCAAGACATCAGAACTCCAATAGAAGCTGCCTTGGCCAATCACTGTACCTATGTGTCTTATTGGTCATAATCTCATATAATACTCCTAGCACAGTGCTTTAAACCTAGCCCACCTCCATGCTGGTGGGCTTCTCTCCTTGAAATCCCAAGTTGTATAGTACCTTGATGAATAGAAGAGTCCCTTTGTTCCAAGTTAGTACCAACTCTGAGGTTTTTTTCTAGCAGAGGCAAGGGGGAAGCTTGACCTCATTCAGGAGTATGTTAGGGGACACAATCCACATTGATTAGTTTTCTTTGTCCAGCCTCCACTGATACTGACAGCGGTGAAGAGGGCTGTCAAAGGATTCAGAAATAAAGTGAAATGAGGGTAGGGAGGGTGGGCCACAAGGTTACAGTAGCTTTGTTAAGGAAGAACCCCAAAGATGAGTACAGTGTATTGAACAAAAAAGGGGTATCATTCTGGGAATACAGTACCATCTACCTCACATACCAGACAAGCCTAACTCTCAAAAAAAAAAAAAAAAAGTTTTCTGCTGGGCACCGTGGCTCACGCCTGTAATCCCCCGGCACTTTGGGAGGCCGAGGCGGGTGGATCATGAGGTCAGGAGTTCGAGACCAGCCTGCCCCGCATGGTGAAACACTGTCTCTACTAAAAATACAAAAAATTAGCCAGGGATGGTGGAGCGCACCTGTAGTCCCAGCTACTTGGGAAGCTGAGGCAGGAGAATTGCTTGAACCTGGCAGGTGGAGGTTGCAGTGAGCCAAGATTGCACCACTGCACTTCCAGCCTGAAAAAAAAAAAAAAAAAAAGTTTTCTCAGCGGGGCATGGTGGCTCATGCCTGTAATCCCAGCACTTTGGGAGGCCGAGGTAGGTGGATCACGAGGTCAGGAGTTCAAGACCAGCCTGGCCAAGATGGAGAAACCCCGTCTCTACTAAAAAAATACAAAAAATTAGCCAGGCATGGTGGCAGGCACCTGTAATCCCAGCTACTCGGGAGGCTGAGGCAGGGAATTGCTTAAACCCGGGAGGTGGGGGTTGCAGTGAGCCAAGATCGCACCACTGCACTCCAACCTGGGTGACAGAGTAAGACTCCATCTCAAAAAAAAAAAAAAGTTTTCTCAACACTTATCACAGCCCCCACACAAGCACCCTACTTATTTTCTTCTGTAATGTATTTCCGTAACTACACAGCCAACACAGATACCACAGCTTTGTAAGCGACTTACTTAAATAGCTTATACCAATAGTGTCATTAATAGAGACATAGACAATGTAGGGAATAGGAAGTCTGTAGTTTGTAAAGGGTTAGAGAAACCTGTATTCAAGTACTAGCTTCATCATTTGCCCATACTGAGAGCCTGTCATTCCTCAATTATCAACAGGGATGAATTCTGCTCTCCTACTTCACAGAATTACTAAGATCGAGAGAGTCAATGAACATTTTCACTAAATGAGCATTTTCATTTCAATGAAAATGCTATGTGAACAGGAACTATGATGGTCAATAGTTACTATTCAAGGATAGCAGATGTGGCTGAGTCTGACCACAGGCAACACAAAGAAAACTGACTAAGGAAGTCCCAACTGCAGGACAACCTGGCCTTCAGCCTGAGAGTTAAATGTAACAGAAAGCACTGCTGTCTATTCCAGGATGGACTGGAGGCAATTTTCTGCCTGAAATTCAGTCCTCCCAATGGAGACCTCTCTGTTCATCCTTCTATTTTGAAGGTCAGAGGGCACAGGTGGCATAGGCAACAGGAACCTCTATCTGCAGGCAGAGAGGCACAGGCAATGTGTTCAAACACAGATTTCGGAGTCTGAGCTGAGGATGGGCCAGTCACAGGACAGTCATGTGGCATTGGCAAGTGACAAACCCTCTATACCTTATCCTTGTGACAAAGGCAAGAGAGTCTTCCATATGGAATTTTTGAGGAATGAGTGAGAACATATGTGAAAATATTCAATATAGTGCCTGGCACATGGTAGCAACTTGACAAATGTTAGCTATTATTTCTATGAGTTTATCCAGTCATTGGGTCAATCTGCCATTTCCAGACCCCTCCACTAGGGGGCAGATATGCATATAAAGAAGCAGTGAAAGAAGGTAATTTTGGCATTTGTCCCCGGAGCCCCAGTGCTCTGCCATGGAAGGAGGTCAAAGTTGTTATCTAAAGATGGTTTAAGGACCAAGGACCTTTTATCAGCCATTCAAACAGTAAATATTTACAGAGCCACTACTATATTGTGATCCTGAGAAGGAGAAATACAGAGCAGAGGTTTAGGATTAAGAAAGAAAAGATTTCCGGTGGCGCATGCCTGTAATCTGAGCTACTCGAGAGACTGAGGCAGGAGAACTGCTTGAACCCGGGAGATGGAGGTTGCAGTGAACCGAGATTGCGCCACTGCACTCCAGTCTGGGCGACAGAGGGAGACTCCATCTCAAAAAAAAAAAAAAGGGCCAGGCATGGTGGCTCACGCCTGTAATCCCAGCACTTTGGGAGGCCGAGGTGGGCGGATTACCTGAGGTTGGGAGCTCAAGACCAGCCTGACCAACATGGAGAAACCCCGTCTCTACTAAAAATACAAAATTAGACGGGCGTGGTGGCGCATGCCTGTAATCCCACTACTCGAGACTGAGGCGGGAGAATCACTTGAACTTGGGAGGCAGAGGTTGCAGTGGGCCGAGATTGTGCCACTGCACTCCAGCCTGGGCGACGAGAGCAAAAGTCTGCCTCAAAATAATAAAATAAAATAAAGTGGGCTGGGTGTGGTGGCTCACGCCTGTAATCCCAGCACTTTGAGAGGCTGAGATGGGCGGATCACCTGAAGTCGGGAGTTCGAGACCAGCCTGACCAACATGAAGAAATCCTGTCTCTACTGAAAATACAAAATTAGCTGGGCGTGGTGGTGCATGCCTGTAATCCCCGCTACTCAGGAGGCTGAGGTAGAGAATCGCTTGAACCCAGGAGGCGGAGGTTGCGTTGAGCCAAGATCACGCCATTGCACTCCAGCCTAGGCAACAAGAGCAAAACTCTATCTAAAAAATAAATAAATAAATAATAAAATAAAGTGAACACCAAGATAAAGCTGCCAATTTGCCTGTCCTCCAAATGGCTTTTCCCTTGATATCACATCTTTGGGTAAAGCTGTCAGAGTGCGTTAAGGAACCCAGAACAAAGCAAGCTTCCCTTTGTCATCTTATTGCATGCCTCTAAGTACGTTCCCTCTCCAGTTGTGTCCCCAGAAGCCCAGAAATAGGCATAATGCAGTTAGGATGCTGATGTGGATGACCAGAGAGTATAACATAACACCTTCATCACCCAATCATCACTTATTAAGATAAAGGCTGGGTTGAGAAAGCTATAGCAGAGCTTGCCTTATTGTGTCAGGCAACTGTAGAAGGAGGACTACCACCTTCAGCTGTTATTACATAGAGCTGGATTCGCTGGCCAAATTCCAGAACTAGCCAGGCTCTGAGTCTCATGCTCCCTCAAAGAAATGAAGTCCAAAGGCTGGACCATTTTTAACTTCTGATGATGATCTCACAGGGCAGGGGCTGGCAAATGACAGCCTGCGTGCCTGGTCCAGTTGCTGTTTTTTTGTAAAAAAGTTTCATTGGAACACAGACACCCTCATTTGTTTATTGTCTGTGGCTGCCTTTGCCCTACACAACGCCAGAGTTGAGTAGATGCAACAGAGACCACATGGCCCACAAAGCTTAAATTATTGGCTCTCTGGGCTTTACATAAAAAGTTTGTTAACCCCTGTCATAAGGGGTTCAGTTAAGGTGCTGAAGCACCTTTTCTATCAAAGGGAAGCGTAGCCACCTCACTGATTTCCCCTTTGTGCTCTGAATGGAAAGTCTATTCCAAATTTAGGGCTGTTTTTACACCTGAAGATACTATACATGGTAATGTGCCAAGAATAGAATATTTTCCTTGCAGATCATGTATTACAGGGAGAGAAGGTAGTAAGGAGTCTGGGAAAATATGAAGTATAAAACCCCAATTCCAGAAAGTTAAGACAAGAATCTAACAGTTTTCAAAGGCTCAATCTTCTGGGAAGTGTATTAGCAGGAAAATGCCCAGAGAGACTGAGAAAGCTAGCTCTCCATCTCTTCCGAGGGCAAAAGCTCCCTGACTTCCTGCGAACTAAATTCACACTGACTCAGAAGGCAGGCAGCAAAGCCAAAGGGAACTGTCTGTTTCCATGGTCGACTACTAAGAGAGTTCAAAACAAGAGAACAGCATAAATAGTTTATTTCAGAGATACAGTAAGTAATCTGGACTGTGAGTTTTCATTCAATTCCCCATGAAGGTTCAAACTGAAACACCTTTTACAAGGGTGATATATATATATATATCTTTCCTCTGAAGCTCTTTATAGTTTTGTTGTTCAACAGAAAGCTATCAGCAACAATTAAAATTGAGATACATTGAGGAATTACAGAATTTAAGCAGACCTCTAATGGCTGGACACAGCGGCTCACACCTGTAATCCCAGCACTTTGGGAGGCCAAGTTAGGGGGACCACCTGAGATCAGGAGTTTGAGACCAGCCTGGCCAACATGGTGAAACCCTATCTCTACTAAAAATAGAAAATTAGCTAGGCATGGTGGTGGGCACTTGTAATCCCAGCTACTCAGGAGGCTGAGGCAAGAGAATTGCTTGACCCGGGAGGGAGAGGTTGCAGTGAGCCGATCAAGATCGCATCATTGCACTCCAGCCTGGGTGGCAAGAGCAAGACTTCGTCTTAAAAAAAAAAAAAAAAGAAAGGTGTCAAAATTCAAGGTCAGTGTACCCCAGATGTGCTTCAGGGACAGCCCAAATGTAGAGACAAAAACAAAGAATCACACATGCTCCCTAGGATCCAGATTACTTACATTTCTGAAGTCCAGTGTTCATCTGCGTGTGAGAAAGAAGCTGAAAGGACAGGTCACCTGGCCCTGGTAGACAGGCTAGCATGGCAGACCGGCATCAACACAACATGGGGCAGTGGCTCACACTGTAACGAACAAAAACAAGGTCATGAAACACAAGGCAACTCATTCGAAGAAGAGGGTAGGAACACTGGACATGACTAGCACGAGGCCCAAGTTTAGACAGATAAAGCAATTTAATTAGCAGTGTGTTTGAAAATATACTTACATCTTTATCTGTGATGACAATTTGCTGTCAAATATCACTATGGTTAAAATGATTTTTCAGTTACCACAGATGTATGGGTGGGAGAAATAAAACTGGAAAGCACCTATTCATACAACTGGAAAGTACAGGTGCATTTGTAATGTCTCAGTATTCCTGAAGAGAGTGGGCCCTCATAGGGCCTGGCTCAGCCAGCCCATTTATAGGCCTGGTTGGAGACCAGCCAGACATTTTCAAAAGCAGTACATTATATGATTGCAAAGGTACCCAATGTCTGATTTGTGAGCCAGTAATATGAACCCACTTTTATTTTAATTTTTTTGAGACGGAGTTTCACTCTTGTTGCCCAGGCTGGAGTGCCATGGCGCGATCTTGGCTCACTGCAACCTCTGCCTCCCAGGTTTAAGCGATTCTCCTGCCTCAGCCTCCCGAGTAGCTGGGATTAAAGGCGCTCGCCACCATGCCTGGCTAATTTCTTTGTATTTTTAGTAGAGACGGGGTTTCACCATATGTTGGCCAGGCTGGTCTCGAACTCCTGACCTCAGTTGATCTGCCCACCTCGGCCTCCCAAAGTGCTGGGATTACAGGTGTGAGCCACCACACCCGGCCATGAACTTACTTTTATTTATTTATTTGAGACAGTTTTGCTGTCGCCTAGGCTGGAGTGCAGTGGTACAATTTTGGCTCACTGCAACCCTTGACTCCTGGGTTCAAGCGATTCTCGTCCCTCAGCCTCTCTAGTAGCTGAGATTACAGGCACATGCCACCATGCCCAACCAATTTTTGTATTTTTAGTAGAGATGGGGTTTCACCATGTTGGTCAGGCTGGTCTCAAACTCCTGACAGGTGGTCCGCCCGCCTCAGCTTCCCAAAGTGCTGTGATTACAGTCATGAGCCACCGCACCCCGCCGAACTCACTTTTATTTATTTATTTTATTTTTTTGAGACGGAGTCTCGCTCTGTCACCCAAG
>NW_026652285.1:17267863-17278120 GCF_009828535.3 Hylobates moloch | reverse complement strand
CTTTAGTGGTGTTTTCTTAATTGAGTCTCTCCAGCCTTGGAAATAGGTAACAAACTTCACCTGTCATCTCATCAGCTCTAGCTGGGATTACTATTAGCCTTCTAAATGGTCTGTTCCACACTTACCCTTTATCACCCAATCTATTCTCTATTCAGCAATGTTAATTCTTTTTTTTTTTTTTGAGACAGAGTCTTGCTCTATCCCCCAGCCTGGAGTGCAGTGGTGCGATCTCAGCTCACTGCAACCTCTGCTCCCGGGTTCACGCCATTCTCCTGCCTCAGCCTCCCGAGTAGCTGGGACTACAGGCACCTGCCACCATGCCCGGTAATTTTTTTTGTATTTTTAGTAGAGATGGGGTTTCACTGTGTTAGCCAGGATGGTCTCAATCTCCTGACCTCATGACCCGCCCACCTTGGTCTCCCAAAGTGCTGGGATTACAGGCGTAAGCCACCGCGCCTGATCCAGACCGGGTTTCACCCCGTGTTGGCCAGGATGGTCTCGATCTCTTGACCTCGTGATCCACCCGCCTCGGCCTCCCAAAGTGCTGGGATTACAGACGTGAGCCACCACGCCTGGCCAATTACGTTAACTGTAAATCAGAGCAGCTCAAATATCTCTAATGACTTTCCATCTCAGAATAAAATACAAAATCCTAACATGGACCCCAAGGCCCTCCATGATCTATTACTACTGGTTCTTTGACCTCACCTTCTGACCTACCGTGCCCTCTCTTGCTGACTTACTTCATGTAAGTCATGGTCTCACCATGGTCTCCCTGCAGCTCCTTCGATGAGCCAAACACGCTACCGCTTCAGGACTTTGTCCTTACCATTCCCTCTGCCTGGAATGTTCTTGCCCCAGATGTCTACTTATTTTTCTAGCTCCCTCACTTCATTCAGGTTTCTGCTTAAATGTCACTTCCTAAGGGGAGGGCTTCTTTGACCTCCATGTCTAAAACAGTATCCTTATTTCCCTCATTTTTTTCTTTTAAAATCTATCCCGAGACCCTGAACTCAACAATTCTTCCCACACAATTAACCCCAGGCACGTAGCCCTTCCTGTTGTTAACTCCTCTATTTCCCTCACTTTTTACCACCATCATTACCACCTGTTTTATGTCCATCTCTCTCCACCCTACTAGGATATAAACTCCGTAAGAACAGACCCTTGGTTCGTTTTGTTCATTATTATATCTAGAAAAGCATCATCTACTAACACTTACTGGGCTCTCCATAAATAACTGTTGACCATATAAAAGGCAGATGGTTATTAATTTTTTGAGGTTGTCATTTAATCTACATATGTCAATCTATTAATGATGGCAGAGCCCAGGACTGAAACCCAGATTTGACTTTTCCCAAAGCCTGTGCTAACTCTTCAACTCCAGGCTCTATCAGTTTCCTTTTTCTTCAGACAGCCTATCACCCAGGCTGGAGTGCAGCAATGCCATCTTGGCTTACTGCAACCTCCACCTCCCATGTTTAAGCGATTCTCCTGCCTCAACCTCCCAAGTAGCTGGGATTACAGGTACGCACCACCATGCCCAGCTTTTTTTTTTTTTTTTTTTTTTTTGAGACGGAGTCTGGCTCTCTCGCCCAGGCTGGAGTGCAGTGGCGCCATCTTGGCTGACTACATGCTCCGCCTCCCAGATTCATGCCATTCTCCTGCCTCAGCCTCCAGAGTGGCTGGGACTACAGGCACCCGCCACCATGCCCAGCTAATTTTTTGTATTTTTAGTAGAGACGGGGTTTCACTGTGTTAGCCAGGATGGTCTTGATCTCCTGATCTCGTGATCTGCCCGCCTCAGCCTCCCAAAGTGCTGGGATTACAGGCGTGAACCACAGTGCTGGGCCGTATCAGTTTCCATTTTGAATAGTACATTCAGTAGGTTCTAAGGGTCACAATGTGTATGATTAAGAGGCAATTATATATATGTATGTGTGTGTATATATGTGTGTGTGTGTGTGTGTGTGTGTGTATATGTATATATATATATATATATATTTTAAGGAGAGGGTGCAATGATGCTCCCTAGCTAGTGAGAGTCCCATCTTGGCCTTCTAAGGGAAAGATAGGTAAATGAAAAGACTGCTAAATCCAAGGTCAGACAGCATATAGAAGGCTTTATAAAAGAACAGGAAAACTCAGCACACTAAATAAGAGAGTGCTTTCTTGGACTCTGCAGTTGGCCTCAATCATACACTGCAGAATCTGGAATATCACTTTTTACGATTTTGGAAGCCGATACACACCTACAGGAATAACTGAGGAAGGCAGACTATGATTAGTCTTATTTTTACCTTTCAGTGTGTATCAATGTTAAGTGAACAAGAGCAAGAGGAAAACCATATATTTAGTATTTTGCAACATATATAAAATAACAACACTAGCTGGGCGTGGTGGCTCAAGCCTGTAATCCCAGCACTTTGGGAGGCCGAGGTGGGCGGATCACAAGGTCAGGAGATCAAGACTATCCTGGCTAACACGGTGAAACCCCGTCTCTACTAAAAAATACAAAAAATTAGCCAGGTGTGGTGGCGGGCGCCTGTAGTCCCACCTACTCAGGAGGCTGAGGCAGGAGAATGGCATGAACCCGGGAGGCGGAGCTTACAGTGAGCCAAGATCGCGCCACTGTGCTCCAGTCTGGGCAACAGAGCGAGACTATGTCTCAAAATAATAATAATAATAATTTTTAAATAAGGGGAAAACATCACTGATAAACCAAAAACCTCAACCTTAAGAAACGTTCACATCTGCATAGCTGATACTCTGATGATGGGGATACAAAACCACCTTCACTCAGTGTTCTTGCAGATATCATTTTTTTTCCTGTATTTTTTGGAAAGAACCAATCTTTGTCTTTTTTTCTCCTTCTTCAGGGAACTTTATGAATCCAGAAGGAGCCAGTGTTTGAATGATTACTGCAATCTCATATCTATTAAATCCTGATACCTGCAACCAAGAGATGAGTAGGAGATGTGGATCCTAAGAGATGACCTGTAACATACTGCCCCTTCAACCACACCTTTGGATTTCAATAGAAAGAACAGAGAGAATTAAACCAGCTAGGGCTGCACGCGGTGGCTCACGTCTGTAATCCCAGCACTTTGGGAGGCCAAGGTGGGCAGATCACAAGGTCAGGAGTTCGAGACCAGCCTGGCCAATATGGTGAAACCCCGTCTCTACTAAAAATAGAAAAATTAGCTGGGCGTGGCGGTGGACGCCTGAGGTCCCAGCTACTCAGGAGGCTGAGGCAGGAGAATCGCTTGAACTGGGGAGGCGGAGGCTGCAGTGAGCCGAGATCACGCCACTGCACTCCAGCCTCGGTGACAAAGCGAGACTCCGTCTCAAAACAAAAGAAAAAACTGCTAAACTATGGCAAAGAGGCATTAATGAATTTATTGATAGCAAACAAAAAAGTAAAGATAAGAGGTGAATTCAGCAGACTCCAGAAAGTCAACTTTTGGTTTGGGCAGGAAGGAGTGAACCAGTAAGAAACAGAGCTTGGGGTCCTCCGTGATTACAGTCCCAAGAAGAAACTTCCACAAGTCTAGAATACTCTAGAGCTCTCATTGGCATGAAACGAACTGCTAAGATTACAGCCCATAATTTGTGACCCTTGCTTTAAGAATTCTGGGATCCAGGGCGGGTGTGGTGGCTCATGCCTGTAATCCCCAGCACTTTGGGAAGCCAAGGTGGGTGCATTACCTGAGGTCAGGAGTTCAGGACCAGACTGGTCAACGTGGTGAAACCCTGTCTCTACTAAAAAAATACAAAAAATTAGCCGGGAGTGGTGGCGCGTGCCTGTAATCCCAGCTACTCGACAGGCTGAGACAGGAGAATTGCTTGAACCTGGCAGGTGGAGGTTGCAAAGAGCTTAGATCATGTCATTGCGCTCCAGCCTGGGCAATAAGAGCAAAACTCTGTCTCAAAAAAAAGAAAAAAAAAAAAAGAATTCTGGGATCCAACCAGGCACAGTGGCTCACGCCTGTAATCTGAGCACTTTGAGAGGCCAAGGTGGAGGATCACATTAGGTCAGGAGTTTGAGACCAGCCTGGCCAACATGGCAAAACCCCGTCTCTACGAAAAATACAAAATTAGCCGGGCATGGTGGCATATGCCTGTAATCCCAGCTACTCGAGAGGCTGAGGCAGGACAATCACCTGGGCCCAGACGGTGGAGGTTGCAGTGAGCCAAGATCACGCCACTCCACTCCAGCCTGGGTGACACAGCAAGCCTCTGTCTAAAAAAAAAAAAAAAAAAAAAAAGAATCAGATCCTGCTAAGGTAGAAAAGGTACGGAATGAGCTCAGACTGTGGCAAGGTCATGAGGGTTGTGATGAAACAAGAATGAAACAACCTCTCCCCACAACATATTCTAGAAAGCAGAGATGTCAGAATAAAGGAATCTTCCAGAGGCCTGGCGGCTGAGTGAAGGCGTTTTATTTAAAAGCTTCAAACTACCCACACCTTTTGATTATCATCTGGCTTTTTCTATTTTTCTTTTGTTTTCTTTTTTTTTTCCCTGGACAGAATTGACTGGGGTCTGACTTTTTCTTAAATGTAAATTCCAATATAATTTTACAGCTGGTATTTCCAGAATTAGATCCAGAAATCAACACTAGCACTACTCTCTGAAAGTGTTTCAGAATTCAACTCTTAACTGCTAAGAGAATCAAGTAGTAACCGGAGCAGGCCAAATGAGTTATAGACATTACAGAGAAAGATTGATCACTTCGGCAGAGCCTCTCTGTGAGCTTTAGCTAGTTTTCCTAACGCCAGCTGGTATGCTACATTAGCTACCCAAGGCAGGGGGACTACGGTATCATAGTGAGCACAGAACTAAGCTTTTCCAACTCTCCTGGGGCACCTGCACAAGTGCTAGCATTTCCCAGACTACCTCTAATTAAGGAACAAACCTTTTTCCCTACTGGAAAATTCAAAAGTGCTTTCATCTCTGCTCCCTGCTCCCCACCAGAAGAGGTTTTATTAGAGTTCTGATGTCACACTCTCTGCTTTCCTGGATGGCATCTGAAAAAGGACCACCTCTGCCTTCAGGATAGATTTGTGCCAGTAAGAAAACCTCAGCTTCAGGAATTCGCGACCAGCCTGGTCAACATGGTGAAACTCCGTCTCTACTAAAAATAGAAAAATTAGCTGGGCGTGGTGGCACACACATGTAATCCCAGCTACTCAGGAGGCTGAGGCAAGAGAATCGCTTGAACCCGGGAGGTGGAGGGTGCAGTGAGCTGAGATGGCACCACTGCACTCCAGCCAGGGCCACAGAGCGAGACTCCGTCTCAAAATAAATAAATAAATAGATAAATAAAACAAACAAACAAACAAAAAAACCTCAGCTGTATTTTTTTTTTGAGATGGAGTCTTGCTCTGTGGCCCAGGCTGGAGTGCAGTGGCGCGATCTCAGCTCACTACAACCTCTGCCTCCTGGGTTCAAGCAATTCTCCTGCCTCAGCCTCCTGAGTAGCTGGGATTACAGGTGTGCACCACCATGCCCGACTAATTTTTGTATTTTTAGTACAAACAGAGTTTCACCATGTTGACCAGGCTGGTCTCCACCTCCCCACCTCAAGCAATCCACCCACCTCAGCCTCCCAAAGTGCTGGGATTACAGACGTGAGCCACACCGCCCAGCCTCATGTTTTTTGATGGGAAAAGGAGGAGAAGATAAAGTACTGGCAAAGGCATTTTTCCTTGGGGAATGGGGGAAAGTAATCTCTAGAGAGCTCACTTCCCAGCATAGCCTCGCCACTCACAATCTAGTGTCTTTCAGTACTTCATTAGTTCTCTTCTCTTCTGCTTTCCTTTCACTGCCTTCAAAAAGAAAAAAAAAAACACAGACAAAAAACAACTGCTCCCCTAGCCCCCAAAAACCCAAGTGGCCAGCCCAGCTTCTGATTCATGCTGTGGCTCAAAAATGAAGTTTACACACTTGAATTAAAAAGTAAAATTGGAGGTCGTGCGTGGTGGCTCTCGCCTGGAATCTCCAGCACTTCGGGAGGCTGAGGTGGATGGATCACTTGAGGTCAGGAGTTCGTGACCAGCCTGGCCAACATGGTGAAGCTCCGTCTCTACTAAAAATACAAAAATTAGCCGGGCGTGGTGGCTCGAGACTATAGTCCCAGCTACTCAGGAGGCTGAGGCAGGAGAATCACTTGA
Source organism: Hylobates moloch (assembly GCF_009828535.3). Taxonomy (NCBI): domain Eukaryota; kingdom Metazoa; phylum Chordata; class Mammalia; order Primates; family Hylobatidae; genus Hylobates; species Hylobates moloch. The sequence continues at coordinate 17,271,944 of NW_026652285.1, read as the reverse complement.
ACCCAGGAGGTGGAGGTTGCAGTGAGCCGAGATGGCGCCATTACACTCCAGCCTGGGCGACAGAGCGAGACTCCGTCTCAAAAAAAAAAAAAAAAAAAAATTACAAGTTTATCAAATCAGACTCTACAAAATCAGTCATCTTTATGGTCTGTTACAACAAAACAATCCATTCAACAGGCAATTTTGTTAGCCCAAATAACTAAGAATCCCCCAACTAGTACATTTCACTATATGCGTAACCTGAATAATGTGTAGCCATTGCTCAAAGGCCTTTTTCTTCTCCATCTTTAACTCAATAGGGGACTGTAAAGTCACTTGCAATTGTGACCTCACAACTCTAGGCTAGAGGAAAGAGCAAGGAAGAGAGATGGGTATTTACTCTAGACTTACTCTCCTGAAAATCTAGAAATATATCTGCTACAAACCATCTTCATGCTGCTGAACACATGTGGCTCAAGGCATTTGGAAACCTACTTCTAAACTACACCCTTAGAACCTGTCACAACAGGTCCTCTTCCTATCCTGTTTCCTGTCTCCACCCTGATTCCCCCAAAGGTACTATCTACACCACTGCTCTCTTTGGCAAGGATACTCTTTCCGGGATCTACTTATTATTACTTAACTCATCACTGATCCAGAGTTTTCTCTTGAATTCTTTATTATTCAGGTACCAGGGAAGTATTCTCCCTGCATATTCTAACTTTTCAATTTGAGTGTGACCTTCCTAAGACCGCAGCCTGTCTCCTAATCATCCTTCCATGTTACAGAGTCAGGGGCAAGATTATTCATACAATAAATGTTTAATAACTTTTACTGGCTCACATTCCTGAAGGATAGCACATACTTTAATTCCAGGCTCCAGAAATTTGTGGTATATGGATAATGCAAGTGTTAACAACTGTGTGTCTGTGCATGTGTATACAGGTAACTTTACTAGGGGAGTGAGAGGAAAGAGGAGATAAAAATGCCTGGTACTTTTTTTTTTCTTCAGTTTTTTGAGACAGGGTCTCACTTAGGTGGTCCAGGCTGGAGTGTGGTGGCTTATCTTGGCTCACTGTAGCCTTGACTTCCTGGGTTCAGGTGATCCTCCGACTTCAGCCTCCCGAGTAGCTGGGACTGCAGGCATGAGCTACCATGCCTGGCTAAATTTTTGTATTTTTTTTTTTTTTTGAGACGGAGTCTCGCTCTGTCGCCCAGGCTGGAGTGCAGTGGCGCGATCTCGGCTCACTGCAAGCTCCGCCTCCCGGGTTCATGCCATTCTCCTGCCTCAGCCTCTCCGAGTAGCTGGGACTACGGGCGCCCGCCACCACGCCCGGCTAATTTTTTTGTATTTTTAGTAGAGACGGGGTTTCAACGTGGTCTCGATCTCCTGACCTCGTGATCCACCCGCCTCGGCCTCCCAAAGTGCTGGGATTACAAGCGTGAGCCACCGCGCCCGGCCTATTTTTTGTATTTTTAGTAGTGACAGGGTTTCATCATGTTGCCCAGGCTGGACATTTTTTTTTTTTTTTTTTTTTAAGCCTGGGCACTACTTCTGCACTGTATTGGAAAGTATTATTTGGCCTCTGTGCTTTTTTATTTTACTTTACTTTAAGTTCTGGGATACATGTGCAGAACATGCAGGTTTGTTACATAGGTATACATGTGCCATGGTAGTTTGCTGCACCTATCAACCTGTCATCTAGGTTTTAAGCCCCAAATGCATTAGTGTTTGTCCTAATGCTCTCCCCCTCCCCTTACCCTCTAACCACTGACAGGTCCCGGTATATGATGTTCCCCTATGTCCACGTGTTCTCATTGTTCAGCTCCCACTTATGAGTGAGAACATGCGGTGTTTGGTTTTCTGTTCCTGTGTTAGTTTGCTGAGAATGATGGTTTCCAGCTTCGTTCATCTCCCTGCAAAGGACATGAACTTTTTTATGGCTGCAGGCTTCTGTGTTTTAATGTTTTAATTCCTATTAAGTAAAAATGAGTGTTCCCCCCACCCCTGCTTTTTTTTTTTTTTTTTTTTTTGAGACAGGGCCTCCTTCTGTCACCCAAACTGGAATATGGTGGTGTGATCTTGGTTCACTGAAACCTCCACCTCCTGGGCTCAGGCAATCCTTGCACCTCAGCCTCCTGAATAGCTGGGATTACAGGCGCATGTCATCATGCCTAGCTAATTTTGTGTGTGTGTGTATATATATATATATATATATATTTTTTTTTTTTAGAAATGGGGTTTTGCCATGTTGCCCAGCCTGGTCTTGAACTCTGAACTCAAGTGATCCACCCGCCTCAGCCTCCCAAAGTGCTGGGATTATAGGTGTGAACCACCTCACCAAGCCAATTTTTCATTACGTTACATAATAGACTTGAGGTTTCAAAGCTCTATCAGGACTGGATCACTGTAACTTGAGCTGAACTACCTTAGAAAGGTAGAGTGACCACTGCATTTAATCACATTCATTAATTGTAAGCAGAGTTGTCAGACTAAGTAGAATTTTGCTCATAAGTACCTGGGTCTATGCTCAGCAAGGCGATGAAAACATCAAGAGACCAGAAGAATTCTGCCAAACACTTAAGGTAAAACTAGTACCAATCCTTCTCAAACTCTTCCCAAAAATCAAAGAAGAAATACCTCCAGATACACTTCCAAACTCATTTTATGATGTCAGCATTACCCTGATACCAAAGCGAGACAAGGACACTGCAAGAAAATTACAGGTCAATATCCCTGATGAACAAATATGCAAAAAACCTCAACAAAATACTAACAAACCAAATTCAACAGCCCATTAAAAGAAGCATTCACCATGATCAAGTGAGATTTACCCCAGGAATACAAGGGTGGTTCAACATAAACAAATCTATAAATGTGATAAACCATACAAGCAGAGTGAAGGACAAAAACCATATGATCATCGCAACAGATGCAAAAAAGCATCTGACAGGCCGGGCACGGTGGCTCAAGCCTGTAATCCCAGCACTTTGGGAGGCCGAGGAGGGCGGATCATAAGGTCAGGAGATCGCAACCATCCTGGCTAACATGGTGAAACCCCGTCTCTACTAAAAATACAAAAAATTAGCTGGGCATGGTGGCGGGTGCCTGTAGTCCCAGCTACTCGGGAGGCTGAAGCAGGAGAATGGCGTGAACCCCGGAGGCGGAGCTTGCAGTGAGCCGAGATTGCGCCACGGCTCTCCGGCCCGGGCGACAGAGCGAGACTCCGTCTCAATAAATAAATAAATAAATAAATAAATAAATAAATAAATAAATAAAGCATCTGACAAAATTCAACATACTTTCATGAGAAAAACTCAACAAATTGGGTATAAAAGGAATGTACCTCAATACATAAAGGCCATATATGATAAGACTTCAGCTAACATCATACTCAATGGTGGACAGCTGAATGCTTTTCCTCTAAGATCAGGAAAAAGACAAGGACCACTCTAGCGACTTTTTTTTTTTTGAGATGAAGTCTCGCTCTGTCACCCAGGCTGGAGTGCAGTGATGCCATCTCAGCTCACTGCAACCTCTGCCTCCCGGGTTCAAGCAATTCTCCTTCGTCAGCCTCCTGAGTAGCTGGGACTATAGATGCACACCACCATGTCTGGCTAATTTTTATATTTTTAGTAGAGATGGGAGTTTCACCATACTGGCCAGGATGGTCTCAGTCTCCTGACCTCATGATCTACCTGCCTCGGCCCACTCCAGCCACTTTTATTCAACATAGTACTGTAAGTCCCAGACAGGGCAATTAGGCAAGAAAAATAAATAAAAAGACATCCAAATCGGAAAGGAAGTAAAATTTTCTCTGTTTGCAGATGACATGATCTTACATACAGAAAACCCTAAAGACTCCAAAAAACTATTAGAACTAAATGAACAAATTCAGTTAAGTAGTAGCATAGGAAATCAATGTATAAAAATCAGCAGTGTTTCTATGTACTAAGAACAAACTATCCAGAAAAGAAATAAAGAAAACAATCTCACTTACAATAACTACCAAAAAAAAAAAAAAAAAAAAAAAAAAGGCTTGGGAATAAATTTATTCAAAGAGGTGAAAGACCCATACACTAATAAGTATAAAATATTGAC
>NW_026652285.1:17233063-17257709 GCF_009828535.3 Hylobates moloch | reverse complement strand
TTTATTTATTTATTTATTTATTTATTTATTTATTTATTGAGACGGAGTCTCGCTCTGTCGCCCGGGCCGGAGAGCCGTGGCGCAATCTCGGCTCACTGCAAGCTCCGCCTCCGGGGTTCACGCCATTCTCCTGCTTCAGCCTCCCGAGTAGCTGGGACTACAGGCACCCGCCACCATGCCCAGCTAATTTTTTGTATTTTTAGTAGAGACGGGGTTTCACCATGTTAGCCAGGATGGTCCTGATCTCCTGACCTCGTGATCCGCCCTCCTCGGCCTCCCAAAGTGCTGGGATTACAGGCGTGAGCCACCATGCCCAGCCCCCACTGTATCTTATCTTCTCTTCTGTTATCTAGGGCTAGTTTGCCAATCTTGCCAAGGCAGATTATAAGGTAATACAGAAAGACAAGTTTGATACATTAATGCATTCTATTCCCTTTAGGCCCTTCCTTCTCCTCCCCTAGCCTGAGTATGGACCATGAGGAATCCTGATATGTAATAACCTTTGTCAAAGGCTTCTATATAGCCTTAGTGAAAATCAAAGCACTTACATTGCTTGTCACTGAGACTCACTATAACTTGAAGATTTATGGTTCACGCTCCACATGTCCAAGGAATTAGCAGGTTTCTGAAGCTAAAGGGTCTCTGAAAGCTCAAGAGACTGCTAAGCCTTAAAAGGGCCCAAGAATTGAGAGCTTAAAGGAAGAGGTGGAGCACCCCCTTCCACACCTGGCCGACCACAACTAGCTAATGAAATTTGGAATGCTGGGTCAATCTACAGGAAGGAAAAACAGATATACAGTCCCTGTTAGAATAATACTTTCATAGCTAGAGTAAACACACAGATAAAAAAAACATTCTGAAATTCACTTAAGGAAGTTCCTCATTTCAGGAACTCTCTGCAAAACAAATAAAAACTAATAAAGTAGTCTTTTTTTTTTTTGAGACGGAGTTTCGCTCTTGTTGCCCAGGCTGGAGTGCGATGGCACGATCTTGGCTCACCGCAACCTCCGCCTCCTGGGTTCAAGCGATTCTCCTGCCTCAGCCTCCCGAGTGGCTAGGATTACAGGACTGTGCCACCACACCCAGCTAATTTTGAATTTTTCGTAGAGACAGGGTTTCTCCATGTTGGTCAGGCTAGCTTCAAACTCCCAACCTCAGATGATCCGCCCACCTTGGCCTCCCAAAGTGCTGGGATTACAGGCGTGAGCCACCGCACCCAGCCTAAAGCAGTCCTTTAAACCTCTAAAGTGTTTAAGTACCACAACTCACTCAATGATCAGCAGAATTATTTGGCTCCCTTCTGTGGCCCTGAGAAATTCAATAGTCATTCAGAATTGCTTTTTTGTTTGTTTGTTTTTGAGACAGGGTCTCACTCTGTCATCCAGGCTGGAGTATGGTGGTGCAATCATAGCTCACTGCAACCTCAACTTCTAGGCTTAACGGATCTTCTTGCCTCAGCTTCCCGAGTAGCTGGGATTATGGGTGCACATCATTGCACGTGGCTTATTTTTTTGTTTTTTATAGAGATGGGTTTTTGCCATGTTGCCCAGGCTGGTCTGGAACTCATGAACTCAGGCAATCTGCCTGCCTCAGCCTCCCGAAGTGCTGGGATTACAGGCATGAGCCACCGCGTCTGACCTCAGTATTGTTATTTATCAAAGTGTGTAACTGCTTCTAACCTGTCAAATATGCATCTTATACCACATATTAAGTCCCACCAAACAAGGTCATTTAAGTCAACGTTATTTTAGCATTGAGTTAATCGGGAGGGAAAAATCCAATAAATATACATGTAACTCTAAAGATGCCCAAATAATTGTAATTTGCCCTCCCTTGTAAAATTAATTTACTTTTGTTTTTTGAGTCGGAGTCTCACTCTGTCATCCAGGCTGGAGTGCAGTGATGCAATATCAGCTTACTACAACCTCTGCCTCCCAGGTTCAAACGATTCTCCTGCCTCAGCCTCCAGAGTAGCTGGGATTACAGATGCCCGCCACCACGCCCGCCTGATTTTTGTATTTTTAGTTTAGTAGAGATGGGGTTTCACCATGTTAGCCAGGCTGGGCTTGAACTCCTGATTTCAGGTGATCTATCTGCCTGCCTGCCTTGGCCTCCCAAAGTACTGGGCTTACAGATATAAGCCATAGCACCCAGCCTTGCCTTTCTTTTATCTCAAAGATACCTCAAAAAAAAAAAAAAAGCTAACACCCCCAGACAAGTAATCTTATGGATAGTGGTAGAAAACAAAAGTTCAAAATTCTTCTATTACTGGTACACATCTTCTTCATTCTGTGTCCTTTTTTTTTTGAGATGGAGTCTCACTCTGTTGCCCAGGCTGGAGTGTGCAGTGGCGAGATCTCAGCTCACTGCACAACCTCTACCTCCCAGGTTCAAGCAACTCTCTGTCTCAGCCTCGCGAGTAGCTGGGATTACAGGCACCCACCACCACGCACGGCTTATTTTTTGTATTCTTAGTACACGTGGGGTTTCGCCATCTTAGCCAGGCTGGTCTTGAACTCCTGAACTCGTGATCCACCTGCCTCGGCCCCCCAAATTCCTGGGCTTATAGGCGTGAGCCGCCATGCCTGGCCCACTGTCCTCTTTAATTTCTTCTCTCTTTGGGACCTCCCTTACCAACTCAGTGTCCTTATCAACTTTTACCCAGTTCTATTAAGTCACTTCAATTGAATTAGAAATGGAAGCTACCCAAACAGAATGAGAAGAGTATTGGATGCAGTGATCGCTCCCACCCAATTGCAATGAGCCCAACAGGGCCTACTCTTGGTTTCTAAATACTGCATTTTCCATTGAAAGGAACCAAGGCTCCTTGGAGAATTGAATGAGACAGAGAAAGTACTAGATGAGTCTAATATATCTTATTGTGCAGGAAAGGAAGTGCTCAAAGAATAACAGTGAAATATCAAATGACAAAGAAGCCACAAGATGCTTAGTTGGTGAGGGAAACTCCAGAGAGAGAAGTTTACACAGTAGAAATTAGAGAAGACAGTGAGTGGGTACACTGGGTAAAGCAGGCATGTTACCAGAATACAATAGTTGTGAATTTTTCTTTTCTACCATTGCCTGTAAGGTGTTAGTTTGGGGAGTATCTATCTGTCAACCTATGGAAATAAAAGAATGGCAGATTATTTGGGCATCTTTATGATTAAACATATAATTTTTTTCTTGATTTACTGGCCAAATCGGGAATAATCTGAGCATCAAAATAAATAATAAAAGATGATATTTCATTGAATAAAACAAGAAATCATTAGTTCATACTAATGTAAACAAACTAATACATTGAAAGGCTGAAAAGGAATGGAATATTTGTATAGTTTCTAAGCCCTGTCTCCTAAAAATACTAATTACAAAGGGAAAATGAGCAACTTTACTTTGGAAAAGCCTAGCAAACACCACCTTAATCAAGTGATCAAACATTATCAGTAATGATACAAATCAAAAATCTGTACCTTTTGAAATCATGCAGTGAAGAACACAGCATCACTCCTGTGATATTCCTGTTGAAGATATGTTACCTAAATTAAACAGGAGGAACCACCAGACAAGTCCAAATTGAGGGACTTCTACAAAATAACTTAATAGCATCAAGGTTGTGAACATCAAAGAAGGCCTGAAGAAACTGTTCCAGACTGAAGAAGACTAAGACAACATGAAAAATAAATGCAATGTGTGATTCTCACCTGGATCCTTTGTGCTATAAAGCATATAACTGGTATAATAATAAGCAACATTTGAAGAGGATCTGATAATTATATGGAAGTAATGTGTCAGTTGATTTTGACAGTTGTATTGTGGTAAAGTTGGAGAATGCCCCTTGTTTATAGGAAATACTAAAGTATTCAGGGATGACGGAACATCAGGTCAGCAACACTCTCAAATGATTGAAAGAAAAAAAAATTATTTCTAGCATACTTACAACTGTTCTATATATTTCAAATTGTTTCAATTTTTTTTTTTTTTTTTTAAGAGATGGAGTCTCGCTCTGTTGCCCAGGCTGGAGTGCAGTGGTGAGATCCTGGCTCACTGCAAGCTCCGCCTCGCAGGTTCATGCCATTCTCCTGCCTGAGCCTCCTGAGTAGCTGGGACTACAGGTGCCCATCACCACGCCCAGCTAAATTTTTTTTGCATTTTTAGTAGAGATGGGGTTTCACTGTGTTAGCCAGGATGGTCTCGATCTCCTGACGTCGTGATCTGCCCGCCTCGGCCTCCCAAAAGCTGGGATTACAGGTGTGAGCCACTGTGCCTGGACAAATTTTTTTATTTTAAAAAATACAAGGTTGAAGTCTAGAAAGGGTGGGGTTGGAGATCAAAAAGAGGTGAGAGTGGTCTGTTAGCAACTATTCTCATTATCTTAATGGAGAAGACATCTCTAAATTGGTGAGTGTGCCACTGGGGTTCTTGCCACTTGGAATAGGTTACTTGTATCTTTCTGCCTCATCAACTTCCAATTTCTTCTCAACAGTTTTTTGAATAACATTTTCTCCAGTGCCTATACTTCAAATTATCTCCCTACTTCCACTCTATTCTGGGAATGCTTCCACTGTGAGCATTCATGGACTCCCTTATTCTAAAGATACAGAATAATTTCGCCATTGGAAAGCAAAAAAAAAAAAAAAAAAAAAAAAAAACCACCTATCCTGAGCCAGGTGCAGTGGCTTATGACTGCAATCCCAGCTCTTTGGGAGACTGAGTCAGGAGGATCACTTGAGCCCAGGAATTTTTTTTTTTTTTTTTTTTTTGAGACAGAGTCTAGGCTGGAGTGCAATCTTTGCCTAGGCTGGCGTGCGATCTCGGCTCACTACAACCTCCACTTTCTGGGTTCAAGTGATTCTCCTGTCTCAGTCTCCTGAGCAGCTGGGATTACAGGCACGTGTCACCACGCCCAGTTAATTTTTGTATTTTTAGTAGAGACTGGGTTTCACCATGTTGGCTAGGCTAGTCTCGAACTCCTGACCTCAGGTGATCTGCCTGCCTTTGCCTCCCAAAGTGCTGGGATTAAAGGTGTGACCCACCCATGCCTGGCCATGCTGAGGAATTTGAGACCACCCTGGATAGCAAAGTGAGACCATGTCTAAAAAAAATTAGCCAGGTGTAGGCCAGGCGCAGTGGCTCACGCCTGTAATCCCAGCACTTTGGGAGGCCAAGGCAGGCGGGTCACGAGGTCAGGAGATCGAGACCATCCTGGCTAACAGAGCGAAACCCCGTCTCTACTAAAAATACAAAAAAATTAGCTGGGCGTGATGGCGGGCGCCTGTAGTCCTAGCTACTCAGGAGGCTGAGGCAGGAAAAGGGTGTGAACCCGGGAGGTGGAGCTTGCAGTGAGCCGAGATCGCGCCACTGCAATCCCGCCTGGGTGACAGAGCAAGACTGTCTCAAAAAAAAAAAAAACTTAGCCAGTTGTGGTGGTGTGTGCCTGCAGTCCCAGCTACTTGGGAGTTAAGGTGGGAGAATCGCTTAAACCCAAGAGTTTGAGGCTTCAGTGAGCTGTGATCGTGCACTGCACTCCAGCCTGGGCGACAGAGCGAGACCCTGTCTCGAGAAAGAAGAAACAAACAAGTTGGGCGCAGTGGCTCACATCTGTAATCCTAGCACTTTGGGAGGGTGAGGTGGGTGGATCACCTGAGGTCAGGAGTTCAATACCACCCTGGGCAACATGGTGAAACCCCATCTCTATAAAAAATACAAAAATTAGGTGTGGTGGCATGTGCCTGTAATCCCAGTTACTCGGGAGGCCAAGGAATGAGACCTGCTTGAATCCAGGAGGTGGAAGTTGCAGTGAGCCAACATCACATCATTTCACTCCAGCCTGGGTGACAGAGCGAGGCCCTGTTTCAAAAAAAAAAGAAAAAGAAAAAAGAAAAGAAAGAAGAAACAAACAGAAAAGGAAATGTCTATCTTGAAGGAGGAGCTATTAATGATCCTCCCTTCTTCATACCTGACATTCACTACCATCTCTTTAACTGCCATGTTCACTTTTCATTTTTTTATCTTTTTTTTTTTTTGAGATGGAGTCTCGCTCTGTCGCCCAGGCTGGAGTGCAGTGGCGCAATCTCGGCTCACTGCAAGCTACGCCTCCCGGGTTCACGCCATTCTCCTGCCTCAGCCTCTCCGAGTAGCTGGGACTACAGGCGCCCGCCACCACGCCCGGCTAATTTTTTTGTATTTTTAGTAGAGACGGGGTTTCACCGTGGTCTCGATCTCCTGACCTCGTGATCCGCCCACCTCGGCCTCCCAAAGTGCTGGGATTACAAGTGTGAGCCACCACGCCCGGCCTTTTTTTTTTTAAGATAGGGTCTCACTCTGTTGTCCAGGCTTCATTCAGTGCAGTAGTATGACCACAATTGCAGCTTCGACCTCCTGGGCTCAATTGCTCCCACCTCAGTCTTCCCGAACCCCCACACCCCCACCCAACAGTTGGGACTGTATGTGCAAGCATACACCACCACATCTGGCTAATTTTAAAGTTTTTTGTAGAGACAGGGTCTCACTATGTTGCCCAGGCTGGTCTTGAACTCTTGGGCTCAAGCAATCCTCCTGTCTTGACTTCCCAAAGTGCTGGGATTGCAGTTGTGAGCCACCATGCCTACCCCATGTTCACATTTTAATAAGAGTTTTTCAAGGCCCTTCCTTCTAAACACACATCCAGAACCTCTTCAAGTGTCATGCAAACTCTCTTATATTTTAAAAGAAAGCCTTGTTATATCTTCCAGATTGTAACCATTTTGACATTCTTTCCTCACATCATCCAGAAAGTTTCAAATGACATCATAAACTTTGTCTCCAACTTCCTGAAAAGTACCCACTATAGCTAGCTTCTCCACTTTCACACCAACAGCAGCTGGCCAGCAGGGACTTGGCTATTCTATAGCAGAATGGTTTTCAGTAACAACCAATGAAAAGCTTTGTAGTACAAGGATGATGTTTATATACTCCCCCTTTCCTCTTCTTTCCTTGTTAGTGGGGCCTGGGAAGTTCTAGAGGTAGAACAAGTGTGTAAGGACCCTTCGGCTAGCAGCCATCAACTTATTCCCCTACTTTAAACAAACATTAACAAAAAATAGGCTCTTAAAATGCATTGTCATATTCTGTCATATTCAACCAATTTTTTTTTTTGAGACAGAGTTTCGCTCTTGTTGCCCAGACGGGGGTGCAATGGTGCGATATGGGCTCACTGCAAGCAACCTCCACCTCCCGGGTTCAAGCGATTCTCCTGCCTCAGCCTCCAAAGTAGCTAGGATTACAGCCATGCGCCACCACGCCTGGCTAAATTTTTTGCATTTTTAGTAGAGACAGGGTTTCTCCATGTTGGTCAGGCTGGCCTCAAACTCCCAAACTCAGGTGATCTGCCTGCCTCAGCCTCCCAAAGTGTTGGGATTACAGGCGTAAGCTACAGCTCCTGGCTCAACCAAATTTTTATGCAGCGAAGCCCACGAAGATATCCAAGGAAACTGATATACCCTTAGAAAGAGTACACAACAACAAAGGATATGAAGGCAGGCAACATCCAAAATGAAAACAGCAGCAAGTCACCTGCAAATCTAATAACAGTGCCAGCTGGAATCAACTTGTCTTTTGCTTTTTTTTTTTTTTTTTGAGACAGAGTCTTGCTCTGTCACCCAGGCTGGAGTGCAGTAGTGCGATCTGGCTCACTGCAACTTCCATCTCCCGGGTTCAAGCAATTCTCCTGTCTCAAGCCTCCCAAGTAGCTGGGACTACAAACACGTGCCACCACACCCGGGTAATTTTTGTATTTTTAGTAGAGACGGGGTTTCAACATGTAGGCCAGGTTGGTCTCAAACTCCTGACCTCAAATGATCTGCCCGCCTCAGCCTCCAAAAGTGCTGGGATTACAGGCATGAGCCACAGTGCCCGGCCTGTCTTCTGCATTTTAAAGAGATAAGATTTTGCTTATACCCACAACATTTTAAGAAATAACAAAAAATCCAAATAAAATTAAAATTTTAAAAATATTTTGCTTGTAAGTCCACTTTTCAGGGTAACCATCAAAGAACAATACTGACAGGAAAGTTTGAAGAAAGCAGAAGGGGACATACGAGTCTTCTTCAAGAAAGGCAAACTATGTCCCTTGTTTCTATCCCTCTTTATCCATCTTATAAGGGTTACTTCCAAAGATATGTAACTTTCTATTAAAATAACATACTAGCTGGGCATAGTGGCTCATGCCTGTAATCCCAGCACTTCAGGAGGCTGAGGTGGGCGGATCACTTGAGATCAGGAGTTTGAGACCAGCCTGGCCAACATGGTGAAACCCCATCTCTACTAAAAATACAAAAATTAGCCAGCTGTGGTGGCATGCGCCTGTAATCCCAGCTACTCGGGAGGCTGAGGCAGGAGAATCACGTGAACCAGGGAGGCCGAGATTGCAGTGAATCAAGATCACACCACTGCACTCCAGCCTGGGCAATAGAGTGAGACTCTGTTTTAAAAAAAAAACAAAAAAAACCCTAAAATTCCTATACAGCAAAAGAAATGTGTCCTCAGTGTCCTATTGATTTTCTTTTCTTTTTGAGACAGAGTCTTGCTCTGTTACCTAGCCTGGAGTACAGTGATGGGATCTCAGATCACGGCAACCTCTGCTTCAAGTGATTCTCCCACCTCAGCCTGCTGAGTAGATGGGATTACAGGCACATGCCACCATGCCCGGTTAACTTTTGTATTTTTAGTATAGACAGGGTTTCGCCGTGTTGGGCAGACTGGTCTCGAACTCCTGACCTCAAGTGATCCGCCCGCTTCGGCCTCCCAAAGTGCTGAGATTACAGGTGTAAGCCACCGCACCCAGACTTCTTTTGTTTTTGAGACAGCATCTCACTCTGTTGCCCGGGCTGGAGCACAGTGATGCAATCACTGCAGCCTCGACTTCCGGGCTCAGGTGATTTTCCCACCACAGCCTCCTGGGCATCTGGGACTACAGACATGTGCCACCACATCCAGCTAATTTTTAAAATATTTTTTGTAGAGAAGGAGTTTCACCATGTTTCCCAGGCTGGTCTCAAACTCCTGGGTTTAGGCAATCCACCTTGTCCCCCCAAAATGCTGGGATTACAGGCATTGGATTACAGCCAATGTCCTACTGATTTTTAAAGTGTCCAAACCAAGTTTTCTTTTGCACTTAGAATTTAAAACGCAATCAGAAAACCAGACTGTACCTTGCCAATTACTATAATCTTAAAATTAGCATATATTGCTATGAATGACATTTAGTTATATATCAGTCTATTCTCCTATGATAAGCAACAGTGAACTCAAGGGTATGATCTCAGAATGTAAAAAGCCATTAAGACTGCTCCTAATAGGCCGGGCGCGGTGGCTCACGCTTGTAATCCCAGCACTTTGGGAGGCCGAGGCGGGCGGATCACGAGGTCAGGAGATCGAGACCAGGGTGAAACCCCGTCTCTACTAAAAATACAAAAAATTAGCCGGGCGTGGTGGCGGGTGCCTGTAGTCCCAGCTACTCGGAGAGGCTGAGGCAGGAGAATGGCGTGAACCCGGGAGGCGGAGCTTGCAGTGAGCCGAGATTGCGCCACTGCACTCCAGCCTGGGCGACAGAGTGAGACTCCGTCTCAAAAAAAAAAAAAGAAAAGAAAGTGGACCCAACACCTTTCAGAATAATTGTGAGGATTAAATGAGATGGTATTTGTGAAGTAGTTAGTACACTGCCTGTGCTTGATGGCAGTTATTAACTATTATTTGCTAATGTCAGACTTCTGTGAAAACCATGGGGAAATAAGGATAGGTTTTAAGGCAAGTAACATTATCAGATGTCTATTTAGAATAAATCTTCTGGAAGTATGAAAGAAAAACGGGAAATGGTAGAAGCCAGATAAGTGGCTATTGCCTTTTTTTTTTTTTTGAGACAAGGGTCTCACTCTGTCACCCAGGCTAGAGTACAATGGTGCGATCTCAGCTCACTGCAACCTTCGCGTCCTGGGCTTCAGCGATTCTCTAGCCTCAGTCTCCCAAGTAGCTAGGATTACAGGCATGAGTCACCACACCCAGCTAATTTTTGTATTTTTAGTAGAGATGGGGTTTTGTTGTTGGCTGGTCTTGAACTCCTGGCCTCAACTGATCTGCCCACCTCGGCTTCCTAAAGTGCTGGGATTACAGACGTGAGCCACAGCACCTGGCTGGCTATTGCGATTTTGAGGTGAGATGATGAAAATCTTAAATGAGGATGTCATAAAAGGGCTATCATATAAAGGAGGAAGCAGATCTGTCTCTGAGCTCCAGAGATAAAAAATAAGTTAATAAAGTTTTTGAAGAAGGGCAATTTTAAGTGAACATAAAGAACAATTTGATCTTGTTCAACAGCAATAAATACTGAAGCAAAAGCAATTATCACTCATCAGGAATTATGGAAAAGGGTTTTTTTCAGTAGCTAAGAATTTGGACTAGATGACCACTAGAATCAACTTTTAGAGTCTATGATTCCAAATCATTTTAAAAAGGTGGTTTTTGTAAGGTCATTAACAATATCTTACATTTGTAGGGAGTTTTACAATTTTCAAAGTGCTTTTTCATGTGATTCTCTCTCCATCTTCTCAAGATGTCCTTTGAGATAGTTTGGGTATGTATCATTAGCCCCATTTTCACATATAAAGAAACTAGAAACTGGCCAGCCATCACAGCTCATGCCTGTAATCCCAGAAATTTAGGAAGCTGAGGCAGGAGGACTGCTTGAGCCCAAGAGCAAGACCAGCCTGGACAACATAGGGGGACCCCATCTCTACAAAAACAACAACAACAAAAAAAAATTAGCCAGGTGTGGTAGTGTGCACCTTTGGTCCCAGCTCCACAGGAGGCTGAGATGGGAGGATCACTTGAGCCCCAGGGGTTGAGGCTGCAAGGAGCCATGATTATACCATTGCACTCCAGCCTGGGTGACAGTGAGACCCTGTCCCCAGCCATACAAAAAGAGTGATAAACGCTATGAAAAAATATGAAAAATAAACAGGTCAGGCGTGGTGGTTCACACTGGTAATCTCAACACTCTGGGAGGCTGAGGTGAGCAGACTGCAGGAGTTTGAGACCAGCCTGGCAAGAGCAAAACCTACTAAAAATACAAACAATTAGCTGGGTGTGATGGCGTGCACCTACAATCTCACCTACTTGGAAGGCTGAGGTGAGAGAATCACCTAAGCCCAGGAGGTTGAGGCTGCAGTGAGCCAAGATCATGCCACTGCACTCCAGCCCGGGCAACCAGAATAAGACCCTGTCTCAAAAATAATAATAATAATAAATTAAATAAAGCAGTGTAAGGAAATAGAAAGTACTGGATAGGATAGTAATTTTAAACAGCATAGAGCAATCCTCGATAAGAAACTACAGTTTCTCCATGGTTTACCTGTTAGTTTCAGTGCAAGACAGCAGCACAGCTTTTAATTAGGTAATTTTTTAAAAAGCACTTAACCATAACTAATACAGTTTTTGTTTTCTCATGTGAAGTTTAATACTTAGGCACTTACACCTTTTTTTTTTTTTTTTGAAACAGAGTCTTGCTCTGTTGCCCAGACTGGAGTGCAGTGGTGCGATCTCGGCTCACTGCAAGCTCCACCTCCACGGTTCACGCTATTCTCCTGCCTCAGCCTCCTGAGTAGCGCCACTACGACCGGCTAATTTTTTGTATTTTTAGTA
The DNA here is from genome assembly GCF_009828535.3 of Hylobates moloch. Classification (NCBI taxonomy): domain Eukaryota; kingdom Metazoa; phylum Chordata; class Mammalia; order Primates; family Hylobatidae; genus Hylobates; species Hylobates moloch. The sequence goes on along the minus strand of NW_026652285.1, from coordinate 17,246,036 downwards.
GAGACAGGGTTTCACCGTGTTAGCCAGGATAGTCTCGATCTCCTGACCTCGTGATCCACCTGCCTCGGCCTCCCAAAGTGCTGGGATTACAGGTGTGAGCCACCGCACTAGGCCACTTGCACCTTTAATAAAAAGCAATTTATCAACTTGTTTTCAAGACTGGAATCCTGTTTTTGTTTTGTTTTGTTTTTTGAGATGGAGTCTCACTCTGTTGCCAGGCTGGAGGGCAGTGGCACGATATTGGCTCACTGCAACCTCCGCCTCCCGGGTTCAAGCGATTCTCCTGCCTCAGCCTCCGAAGTAGCTGGGACTACAGGCGCATACCACCATGCCCAGCTAATTGTTGTATTTTTAGTAAAGATGGGGTTTCACCATGTTGACCAGGATAGTGTCGATCTCTTGACCTCATGATCCACCCACCTCAGCCTCCCAAAGTGCTGGGATTACAGGCGTGAGCCACCACGACTGGCCTCTTGTTTTTGTAACACAGAAAAACTTTTTTTTTTTTTTTTTGAGACCGAGTCTCGCTCTGTTGCCCAAGCTGGAGTGCAGTGGCCCGATCTCGGCTCACTGCAACCTCTGCCTCCTGGGTTCAAGCGATTCTCCTGCCTCAGCCCCCCAAGTAGCTGGGACTACAGGCGCCTGCCACCACGCCCGGCTAATTTTTTTTTTTTGTATTTTTAGTAGAGACGGGGTTTCACAGTGTTTGCCAGGATGGTCTCAATCTCCTGACCTCGTGATCCGCCCACCTCGGCCTACCAAAGTGCTGGGATTACAGGCGTGAGCCACTGGGCCCGGCCGATTTCTTTTATTTTTAGTAGAGAGGGGGTTTCACCATGTTAGCCAGGATGGAAAAACTTTTTTTTTGATATGGAGTATGGCTCTGTTGCCCAGGCTGGAGTGCAGTGGTGCAATCTCGGCTGCAATCTTCACCTCCCGGGTTCAAGCGATTATCCTGCCTCAGCCTCCCAAGTAGCTGGGACTACAGGCGCCCGCCAGCATGCCCAGCTAATTTTTTGTATTTTTAGTAGAGATGGGGTTTCCATATTAGCCAGGATGGTCTCAATCTCCTGACCTCGTAATCCGCCCGCCTCGGCCTCCCAAAATGCTGGGATTACAGGCGTGAGCCACCGCGCCCGGCCAAAACTTTCTTTTTTTAAGAGACAGGGCTCGCTCTGTCACCCAGGCTTCAGTGCAGTTGCACCACTATAGCTCACTGCAGCCTCAAACTCATAGGCTCAAGTGATCCTCCTGCCTCAATCTCCTGAGTAAGCTGAGACTACAGGTGATTGCCACCACACTCTGGTAATTATTTTATTTTTTGTAGAAACAAGATCTCGGTTGTTGCCCAGGCTGGTCTTGAACTCCTAGGCTCAGGAGGTCCTCCTGCCTTGGCCTCCCAAAGTTCTGGGATTATAGGTGTGAGTTACCACACCTGGCAAGAAAGGCTCTTTAAACAATAATAAAACAAAGTAATGCAAACTTCCACACATACCAAAGACTGCTGTTGTATGCAACTATGACTTTGATAAAGACTGGCATTTCTCTGGTTGAGCAATGATACTTTTTTTTTGAGACGGAGTTTCACTCTTGTTGCCCATGCTGGAGTGCCATGGCGCAATCTCGGCTCACGGCAACCTCCGCCTCCTGTGATCAAGCAGTTCTCCCGCCTCAGCTTCCCAAGTAGCTGGGATTACAGACATGAGCCACCACACCTGGCTAATTTTGTATTTTTCATACACGGGGTTTCTCCATGTTGGTCAGGCTGGTCTCGAACTCCCGATCTCAGGTGATCTGCGCACCTTGGCCTCCCAAAGTGCTGGGATAACAGGTGTGAGCCACCGCGTCCGGCCTATTATACTTTCTTAACTAGTTGTGAGGAACTGAAAGATGAGCAGATGTGGACAGATGTGAGGTGGAGGGAGTTGGTATAAACAATTTTAGAGAGCTATTAAAATTGATGTGCAGGCTGAAGTGGCATAAGCTTCTTACTTCTAGGCGCACTAAGGAACAATTTCTCCCAAAATATACTATCACTGATAAGAATGACACATTTCAGTTGGGACACTTGTTCAGCTTGGAGAAGAGGCAAAAATAAAAATATATCTGGCTGAAAAAGCTGCCTTTTCCAACTTAATTTTGCCAGAGACTATGGAAATAGTCAAAGGACTTTTCTTAAAATGAAAGGTTCTTTTTGTCTCTCTGGAGAAAAGTTCTAACAGAGTATCACTCTCCAACTGCACCATACCTCACTAAATATAGCCCAAATATTAAAATATTTTGTAAAGCACTTTAGTGAACGCACAGTAATACCCGGCAAGACAAGTTAAAACTAAGATGTGGATTCTTCATTAAGCTACTAGTTCCACATTTTGTTGAAAAAAAAAAAAAAAAAAAAAAGTTGGCCAAGCATGGTGGCTCACGCCTGTAATCCTAGCACTTTGGGAGGCCAAGGCAGGTGGATCACGAGGTCAGGGGTTCGAGACCAGCCTGACCAACATGGTGAAACCCCGTCTCTACTAAAAATATAAAAATTAGCTGGGCGTGGTGGTGGGCGCCTGTAATCCCAGCTACTCAGGAGGCTGAGGCAGGAGAATTGCTTGAACCTGGGAGGCGGAGGTTGCAGTGAGCTGAGATCGCGCCACTGCACTCCAGCTTGGACGACAGAGCGAGACACCGTCTCAAAGAAAAAAAAAAAAAAAGGCTGGGTGCGGTGGCTCACGCCTGTAATCCCAGCACTTTGGGAGGCCGAGGCGGGTGGATCACGAGGTCAGGAGATCGAGACCATCCTGGCTAACACAATGAAACCCCGTCTCTACTAAAAATACAAAAAAAATTAGCTGGGTGAGGTGGCGGGCACCTGTAGTCCCAGTTACTCGGGAGGCTGAGGCAGGAGAATGGCGTGAACCCCGGGGGGCAGAGCCTGCAGTGAGCTGAGATCGTGCCACTGCACTTCAGCCTGGGTGACAGCGAGACTCTGTCTCAAAAAAAAAAAAAACCAAAAGAAAAAAGAAAAAAAAAGTTCTGGGAGACTAAGATAAGCAACAGCCAAACCAGTACCTTAACAGCTACAAAATTAATGTCTTCATAATAGTAAAACAGGCTGGGCGTGGTGGCTCACGCCTGTAATCCCAGCACTTTGGGAGCACTTTACTACTACTATTATTATTATTATTATTCTAGTAAAACCATTCCCAGCTGAATAGCTGGGTAATGCAGAGGGTCCATACAGGAACCCAGTAAATGGGACTTTTCCATCCTAATTTAGGATGAGCTGTCTTCAACTTCTCACAGTCTTGATACATCTTTCCTTTTAAAGTAGATTAAGTCCTATCCTTTACATAGTAAGAATGAAGATAAATAAAATGCCAGTGGTAGAAGTGCTTAGCTTTTGGAAGGAAGTAAATCTTAAGTTATGACTAATAATGCTTATGCTTCTCCTTTGAAGCAACACAAATGTTGTCTAAATCATCTCAATTCTGCAAGTGGCATAAAATCTGATTTTTATTCCGTTCAGCAACTGATCCTCAAAAACACTTTGCTGAATGCAAAAAAAAGAAAAAGAAAAAAAAGTGATTGTTCAGGTAATATCTTCCCAGCAAACAGCACTTAAAGAAACCCCCAGCTTTTTTTTTTTTTTTTTTTTTTTTTTTGAGACGGAGTCTTACTCTGTGGCCCAGGTGCAACGGTGTGATCGGCAATAGGGCAATCTCGGCTCACTGCAACCTCTGCCTCCCAGGTTCAAGCAATTCTCCTGCTTCAGCCTCCCGAGTAGCTGGGATTACAAGTGTCTGCCACCACACCCTGCTAATTTTTGTATTTTTAGTAGAGATAAGGTTTCACCATGTTGGCCTGGCTGGTCTCAAACTCCTGACCTCAAGTGATCCACCTGCCTCGGCCTCCCAAAGTTCTGGGATTATAGGCATGAGCCACTGCACCCGGCCAGAAACCCCCAGCTTTAAAGTGATGACTGCTTTCCAATTTGGGCCCAGCAGAATGGCTCCTGCAAAGGGTGGTAAGAAGAAAGGCTGTTCTGCCATCAACCAGGTGGTAACCCAAGAATACACTATTGAGATTCACAAGTGCATTCATGGAGTGAGCTTCTAAGAAGCAAGCCCCTCAGGCACTCAAAGAGATCTGGAAATTTGCCATGAGGGAGATGAGGACCCCAGATGCACACACTGATAGCAGGCTCAACAAAGCTGTCTGGGCCAAAGGAATAAGGAATGTCTCACACAGTGTATCCCTGTGTGGTTGTCCAGAAAATGTAATAAAGATTCACTAAAACAAGCTCTATACTTTGGTTACTTATGTACCTGTTACCACTTTCAAAATCTACAGACACTCAATGTGGATAAGAACTAACCACTGGTCATCAAATAAAATTATACAACTGCAAAAACAACAAAAAAGTGATGACAGTACTACTTTCATCACACACTGACTATTCTAAATGGACTTCATTTCAGCCAACAGCTCTGATTATTAGCAAGTATTGCCCAGTGTTAGAACACTTTGCTGTGGTAAGAGGAGAGGTTTGTTTCTTTGCTTTTTCTTTTTTTTTTTGAGAGAGAGAGTCCCACTCTGTCGCCCAGGCTGGAGTACAGTGGTGCAATCTTGGCTCACTGCAACCTCCACCCCCCAAGTTCAAGCAATTCTCCTGCCTTAGCCTCCTGAGTAACTGGGATTACAGGTGCATGCCACCACGCCCGGCTAATTTTTGAATTTTAGTAGAGACAGTGTTTCACCAGGTTGGCCAGGCTGGTCTCGAATGCCTGACATCAAGTCATCTGCCCACCTTGGCCTCCCAAAGTGCTGAGATTACAGGCATGAGCCACCATACCCAGGTTCTTCTTTTTTCTTTTTAGAGACACGGTCTTGCTCTCTCACCCTGGCTGGAGTGCAGTGGCATGATAGCAGCTCAATGCAGCCTCGAACTCCTGGGCTCAAGGGATCTTTCCATCTCAGCCTCCCAAGTAGCTGGGAGTACAGGCACACATCACCACACCCACCTAATTTTTTTTACAGAGAGACAGGGTCTCACCATCTTGCCTGGGCTGGTCTCGAACTCCTGGGCTCAAGCAATCCTCCTGCCTCAGTCTCCCAGTGTTGGGATTACAGGCGTGAGCCACTGCGTCTGGCTGCAGTTTGTTTCTTTGGCTTAGCTACCAACAGCTCACCCACATATGATGAATAATTTACATATACTATGGGGTCAGAAGACACCAACAAAGAAGACATTTCGGCCAGGTGCGGTGGCTCACGCCTATAATCCCAGCACTTTGGGAGGCCGAGGCGGGTGGATCAAGAGGTCAGGAGTTCAAGACCAGCCTCGCCAAGATGGTGAAACCCCGTCTCTACTAAAAAAAATACAAAAAAATTAGCTGGGTGTGGTAGCAGGTGCCTGTAATCCCAGCTACTTGGGAGGCTGAGGCAGAGAACTGCTTGAACCTGGGAGGTGGAGGATGCAGTAAGCCGAGATCGTGCCACTGCACTCCAGCCTGGGTGACAGAGCAAGACTACGTCTCAAAAAAAAAACAAAAAACAAACAAAAACGACATTTCAGTATCAAAAGCTAGTTTACGTAGGACTTACTTGAAAGATTTTAATTCTCCATAGCACCTCAGTGTGATTAAGTAACAAAGGTCAGGTCTCTTTGGGAACCAGGACATCTATCTTCTCCTACCCTTGGCAATCAGAGCTCCTAGTTCTTAGGCCTTTGGCCTCAGACTGAATGACACCACCAGGTTTCCTGGTTCTCGGGCTTGCAGACAGCATATTATGGAACTTCTCAGCCTCCATAACTCAATGAGCCAAGTCCTAATCCCCTCTTATATTTACCCTACTGGTTCTGTTTCTCTGGAGAATGCTAATACAAATTTTTTTTTTTTCAGGCACAGTCTCGCTCTGTTGCCAGGCTAGAGTGCAGTGGCGCGATCTCGGCTCACCGCAACCTCCACCTCTCAGGGTCAAGCGATTCTCCTGCCTCAGCCTCCCGAGTAGCTGAGACTACAGGCACGCGCCACCACGCCCAGCTAATTTTTGTATTTTTTAGTAGAGATGGGGTTTCACTATGTTGGCCAGGATGGTCTCGATCTCTTGACCTTGTGATCCACCCACCTCGGCCTCCCAAAGTGCTGGGATTACAGGCATGAGCCACCATGCCCAGCCTCTAATACAGATTTTATATTTAGTATTAAATAAAACAAACTGTCCCAAGGATACTACATTAAGCTGAATTTTTCTAGGTCCAGTACTGAGCTATATACTACTTTTGATGATTAAGAAACTAAGTGCAGGCCGGGCGTGGTGGCTCACGCCTATAATCGAGCACTCTGGGAGGCCAAGGCGGGTGGATCACGAGGTCAGGATACCAAGACCATCCTGGCTAACACAGTGAAACCCCGTCTCTACTAAAAATACAAAAACAAAATTAGCCAGGCGTGGTGGCGGGCGCCTGTAGTCCCAGCTACTCGGTAGGCTGAGGCAGGGGAATGGTGTGAACCCCACTGGCAGAGCTTGCAGTGAGCCGAGATCGCGCCACTGCACTCCAGCCTGGGCGACAGAGCGAGACTCCGTCTCAGGAAAAAAAAAAAAAAGAAAGAAACTAAGTGTAATCTGAGCACGATAGCTCATGGTTCTAATCCCAGCACTGGGGAGGCCAAGGTGGGAGGATTGTTGGAGCCCAGGAGTTTGGGACCAACCTGGACAACATAGGGAGACCTCGTCTCTACAAAAAATGAAAAAATTAGCCAGGCATGATGACGCAAACCTGTGGTCCCACCTACTCAAGAGGCTGAGGTGGGCCAGGCATGGTGGCTAACACCTGTAATCCCAGCATTTTGGGAGGCCATGGCCGAGGGGTAGAGACTGCAATGAGCTGTGATCACACTATATTCCAACCTGGATGACACAGTGAGAACCTGTCTCAAAAAAAAAGAAAGAGAAACACAAAAAAGTGGGATCTCTGTCTCAAAACAAAACTAAGTGTAATACAAGTTCTTGGCTATCTTGCCTGCTGCTTAGTTGAATGACCAAAGAAAAAAACAAATTTTTCAGTAGTCTGTATGCCTAGAAAATCTCAGTTAAAAATCAGAGGAAGTTAAAGCTATTGCCTAAAAATGTGCCCTTGAGGCAGGGCACAGTGGCTCACGCCTGTAATCCCAGCACTTTGGGAGGTGGAGGCGGGCGGATCACCTGAGGTCGGGAGTTCAAGACCAGCCTGACCAACATGGAGAAACCCCATCTCTACTAAAAATACAAAAGTAGCTGGGCACATAGTGCATGTGGTGGCACACGCATATAATCCCAGCTACTTGGGAGGCTGAGACAGGAGAATCGCTTGAACCTGGGAGGTGGACATTGCGGTGAGCCAAGATCGTGCCATTGCACTCCAACCTAGGCAACAAGAGTGAAACTCTATCTTAAAAAAAAAAAAAGTGTCCTTGAGAATATCTTTGGATTGATTTCACCTGTCTATACTTTGCCTGCTTGCCCTTTTGTGTGTATAATCAATAACAGACTTTTCAAAGATCAGGAATGAACTTTTGTTTTTTCCACTTTTTGGTCTCTGGGAATCTAAGGAATGAACTCTTAACCAGAGTCTTGCCCATATCTTGGTAAAGATGCCCTCTGCTCTTTTCAGTTAGGCTGCAATGTAACAAACTCAGTCCACGACTGAATTTAATTTAACCAGCCCAGTATTTCCTTCCTGGGATCCACCAGCACCAAATACAATAAAACTTCAATTTGGAAGTCGGGCACCACGGTGCACACCTGTAGTCCCAGCTATTTCGGAGGCTGGATCAGGGGTACTGCTTGAGTCCGGGAGTTCAAGGCCAGCCTGGGCAATATAATTGGGATGGCACCCTGTCTCAAAACAAAACAAAATAAAATCACCTTCAAGTTGGTCTTTTCTTACCAACTTTATTTTTTCTTTCTCCAATACCTCATCTTGAGCGTTCTTCTTTTGATTAATAATAGCATACTGGTGTTTGGATTCCCTTCACAACCAGAAAGATAAAAAAAGCCTCTCAGGGTAGAGATAGGAAAACTTCAAATCATTTCAAATAGGGTTCCTGCAATTTCTTGGAGAAAATAATAAGCTATATTAGAAATTCAGAGAAAGGAAGAATTCAGAGACCTTGGCTCTCGGTCTGGCTTCACTACCAAATCACTTAAGTTATTTAGATACTCACAGGGTAGCCGGGCGTGGTGGCTCACGCCTGTAATCCCAGCACTTTGGGAGGCCTAGGCGGGCGGATCACGAGGTCAGGAGATCGAGACCATCCTGGCTAACGCGGTGAAACCCCGTCTGTACTAAAAATACAAAAAAAATTAGCCGTATGTGGTGGCAGGCGCCTGTAGTCCCAGCTACTCGGGAGGCTGAGGTAGGAGAATGGCGTGATCCCAGGAGGCGGAGCTTGCAGTGAGCCGAGATCGCGCCACTGTACTCCAGCCTGGGCAAGAGAGCAAGACTCCATCTCAAAAAAAAAAAAAGATAATCACAGGGCATTAGTTTTCCCTACTTCAGAGAAATGCTGAGACCAATGTTCATTTAATTCACTGGATAAAAACTATCCAAAAGTAAGAGTATTTATCTTTTTTTTTCTTTTAGATGGAATTTCATTCTTGTTGCCTAGGCTGGAGTGCAACGGCACTATCTCGACTCACTGCAACCTCCACCTCCTGGGTTCAAGCGATTCTCCTGCCTGGGCTTCCCAAGTAGCTGGGATTATAGGCATGCACCACCACATCCAGCTAATTTTATATTTTTAATAGAGATGAGGTTTCTCCATGTTGGTCAAGCTGGTGTCGAACTCCCGAACTCAGGTGATCCGCCTGCCTCAGCTTCCCAAAGTGCTGAGATTACAGGCGTGAGCCACCGCGCATGGCAAATATTTATCTTAATACTGGAAATGATTCTTGGGCTGAAGAAACGCTTGTTTTTTTGTGTGTGGTTTTTTGTTTTGTTTGTTTTGCTTTTATGTGGAGTCTCACTCTGTCACCCAGGCTGGAGTGCAGTCCAACGATCTCAGCTCACTGCAACCCCCACCTCCTGGGTTCAAGCAATTCTCCTGCCTCAGCCTCCTGAGTAACTGGAATTACAGGCCTGCGCCACCACGCTCAGCTAATTTTCATATTTTTAGTAGAGATGAGGTTTCACCATGTTGGTCAGGCTGGTCTTGAACTCCTGGTCTCCAGTGATCCGTCCACCTCAGCCTCCTGAAGTGTTGGGATTACAGGCACGAGCCACCGCATCTGGCCCAAACTCTTGTTCTTAACCTTTTGTGAGACGTTTTATATATTTACAGATCATGAAATCTCTAATGAAGTAAACTTCTAAGATCTGACTAAACAAAAGGACCATCAAGTGTTCACAGAATGCTAACATATAGAACAAAGTTTAAAGAAGATACAAAGGCCTGGATTCTAAAAAATAAATGAATAATTCACATGTCTGGCTTAAAACAAACAAAAAGATAGATTAAAAGTTTGTATCGGAAAGGTACCTTTGTTTTGAATGGTTTTAACAATCTCGTAACTCCTGCAGTATCAAATACAGTCTGGGTAATTAATTCAGTGGACTCTTTCCCTTTTACTGCCAGACTGAACAGCTCTGAGGATAATCTCCCTCACTCTCCCAGGGCTCAGTTGGAAGATTCATTATTTATGCCCTCAATTGTTTACTCTGTCCTATTTTTCCACATGTCCAGCAGGCCCAAGAGCCGTGTTACCACTGGCCTGTTTCCAAAATGAATGCATTACTCATTGCCCTATTAGTTACAAAACCAAAATAATCAAACACGGTGGTGTCTTAACGTTGGAAAGCAACCCCACCAACCATTTGATCTAGGAGAGAAATTAATAACACCAGCCCAAATTACCAAAAGCTAAATTGTCCTGGATGAAGAGAGATCCATACATCATTCTAGTCCTTTACTTTGAGCCACTGAACAACATACGTGCATATCCAACAAGGATTCTTAAAGGACAGTATCATTAGAAAGACAGCTCTGGCCTTCACTGAGAGCAGACTGTAAACTACTAAGGGTTAAACTGATTGAGATAAAATTTGCCTAGCAACCATTCTTTAGGAAGAGTTCAGTAACTCACCAACAATAAATTCTACATCCTCATCTGACTGGTAAACAGATTATAGACTCCACCAAGTCCTCTACTTTCAGGATTCAGACTCATAGCAAACCAACTGCCTCAAAAGATTCAGCTTCCAAGAGTCAAACCCTGGGGGAGGGGATTGTGCTTAAACACACAAAATATTGTCTCTGACACCTGACTGGAAAAGCTGAAAAGCTAAAAACTACCATCACCCACATCTCCATATGAATGCATCCATTGTTCTAAATAAGTCTCTGACAATTGAGTGAGCATTCTCAGAGTCTCCTTTGCCTCTAATATTTTCTCACCTAGAGTAAGCTTTTCCCAATTCAAACCTTACAACACTCAAGCTGATTATTCTGAGAATCAAGCAATGCCAAGGGCCCAATATTTTTCTTTCACCTTCTCAAGGGGATCATTTTATACTTCTGATGTGAACAGGGGATTAGTCTCGAGTCTCCCTTTAGAGAGAACATAGAGGCCTTTTTCTTAACACATTCCAACCCGTGACTCACAGAAATAAGCAGGATGGGCCGGGCATGGTGGCTCACGCCTGTAATCCCAGCACTGTGGGAGGCCGAGGCAGGTGGATCACCTGAGGTCAGTTCGAGACCACCCTGGCCAACATGGTGAAACCCTGTCTCTACCGAAAATACAAAAATTAGCCAGGCGTGGTGGTGCATGTCTGTAGTCCCAGCTACTCAGGAGGCTGAGGCAGGAGAATTGCTTGAACCTGGGAGGCAGAGGCTGCAGTGAGCAGAGATTGTGCCACTGCACTCCAGCCTGGGTGACAGAGCGAGACTCCATCTCAAAAAAAAAAAGAAAGAGAGAAATGAAATAAGCAGGATGGATAAAAACAGACTGCTAAAGAAAATTAAATCAATTGCTTTAACCTCAACCAGCACTATGCCCCCTCAACCTAAGAGATTATGGCTTTCTATAATTGTTTCCTTGCAGATGACCAAATTCCAGGATTTCCATGCCCCTTAAATGATATTTGAACATCAGTGCAAATACATTTATGATTAGTTCTATATATAGTCTTCTGTCTCCTGGGAAAATTCTTTCAGGAACCCCTAACTATTGCACCATGCAAAATAGTGATCACACAAATCAGTCAAGAAAATAGAAATATCGGGCGTGGAGGGGTGCAGTGGCTCACACCTTAATCCCAACACTTTGGGAGGCCTCTGGGAGGGCTGCTTGAGGCCAGGAGATTGAGACCAACCTGGGCAACAGAGCCAGACCCTATTTTCTATAAAACATAAAAATTAAAAAATAGTAATATAAAAAAGTGAGTGAAGTATAACTTTATAAAGCTGTACTTAACTGCTCACCCATGGGTAGAGAACTTAAAAACCACCTAGATATCAAATAGAAGGGCAACTTGTTTTTTTGACAGAAGCAAGTTGAAATTGTACAGCCTCCAACTGTTTTTTTTTTTTGTTTTTTTGTTTTTGTTTTTTTTTTTGAGACAGGGTCTCACTCTGTCACCCAGGCTGGAGTGCAGTGGTACAACCTTGGCTCACTGCAACCTCCGCCTCCCGGGTTCCAGCAATTCTCCCACCTCAGCCTCCCAAGCAGCTGGGACTACAGGAGTGCATCACCACGCCCAGCTAATTTTTTTATGTTTTGGTAGAGATGGGGTTTTCACCATGTTGGTCTTTAACTTCTGACCTCAAGTGATCCACCCACCTGAGCCTCCGAAAATGCTGGGATTACAGGAGCAAGCCATTGCACCCCGCCTTCCAATTGGTTTTTTTGGTCACTTCCCCAGCTTCCTATACCTTAGACATCAAAGCGCACTTTGTTTTATATGCTAGCTAACTTTGTTTTATATACTAGCTAACTGTAAAGGCTTCAATCACTGATTTTTAACAGTTCACTCTCAGTACCAAGTTAACTAAGTCAACATCTGGGGGATCCCCTTTCCCTCCCAATTTAAATACAACTCATGGAGCCTTAAAGGACAAGTGAGTAATAAAGTAAAAACCCAAAACTTGACACAGATTACTGTGAATCTACTTTTTAGTAACATGTCTATTCTAAGGTACTTGAAATCTTATTTTTAAAAAAGGTAAAGTAAGCTTCCTAATCCCTATTACTTTCCACAGCTGAAATGGTTTCCTATCCCATTATCCCTATTTTTTATAATACTTGCTTTCATCCCAAATTGCTACTAATTGTTTAGAGATCTAATAAATCAATGCAAAGAAAAAAATCACTAATCTAGCCAAAACTGTAAGACAGCTCCAGTGTATCAATTCTGTCTTCAAAAGTGGACCCCAGTTACAACAATCGTGGGAAACTGAACCCATATTACATAAACTCTGAACCATTTTAATTAATATTTATCAAAGTGTTGCCAAAAAAAAAAAAAATTCATCCCTTCTGGTACTGTAGCTCTTTGCTAATCAACATTAAGATAAACCTGGTCCAAACACGTTTCGTTGAAAATGCCCATTTAGGCCGGGCGCGGTGGCTCACGCCTGTAATCCCAGCACTTTGGGAGGCCGAGGTGGGCGGATCACGAGGTCAGGAGATCGAGACCATCCTGGCTAACACGGTGAAACCCCGTCTCTACTAAAAATACAAAAAATGAGCCAGGTGTGGTGGCAGGCCCCTGTAGTCCCAACTACTCGGGGAGGCTGAGGCAGGACATGGCGTGAACCCGGGAGGCGGAGCTCGCAGTGAGCCGAGATCGCGCCACTGCACTCCAGCCTGGGCGACAGAGCAAGACTCGGTCTCAAAAAAAAAAGAAAGAAAATGCCCACTTAAAGCAAGTGTGCTGTGGACATTGCTACCCAACACACACACACACACACACACACACACACACACACACACACACACA
>NW_026652285.1:17208772-17233053 GCF_009828535.3 Hylobates moloch | reverse complement strand
ACACACACACACACACACACACACACACACACACACACACACACACACACACTCCCTTTGTTTCTAACATCAAAAATTTTGGATTTTCTATTTTCCACTAAAAATGTTTTTCTCAATTTAAAGCCTACAAAGAGGTTCCCGATTTTGGCTGGAGATGGGTGTTCTTCAGAAAGAAAGGATCCCTAAGATGAAGCAGAAAAGGAACTCAAAAAAGATAAATTGCATTTAAGTTGTAATGCTACAGCACCCAAATTCATAAAATTTAGGGAGAGGAACCTTTTTTAAAAAACTAGCGAGGCCGGGTGCCGTGGCTCACGCCTGTAATCCCAGCACTTTGGGAGGCCAAGACAGGCGGATCACGAGGTCGGGAGTTCGAGACCAGCCTGACCAACATGGTGAAACCCCATCTCTACTAAAAACACAAAAAATTAGCCGGGCATGGTAGTAGGCGCCTGTGATCCCAGCTACTCAGGAGGCTGAGACAGGCGAATCGCTTGAAACCTGGAGGCAGAGGTTGCAGTGAGCCGAGATCGGGCCACTGCACTCCAGCCTGGGCAACAGAGCGAGACTCGTCTCAAAAAAAAAAAAACACAAAAAAACACGAACTAAAATACGTATCTGGAGGTTTGTTTTTTTAAGTTTGGTTTTGGTTTTTGACGACAGAAACTAATCCCTCCGAGGGTCTGTGAATATGAGAAATATACCAACAGGGAAAAAGATAAGACTTTTAAGTTTCAGCAACAGCAAGGTAAGTTTGCCTGCTCTAGTCAGGTTTCTGCAACAGAGATGAGCTACTACACAAAGCCGGTGACAACGTACTCCAGGAAGAGACTTTAGCAGAGTTAATCGCTAACAACTATCAGGATTTCCTTTAACCACCATTTGACTGGGGCTGCTCCCTCTTTCCACTAGCACCTCCTCTCCTTTCAGATTGTTATTGCTGATCAAGGCAGTCCCAAGGAGGAAAATGGTGAAGACAACCTTAATGGACACGGATGCAGTACAGTTCCAAATATCCACTCCTAGCTTGCCTTTTTTTTTTTAATTACGGTTTACTGCATCAGATATCACACAAAAAAGGGCTCCTCTTTTCTTCTCTGTGCATTTTACTATGCGACCGATATCGACACATCAGTAAAAAGAGATAAGAGTCCTGAATCTCCTTACCCATCTGCAGGGGTGAGATGAAGGGAAGGAAAAAAAATGATGAAGGGTAGAAACAGATAATCAAAATAAACTGATGGGATCCAGAGACATTATTTCCCATTCCATTTCCCCTTTTCTTACAAGGTTAAGTCGGCTGAAGTCGGGGTCGCGTTAGAAAAAGCACACACACACCGTGCGCCCTGGAAAGGTGAGGTTCGCTCCGCAGCGCTCGGTGGGGCTCCTGGCTCCGCCCCGCCCGCCTTGGGCAGCTGAGCCCAGCTCACCCCCACCCCGGGAGGATGGAAGAGAGGGGGCTTCTAGCGGTCTAGGCAGGGGGAGGGGGAGGCGGCTGCTCCGGGTGCCAGGCTCACGGAGCGCAGGACTCCGCGGTGCGCCGACACCCCCTCCCCCAGCCGGCTGCCGCTTGCTCCCAGCCGCCGCCGGAAGCCAGCCCCGCCCCCTCACCTCCACCCTGGCTCTTCGCGAGCCCCCTCCTGTCTGCACAGCCAATGGAGAGCCAGGGAGCCAGCAGAGCGACTCGCCAAACAGCCAACTGGGGAGGCCCACAGGGAGGTCAGCCACCGGGATAGGCCCGCTACCCGCGGACCCGGCCCGACTCGGCTCCTCTTTGTTAGGGCTGCCCCCATCTCTCCCGGCCCCCACCCCAAAGCCAGGAGCCAAGCATCCCGTAGCTGGGCCAGGTGATGCTGCGCCCCTTCGCACTCCTTCTCCCTCTGTCCCCTCCCACTTTCTGCCTGGGTACTAGGAGACCCCCCCCCCCACCCACGCGATACCTCCCAGAGTGCCTCAGACTTAAACAGCAATTGCCACCTGGAGACACTCGACAGTAAAAAGATGCTCCCCAAGCGTCTCTGCCTCTAGTCTAATCAACTGCACTGCACTGTAACAGTGGACGGATTTAGGATTGCATATTAAGTCAATTGCACACATCACTCCTCCCTGTCGGAAACTCCTGCTTCCCGTGACGCAGAAATTAAGGGGGGGGGGGCGGGTGGAGGCATGTTGGGAAAGTATGTATCTAGAAGTTGGTGGGGTGGAGGAGAAGGGAATACATGAAATCATCAGCCAAAAAAAAAAAAATACACATACAAAAAAAACACACATAGTTGGCTCCAACCTGTTCCAGATACAAAACATCCAATGTATTTAGCTGGATGTATCCAATCCAGTTAAATCCCAAGATACCACTCCTTTAGCAGGTTTCAGTACAATTAGGAAGCAAACAACCTAATCCATGTTCAGTCATACACCTAATATTATGGGGAACATACTCTCAGCAACCAGACTGGAGGAGACTAAGACAACATGAAAAATAAATGCAATGTGTGATTCTGACCTGGATCCTTTTTGCTATAAAGCATATAACTGGTATAATAATAAGCAACATTTGAAGAGGATCTGATAATTATATGGAAGTAATGTGTCAATGTTACTTTCCTGATTTTGACAGTTGTTTCAATTTTTTTTGGAGACCGAGTCTCGCTCGGTTGCCCAGGCTGGAGTGCAATGGCAAGATCTTGGCTCACTGCAAGCTCCGCCTCCCAGGCTCACGCCATTCTCCTGCCTGAGCCTCCAGAGTAGCTGGAGTAGCTGGGACTACAGGTGCCCGCCACCACACCCAGCTAAATTTTTTTTGTATTTTTAGTAGAGACGGGGTTTCACTGTGTTAGCCAGGCCGGTCTCAATCCCGTGACGTCGTGATCCGCCCGCCTCGGCCTTCCAAAGTGCTGGGATTACAGGCGTAAGCCACCGCGCCCGGCATGGAATAGGACATTTAAAACACTGTGGTATATTTTCTTGGGTGTAGTGATAGAGCACTACATGGGGCTCATTTAAGAAAACTGGCCGGGCGCGGTGTGTCTCACCTGTAATCCCAGCACTTTGGGAGGCCAACGCGGGCAGAACACTTGAACCCAGGTGTTCGAGACCAGCCTGGTCAACATGGTGACATGGTGAGACCCCCATCTCTACCACAAATTTTAGACGTAGCTAGGCGTGGTTAACTCGCGCAGTAGTCCCAGCTACTTGGCAGAGTCAGTGAGCAGAGACTGTGCCACTGCACTCCAGCCTGAGTGAGAGTAAGACTCTAACTCCAAAAAAAAAAAAGAAAAGAAAAAGAAAACGGGGGTCAGGGAAGGCAAGCTATTACCTAGAATGTCATTTTTATTCAGAGTTCTTGCAAGTGCATAACACTAAATATCTACATCACATTCTACAACACTGCTTAATCCCCCCAAACACTACTATAATTTAAAACAAAACTTTAAAATTAAGCAGTCTAGCCTACCTTGGAACTCAAAACATTTCATATATAACAACCTCAGTACTCATGGAAGATGGAAAAGGAGCTGTATGACATGCCTGTTTTTATTTTATTTATTTTTGAGACAGAGTTTCGCTCTGTTGCCCAAGCTGGAGTGCAGTGGTGAGATGCTGTGGTGTAATCTCGGCTCACTGCAACCTCCGCCTCCTAGGTTCAAGCAGTTCTGCCTCAGCCTCCCAAGTAGCTGAAATTACAGGTGCACCCACCACGCCCAGCTAACTTTTCTATTTTTACTAGAGACAGGGTTTCGCCATGGTGGCCAGGCTGGTCTCAAACTCCTGACCTCAAGTGATCTGCCTGCCTCGGCCTCCCAAAGTGCTGGGATTACAGGCATGAGCCAACGTGCCTGGCCAATCTTTTTTTTTTTTTTTTTGAGATAAGAGTCTCGCTCTGTTGTCCAGGCTGGAGTGCAACAGCACAATCTTGGCTCACTGCAACCTCTGCCTCCCAGGCTCAAGCGATTCTCCTGCCTCAGCTTCCCGAGTAGCTGGGATTACAGGCACGAGCCACCGTGCCCGGCTAATTTTTGTATTTTTAGTAGAAGCGGGGTTTCACCATGTTGCCCAGGCTGGTCTTGAACTCCAGACCTCAGATGATCCACTCCCCCTCAGCCTCCCAAAGTGCTGGGATTAAAGGCATGAGCCACCGTGCCCAGCATCACATCTATTTTTTAAGCACATATAAATATACATCTCTTGGTCCAATATAATATCTAGATGTTACACCAATCTGTCAATAGTAGTTATTGAGAGAATAAGACTATAGGTAGGGAGAAGTGAAGAAGAGAATTTGTTTTATTACATCTTTTAAAAAATAAAAAAGCGGGCCAGGTGCAGTGGCTCATGCCTGTGATCCCAGCACTTCGGGAGGCTGGGGTGGGTGGATCACTTGAGCTCAGGAGTTCAAGACCAGCCTGGGCAACACAGTGAAACCCTGTCTCTACAAAAAATACAAAAATTAGCAGCCAGGTGTGGTGACTCACGACTGTAACCCCAGCACTTTTGGTGGCTAAGACAGGCAGATCTCGAGGTCAGGAGACTGAGATCAGCCTGGCCAACATGGTAAAACCCCGTCTCTACTAAAAAAAATTACAAAAATTAGCCAGGCATGGTGGCGCACATCTGTAATCCCAGCTACTCAGGAGGCTAAGGTAGGAGAATCGCTTGAAACCGGGAGGCGCAGGTTGCAGTGAGCTGAGATCGTGCCACTGCACTCCAGCCTGGGCAACAGAGCGAGACTCCGTCTCAAAAAAAAAAAAAAGAAAGAAAATATTAAGGCACGGCATGGTAGCTGACGCCTGTAATCCTAGCACTTTGGGATGCTGAATGCGGCAGATCACTTGAGGTCAGGGGTTCAAAACCAGCCTGGCCAACATGGTGAAACCTCATCGCTACAAAAAAAAAAAAAAAAAAATTTAGCTCAGCATGGTAGCAGGGGCCTGTAATCCCAGCTACTCGGGAGGCTGGGACAGGAAAATTGCTTGAACCCGGGAGGCAGAGATTACAACGAGCCAAGATCACGCCACTGCACTCCAGCCTGGGCGAGTGGGATGCCGTCTCAAAAAATAAATAAGTAAATAAAAAGCATTAATTTTGTCATTTTTACTATGTTAACTTAGTGAAATTACAGATTTTATCATCTTTAAACTATGTTGAACATGTCTTTTATAGTCAGTAAAAGATATTAAAACATAAACATCTCTCAAAAATAGATGGAAGAGATCAATTAGGCTAGACTAAAAACTAGTTTAGGTAACATCCCTCTAGACTGATCAGTTTGCACCTCATTATTTCTTGAGCACCCTATTTTGCAAATTTCCTAAATGGCATTTATAACAATAAAAAAAAATAAAATGTAACTTTGACACTTAATTTACTCCAATCAAAACGACACAGTTCCCAGTAGAAGGGAATAACAAAAACAAAAAAATAACAATGATTGAACCCGAAAAGAAGGCAAACAGTCTTAAAAAGACAATTTCCTCATAAAGAACTGCTACATCATATTTACAGAATTCAAACACCCATGACACAGAGCATAGAAACTTTGATAAAACCTTTATTGTTCATTAGACTTCAAGAGAACAGTAGGCCTGAGAAAAACACTATGGTAATTTTTTTTAAGGGAATTCCTGGCACTATCACTTCAAAGTAGCAAGGTGTAACAGTAGTTAAAGGGTTTTAACTGGCTGCACTTTCTGTTTCAGACACTAGAGGGGAGTATAAAAATCCAAATAAAATCTGGGATTTTGTTTTACTCATTCACTAACATCATCAAATATGTACTGTATTCCTGTATGCCAGAAATTCTGTTAGACCCCAGAGACAAAAAGATGAATAAGATGTGGTCTGTCTTTAAAGTACTTAGTTTAGTTAGGGAAGACATGCCTGTTAAAAAAAAAAAAAAGTAATAAGGCCAGCGCAGTGGCTCACACCTGTAATCCCAGCACTTTGGGAGGCTGAGGAGATGAATCAACTGAGGTCAGCAGTTCGAGACCAGCCTGGCCAACATTGTGAAACCCCGTCTCTACTAAAAAATACAAAAATTAGCTGGGCGTGGTGGCACATGCCTGTTATCCCAGATACTCAGGAGGATGAGATAGGAAAATTGCTTGAACCTGGGAGACAGAGATTGTAGTGAGCCGATATCGCACCACTGAACTCCAGCCTGGGCAACAGAGCGAGACTCTGTCTCAAAAAAAAAAATTAATAATCATAATAATAATAAGGCCAGGCACAGAGGCTCACGCCTGTAATCCCAACACTTTGGGAGGCCGAGGCTGGACTACCTGAGGTCAGGAGTTCGAGACCAGCCAGGCCAACATGGTGAAACCCTGTCTCTATTAAAAATACAAAAAATTAGCCGGCCATGGTGGTCGCCTATAATCCCAGCTACTCGGGAGGCTGAGGCAGGAGAATCGCTTGAACCCAGGAGGCAGAGGTTGCAGTGAGCCGAGATTGTGCCATTGCACTCCGACTTGGGCAACAAGAGTAAAATTCCATCTCAAAAAAAAAATAAATAAATAATAATAATAATGATAATAGGCAAACTACAACAGAGAATGCAGAGTAGAGAATCAAACCCATGACTTTGGGAGACTATGGATATGGGACAGGACAGAAGGAGAATCATTCCTAGAAGAGAGAGGAAAAACATGTGCCTATATATAATAATTCACACTAGACAAACCAGCGTATCCAAATTGGCTTTTTCTCCTAATAACAACGTTTCTGGCCTTAGTCTAAACGGAAATAACCTATACCTAGATGGTATCTTTAAACTTCTATCTATGAAAGTAGAAGCATTTTCTGGTAAAGAAGATTTGCTAAAATAATTAGTTGGTTCGGCTTCAAAATCTATTGTATGCAGTTTAAAAGGCATGAAGGTGGGGTATAGGGGGTGGTTTTTGTTTTTTTTTTTTGAGACGGAGTCTCGCTCTGTCGCCCAGGCTGGAGTGCAGTGGCGCGATCTCGGCTCACTGCAAGCTCCACCTCCCAGGTTCACGCCATTCTCCTGCCTCAGCCTCCCAAGTAGCTGGGACTAGAGGTGCCCGCCACCAGGCCCGGCTAATTTTTTTTGCATTTTTAGTAGAAACGGGGTTTCACCGTGTTAGCCAGGATGGTCTCGATCTCCTGACCTCATGATCCGCCCGCCTCGGCCTTCCAAAGCGCTGGGATTACAGGCGTGAGCCACTGCACCCAGCCAGGGGGTGGTTTATACTTCCAGCTACTTGGGAGGCTGAGGTGAGAGGATCATTTGAGCACAGGAGTAAGAGTTCAAGGTTATAGTGAGCTATGATCGTGCCACAGCACTCCAGGCCTCAGTGACAGAGCAAGACCCTGTCTTTAAAGAAATAAAAATAGGCCAGGCACGGTGGCTCACGCCTGTAATCCCAGCACTTTGGGAGGCTGAGGCGGGCGGATCACGAGGTCAGGAGATCGAAACCATCCGGGCTAACATGGTGAAACCCCGTCTCTACTAAAAATACAAAAAATTAGCTGGGCGTGGTGGCAGGCGCCTGTGGTCCCAGCTACTTGGGAGGCTGAGGCAGGAGAATGGCGTGAACCTGGGAGGCGGAGCTTGAAATGAGCCGAGATGGCGCCACTGCACTCCTGCCTGGGCGACAGAGCGAGAGTCTGTCTCAAAAAATATAAGAATAAAAATAAAAAATAAAGATAAAAATAAAAAGACTCTATAGGAATGACTGATAAACCAGAATTAAAACTCAAAGTCACGACAAGGGTGCCAAAGGGAAACACTTGTATGGTATATTTTTCCCTAATCTTCAAAATGACTGCTCCATCATTTGTTATGGTTTAGGATGTTTGGGTTATATGTTCTGGGAGTAGAGAGCTGGAGAGAAGGGGCAAGTTGTTAATTTTTCATACTGATGGGGTAGCACATGGTAGAAAAAGTAAAAAGCCAAAATCCTGAAAAAGTTTCACACACATAGACAAAATGAGACAGCAAACTTGTGAATCGAGCATGATTTGGCATCTTTAAATGCACAGCCAATTCCCTTCTAGTGCCAAAGCCAATGGCTTCTCCTGTAGATAAAATGGCACAGTTCCTGAAAAAGCCCTGGACGCTGTTTCCCCACAATCCTATAATCTGTCAGAAGACAGAAAACAAAAAGAAGGCTGTGCAAGCCAGAAAAAGCAAATTATAACCAACACAGAGCCAACACTTTACTTCAGACAGAAGGAGCTTTTCTATGCATCTTTGGAAAGGGAGACAAAAGAAGCTTACCACTGGTCAAATAATCAAGGCAAACAATAAAACAATTTAACCAAACACCATCTTGGATTAGCATTTAATGCAATAGCTTCCCTTCTCACTTCTTATTCATAGCCTTAAGGAATACTTACATCACATAAAAAAAAGAGTTGAATGCCACAATATACAAAGAACTTTTATAAGTAAATAAAAGGAAGACAAATAACCAAAGGGGTAAATATTCAAAGAATATGAGCTAGTAAATCACAGAAGAAATACATAAAGTCAAAAATTATACATATATTCCATTTTGTTAGGTAGTGGTGGAAAGTGCCTTCTCCATACAATCCTAAAGGCATTTTGTCTTGACAGTACTGCCAACTGCAAGCTTCCAGAGAAACTTGGGCTATTTTGAATGAAAAAAATAATGATAAAGATGTCAAGCATAACTAATACATTCCTAAAAATATTTAGAAGTTTTATGAAATACCTAATCTAGGAAGGAAACTATTCAATACAATAGATACATATAAGCTACAAATTAAATCCAAGAGAACTAAAATATGAATATAAAATGAACCTTTGCCTATGAATGTAAAACAGTTGAAGCCAATCCCTAAGCCTAGAATGAACAAAGCTGATGATGAAAGCAAGTAACAGGGAGTCTTACTACAATCACAGAAATAAAACGTCTCTAAGAAAATAAAATTACTCAACTGTCTTTGCTGTGAAAGCATGTCATTCAAGGACCCTTTTAGCAGTCACCAAATGCAAATGCAAACGAAAAGCAGATAATGCCTGAGTCCAGCAAAAGCAAGTACAGTCTTCCCATCAAACAGGAAAAGAAACCTAAGCCTTTCACTTGTCCTTGATACAAAAACGTAATGGATTGTGAAAGAACTCAAATTCCAGAAAAAAAGATTCCATTCCAACCTGCATAAAGCTAAAAAAAACTTCATGTTACTTTGTTCTAAAATTAGCAACACACAGGTCCCTATACTAAAAACAATATATACGATCCCAGCTGAGGTGTCAGGGTAAAGTTCCCAGCACGTCAGCAGACTATCCCATAACGATTTCAGTTTTCCCTTATCGGCTTTTAGACAACATCCCAATTTTCCTCTACTGTTAATGTCACTTAAAAGGCTGAGAAAAATTTAGTTCAACAGATTCAAATTTCAATGTAGTTCCTAAGTACGTTACAGGTAACGATGCCACTGATTCTATATTTAGACTCTGGTATGGAACAAGGAGTGTTAGTTTTGTCTAAAATGGCACCATGTCACTCTTCAAAGCCTAACTGCAACAATCACCTAATCCTACATTAAAATGTCTTTAAGGTGTTACCTATAGCAAGTTAAAATTTTTTTCAGTGTCTTTTGTGAGTGTTTCTATTGATTGGCTGTGATGCTATAAATATAGACACAGTAAGTCACTCCCATCAGTCCTTTAAACATTCAGCATTGCAACTATCATAAGGTGGAATTCATTCTTCATCTGAACCAAAAAGCAAAGATGGTAAAACTTTTATTTTTTGAGACAAAGTCTCGCTCTGTCACCCAGGCTGGAGTGCAGTGGCACGATCTCGGCTAACTGCAACCTCCGCCTCCTAGGTTCAAGCAATTCTCGTGCCTTGGCCTCCCAAGTAGCGGGGATTACAGGCACCCGCCACCATGCCCAGCTAATTTTTTTTTCGTATTTTTAGTAGAGATGGGTTTTCACCACATTGGCCAGGCTGGTTTCAAACTCCTGACGACCTCAAATGATCCACCTGCCTCAGCCTCCCAAAGTGCTGGGATTACAGGAGTGAGCCACTGTGCCCAGTCTGGTAAAACTCTTTTTTTTTTTTTTTTGTGAGATGGACTCTCGCTCTGTTGCCAGGCTGGAGTGCAACAGTGCGATCTCGGCTCACTGCAACCTCCCCCTCCCGGGTTCAAGCGATTCTCCTGCCTCAGTCTCCTAAGTAGCTGGGACTACAGGCACGTGCCACCACGCCCAGCTAATTTTTGTATTTTTAGTACGGACGGGGTTTCACCATATTGGCCAGGATGGTCTCGATCTCTTGACCTAGTGATCCACCCACCTCGGCCTCCCAAAGTGCGGGATTACAGGTGTGAGCCACCGTGCCTGGCCAAAACTCTAATAATATGAACATTCTAAAGTGATATAATAGTACTTATAAAAATATATTGCCTCCTCAAAAGGAACTTAAGGCCTCCCAATAGACAGCATGTTGCTTATTTTCACAACATCCCAATAAAGAACTACTATTTAGCATTTATATGACACTTTAACTTGCAAAAGTGTTTTACAATTATTTTCATTAGTAGTCATGCATCACAACCACCCAACAAGCCAAAATGGTCCTGTTATCCTCATTTGACAGCTGAGAAACCTGATGTACTTTAAGACCAAGGTCATGTCAGTCTGCTTTTCTTATAGACCAAGGGCCTAACCCTTATAAAAAGTCTCATTTGCTCACCAGTTACCTGTATTGCTCATAAAAGTAGTTAAAGCAGCTTTTTGGAAATAGGAGTCCATCTAAAATAATCGTACAGGGCCGGGTGAGAGGTGGCTCATGCCTGTAATCCCAGCACTTTGGGAGGCTGAGGCAGGTGGATCACATGAGGTCAGGAATTGGAGATAAGCCTGGCCAACATGGTGAAACCCCATCTCTACAAAAAATACAAAAATTAGCTGGGCGTGGTGGCGCATGCCTATAATCCCAGCTACTCAGGAGGCTGAGGCAGGAGAATCGCTTGAACCTGACGGGGCAGAGGTTGCAGTGAGCCGAGATGGCACCATTGCACTCCAGCCTGGGCGATAGAGCAAGACTCCGTCTCAAAATAAATAAATAAATAAAATAAAATAATGGCACAAAAACACTGAAAGATACTAATTCAACAAAAATACATAGTCAGGCTGGGTGCGGTGGCTCACGCCTGTAATCCCAGCACTCTGGGAGGCCAAGGCGGGCAGATCACTTGAGGTCAGGAGTTTGAGATAGCCTGGCCAAACCCTGACTCCACTAAAAATATATATATATATTTTTTTGAGACAGAGTCTTGCTCTGTCGCCCAGGCTGGAGTGCAGTGGCATGATCTTGGCTCACTACAAGCTCTGCCTCCCGGGTTCACGCCATTCTCCTGCCTCAGCCTCCCAAGTAGCTGGGATTACAGGCGCCCGCCACCACGCTCGGTTAATTTTTTATATTTTTAGTAGAGAAGGGGTTTCACCATGTTAGCCAGGATGGTCTCGACATCCTGACCTCGTGATCCGCCCGCCTGGCAAAGACAAACACCACTCAAAAAAAAAAAAAAATATATATATATACACACACACACACATATATACACATATATATATACACATATGTATACATATACATGTATATATATATATATATATGAATATAAAATTAGCCAGGCGTGGTTCCACGCGCAGGTAGTCCCAGCTACTCAGGAGGCTGAGGCAGGAGAATCACTTGAACTCAGGCAGAGGTTGCATCGAGCCAAGATTGCGCCACTGCACTCCAGCCTGGGCAAAAGACCGAGACTCCATCTTGGGGGAAAAAAAAAACATATTCAACTGGAATACAAACAGGTAAGTACTTAGTTACAATGACACAGGAAGTTTTCAAAGAAACTAGGTGCCAAAACCTGTTACCAAACAAAAACAAAAAAAAGGATCAAATGTTTCTTCATCTTATTTTTCCCCCTCAATCCACTACAATTAGACTTATATTTCCACCACTCCAATGAACGGTTCTACTGGAAGTCACCAATAATCCCTAGGTCCCCAGGTTGTCAAATCCTGTGAGTACTTCTCTGTTACGTGACCTCTATATAGCATTCAACAGAGCTCACCACTCCATTCTATTTTTTTTTTTTTTTTTTGAGAAAGTGTCTAGCTCTGTCACACGGAGTGCAGTGGTGCAATTAGGCTGGAGTGCAGTGACACGATCACCGCTTACTGCAGCCTCAACCTCCCAGACTCAAGCAATTCTCCCACCTCAGCCTCCTGAATAGCTGGGACTGCCATAGGCATGTGCCACCACAGACAGCTAATTTTCTATTTTTTGTAGACACAGGGTCTTACTATGTTACCCAGGCTGACCACTCCCTTCTTGAAACAATTCTTTACTTGCCTTCTATAACATCACTTTCTGGGTTTTCCACCTATCTCACTAGCTATTCCTTCTCTTTCAAATTGCCCTTCTCTAGCCACAAACCATCCGTAGATGACCTCCTGATTATATTCCATAACTTCAAATTCTATCTATTTCAGCTCGGAATTCTCCTAGGAATGCCAAGCATTTCTATCCAACTGCCTGTCTAATTTCTCCATTTGGATACCTAACAAGTATCTCAAACTTGGCAGGACCAAAAGAGAATTTTTTTTTTTTTTTTGAGACGGAGTCTTACTCTGTTGCCCAGGCTGGAGTGCAGTGGCACAATCTCGGCTCACTACAAGCTCTGCCTCCCAGGTTCATGCCATTCTCCTGCCTCAGCCTCCCAAGTAGCTGGGACTACAGGCGCCCACCACCACGCCCAGCTAATTTTTTGTATTTTTAGTAGAGACAGGGTTTCACCGTGTTAGCCAGGATGGTCTCGATCTCCTGACCTTATGATCCACCCGCCTCGGCCTCCCAAAGTGCTGGGATTAAAGGCGTGAGCCACCGCACCCGGCCGAGAATTTTTTTTTTTTTTTTTTAATTTTAGACAAGTTATCACTCTGTTGCCAAGGCTGAAGTACAATGGCACAATCACAGCTCACTGCAACCTTCACCCCCTGAGCTCAAGCCATCCTCCCACCTCAGCTCCTCAAGTAGTTGGGACCACAGGCATGTACTACCACACCCGGCTAATTTTCTTATTTTTTGTAGACACAGGGTCTCTCTATCTTGCCGAGGCTGGTCTGAAACTCCTGGGCTCAGGCGATCCTCTTGTCTCAGACTCCCAAAGTGCTGGGTTACAGGCATGAGCCACCACTGTCCAAGAATTCTTGACAATTATATTCTGCTAGTCTTACCCATATCAATTAACAGCGTCAACCATTTACCTCCCTGGTTGCTCCAGTCAATAATATAGAAGTTACCCATGATTCCTTATTACCTCACTTCCAAAGGTGTAACAATTCCAAAGCAAGCCCTGTCAACTTCACTTCCAAAAGATATGCCAAATCTGTCCACCTTTCCACAGCTTTTATACCATCACCCCAGTCCAAGTTACCATAAAGTCTCATTTGATTCATGCAAAGAGCCTTGTTACTGGTCTCCTTGCTTCCTTCTACAACTCATTTCTTTTTGAGGTGGAGTTTCACTCTTGTTGCCCAGGCTGGATTGCAATGGCGTGATCTCAGCTCACCACAACCTGGGTTCAAGCAATTCTCCTGCCTCAGCCTTCCGAGTAGCTGGGATTACAGGCATGTGCCGCCACGCCCAGCTAATTTTGTATTTTTAGTAGAGACGGGGGTTTCTCCATGTTGGTCAGGCTGGTCTCGAACTCCTGACCTCGGTAATAAGCCCGCCTTGGCCTCCCAAAGTGCTGGGATTACAGGCGTGAGCCACTGCACCGCACTACAATCCATTTCTAACATAGCAACTCAACATTCTTTCTAGTCACAAATCAACTCATATCATACTCGTACTTAAAAACTTCAAAGGAGGCTGGGTGCACTGGCTCACACCTGAAATCCCAGCACTTTGGGAGGCCAAGGCAGGTGAATTGCCTGAGCTTAGCAGTTTGAGACCAGACTGGGCAACATGGTGAAATCTGGTCTCTACCAAAAATACAAAAAAATTAGCCGGACGTAGAGGTGTGCACCTATGGTCCCAGCTACTTGAGAGGCTGGGGTGGGAGGATCCCTTAGCCCGGTGGTGGAGGTTACGGGGAGCCAAGATTGCGCCACTGCACTCCAACCTAGGTAACAGAGTGAGATCCCATCTCAAAAACAAAAAAACACTCCAAAGGAAACAAAACACCTTACCCTAGCTTCCAAATCTCACTGTCACCTAGCCTCTGCCTCTGTCATCTCTTGTCATTTTCTCCCTCATTCACCGTATTCAAACACTGGCCTGATTTCTGTTCCTCCAACACACCACGCTCATTCCTCCTTAGGCGCTCTGCACTGTAATGTTTGATCTGCTGATCTTCATATACTCCTAGACCTTAAATGCCATATCCTTAAAGAGATATTCTCCCAATCTAAAGTAGCTATCCATTCATACTATCACATCCTCTATTTTTCTGTACAGTATTTATCATTAACTGATTTTTATTTATTTTATTTTTGAGATGGAGTCTCGCTCTGTCTCGCAGGCTGGAGTGCAGTGGCGTGATATTGGCTCACTGCAACCTCCGCCTCCCGGGTTCAAGAATTCTCCTGCCTCAGCCTCCCAAGTAGCTGGGATTACAGGCACCCACCACCATGCCCAGCTAATTTTTGTATAAAAGTAGAGATGGGGTTTTGTCATGTTGGCCAGGTTGGTCTTGAACTCCTGGCCTCAAGTGATCCGCCCACCTCGGCCTCACAAAGTGCTGGGATTACCGTGCCCGGTCATTAACTGTTTTTTTGTTGTTGTTGTTTTTTTGAGACTGAGTCTTGCTCTGTAGCCCAGGCTGGAGTGCAGTGGTAAGATCTGGGCTCCCTGCAACCTCTGCCTGCCGGTTCAAGCGATTCTCCTGCCTCAGCCTCCAGAGTAGCTGGGACTACAGGTTCATGCCACCACACCCAGCTAATTTTTGGT
This sequence comes from Hylobates moloch, assembly GCF_009828535.3. Lineage (NCBI taxonomy): Eukaryota > Metazoa > Chordata > Mammalia > Primates > Hylobatidae > Hylobates > Hylobates moloch. Next base: position 17,218,099 of record NW_026652285.1, on the reverse strand, counting down.
ATTTTTAGTAGAGACAGGGTTTCACCATGTTGGCCAGGCTGGTCTCGAACTCCAGACCTCAAGTGATCTGCCTGCCTCAGCCTCCCAAAGTGCTGGGTTTACAGGCATGAGCCACCCACGCCCGGCCATTAACTGATTTTTAAAAAGCTGTCTGTTGCTGGACACAGTGGCTCACGCCTGTAATCCCAACACTTTGGGAGGCCGAGGCCAGTGGATCACCTAAGGTCAGGAGTTCATGACTAGCCTGACTAACACAGTGAAACCTCATCTCTACTAAATACAAAAAAAAAACAGCCGGGCGTGGTGGTGCATGCTTGTAATCTGAGCTGCTTGAGAGGCTGAGACAGGAGAATTGCTTAAACCTGGGAGGCAGAGGTTGTGGTGAGCCAAGATGGCGCCATTGCACTCCAGCCTGGGCAACAAAAGTGGAACTCCGTCTCAAAAAAAAAAACAAACAAACAAACAAAAAAAAAACTGTTGTCTGCCCTCATTGGAATGTAAGCTCCATAACAGCAGGGACTTTGTCTATCTTGTTTTGTGTACCGCCAATGCTGAAAACATAGTAGAAACTCAATACATTTGGCAGGCTTAGTTGTTAGGTGCTGAAGTTAAAAAGGTGAAAGAGGGCCAGGCACTCACACCTGTAATCCCAGCACTTTGGGAGGCTGAGGTGGGAGGATCACTTGAGGCCAGGAGCTTGAGACCAGCATTGGCAATATAGCAAGACCTTGTCTTTGCCAAAAAAATTTTTTTTTCATTAGCCAGGCACAGTGGCTAGTGTCTATTGTCCTAGCTACTTGGGAGGCTGACACGAGAGGATCATTTAGGCCCAGGAGTTTGAGGTTGCAGTAAGCTATAACAGCACTACTATACTCTAGCCTGGTGGGGAATTAAACTCTGTCTCAAAAAAGAAAAAAAAATAGCCTGGACAACATACTGAGACCCCATCTCCACAATTTTAAAAATTAATTGGCACGCTGGCTTGCATCTGTAGTCCTAGCTACGTGGGAGGCTGAGGCAGGAGGATTGCTTGAGCCCAAGAGTTTAGAAGCTGCAGTGAGCTATGAGTGCCATGGCACTCCAAGCCTGGGCAACACAGTGAGATCTTGTCTATTAAAAAAAAAAAGAAAAAGTGAAAAAGGAATAATCCCTACCTACAAAAAGCTCACAATCCAGATGAGGAAACAGAATAGCAATTAAATAATAAATGTAAGGAACATGCATTCTATTTTATAGAATGAGATGTTGTCATTTAAACAATGTAAAAAATAATAATAAAGGTAATGTTAGCAGGATAGTAAAATGTCAGAGTAGCCCATCAGCAAGAGTGATTAATACTGCCTTGGGAACAGGGAAGACTTCACAGAAGAAATTAACTATGAGCTAAATCCTAAAGCTTAATTAGGAGAGTCTTGGTTATGTTTGTTCAGATAAGTGGTTATGTTTGTCTATTTTGGAAGAATGTTCTTGGAAGAAAAGAAAACAGCTTGAGCAAAAATATAATAAAGTGAGGAAGGAAGATGGAATCAAGCATCTGCTATGTATCAGGCACTAGGGTAATGAAGGGCCTTAAAGGGAAAGGGCATAAGTAGTCTTACAACTTAGGAAGATCACTCTTGTGGCCGGGCGCGGTGGCTCACGCTTGTAATCCCAGCACTTTGGGAGGCTGAGGCGGGCGGATCACGAGGTCAGGAGATCGAGACCACGGTGAAACCCCGTCTCTACTAAAAATACAAAAAATTAGCCGGGCGTGGTGGCGGGCGCCTGTAGTCCCAGCTACTCGGAGAGGCTGAGGCAGGAGAATGGCGTGAACCCGGGAGGCGGAGCTTGCAGTGAGCCGAGATCGCGCCACTGCACTCCAGCCTGGGTGACAGAGTGAGACTCCGTCTCAAAAAAAAAAAAAAAAAAAAAGATCACTCTTGTGGCAGTGTGGTGGATAGACCAGAGGGGTGATAAGCCTTGAGACATGCAGATTAGTGAGGAGGCTACTGTAACTGTCGAAGTAAGAAATAAAAAAGGTCTCATCCAAGAATTTGGCAATATGGTAGAAATGAAAAAAATGCAGATTTAGGAGACCTTCAAGGTTAAAAATCAGACCTGGGACCAACCAGATATGTCGGATAAGGGGTAACGAGAAATCAAGGTCAAATCCAAATTTTATTTTATTTATTTTTTTTTTTGAGACGGAGTTTCACTCTTGTTGCCCAGGCTGGAGCGCAATGGTGCGATCTCGGTTCACAGCAACCTCCGCCTCTCGGGTTCAAGTGATTCTCCTGCCGCAGCCTCCCGAGTAGCTAGGTAAGAGGGAAACCTTGTCTCAAAAAAACAAAGTGAGCTGGGCACAGTGGCTCACATCTGTAAGCCCAGCACTTTGGGAGGCTGAGGTGACCAGATCACTTGATCCCAGAAGTTCAAGATCAGCCTGGGCAACATGGCAAAACCCCATCTCTAAAAAAAAAAATACCCACAAAAAATTAGATAGGCGTGGTGGCGCGCCATCTCTAGTGCCAGCTACTCAAGAGGCTTAGGTGGGAGGATCGCTTGAGCCCAGAGGCATAGGTTGCAGTGAACTGTGATTGTGCCACTGCACTCCAGCCTGATCTACAGAGAAGACTCTGTCACAAAAAAAAAAACACACAACTGCATTTCTAAGTCAAATAAATTCAAAAGGATTTAAATTTTCTAGACTTTTCACTTTTAATTATGTAAAATGTATTAAAAAAGAAAATTAAGCTAAAAATTCAAATGTATTTAGGGAATTACATTTCTGGAATTAGTCTTTAAAGTCTCCCTTCTCCGCCCCAGACAAAAATAACACCCTTTTAGTGTTCAGTTCTAAGAGTTCTCATAAATGCATAGTTGTGTAACCACAACTACAATCAAAATACGGAACAGTCATGTCACCCCCAAAAAATTTCCTCATACTACCTCTTTGCAGTCAACTCTCTACTTTTTTTTTTTTTTATTGAAACAGAGTCTCGCTCTATCACCAGGCTGGAGTGCAGTGTGGCGCCATCTCGGCTCACTGCAACCTCCGACTCCCAGGTTCAAGCGATTGTCCTGCCTCAGCGTCCCGAGTAGCTGGGACTTCAGGTGCGTGCCCCACCATGCCCGGCTAATTTTTGTATTTTTAGTAGAGACGGGATTTCACTACATTGGCCAGGCTGATCTCGAACTCCTGACCTCGAGATCTGCCCGCCTTGGCCTCCCAAAGTGCTGGGATTACAGGCATGAGCCATCACGCTTGGCCACCCTCTCTCTACTCTTTTTTTTTTTTTTTTTTTTGGAGATGGAGTTTAGCTCTTGTTGCCTCGGCTGGAGTGCTATGGCGCCATCTCGGCTCACCGCAACCTCCGCCTCCTGGGTTCAAGCTGCGCCACCACACCCAGCTAATTTTGTATTTTTAGTAGAGACAGGGTTTCTCCATGTTAGTCAGGCTGGTCTCAAACTCCCGACCTCAGGTGATCCACCCCAACTCGGCCTCCCAAAGTGCTGGGATTACAGGCATAAGCCACTGCGCCCGGCCCACTCTCTCTCTAGTCTTATCCCCAGGCAATCACTGATCTGCTCCCCACTGTCCTTATAGTTGAGTTTTCCCCAGAACATCATACACATGCAATCGTACAGACCATAGCCTTTTGAGTTTTGTTTCTTTCACTAAGCATAATACCAATGAGTTTCATTCATGTTATTGCATATATGAACAGTTCCTTTTTATTGCTGAGTAGTATTCCATTGTGTAGATGTATCAGTTTGTTTATCCATTCCCCAGCTGAGAGTCACTCAGGTTGTTTCCAGTTTGTGGTGACTATAAATAAAGCTGCTGTAAACAGTCACATGTAAGTTTTTTTGTGAACACAGATTTTTATTTCACTTGGATACTTAGGTCATTTTTATTTTTATTTATTTTTTTTTTTGAGAACGAGTCTCGCTCTGTCGCCCAAGCTGGAGTTGGAGTGCAGTGGCGCGATCTCGGCTCACTGCAACCTCCGCCTCCCAGGTTCAAGCGATTCTCCTGTCTCGCCCTCCCGAGTAGCTGGGACTACAGGCGCATGCCACCACACCCGGCTGATTGTTTTTTATTTTTAGTAGAGACAGGGTTTCACCATGTTAGCCAGGATGGTCTCCATCTCCTGACCTCGTGATCCGCCTGCCTCGGCCTCCCAAAGTGCTGGGATTACAGGCGTGAGCCACCGCATCTGGACTTTTTTTTTGAGAGTGTGTCTTGCTCTATTGCCCAGGCTGGAGTGCAGTGTTGTGATCTCGGCTCACTGCAACCTCCACCTCCGAAGTTCAAGAGATTCTCCTGCCTCAGCCTCCCAAGTAGCTGGGACTACAGGTACAAGCCACCATGCCTGGCTAATTTTTTGTATTTTTAGTAGAGATGAGGTTTCACTGTGTTAACCAGGATGGTCTCAATCTCCTGACCTCGTGATCCACCCATTCGGCCTCCCAAAGAGCTGGGATTACAGACATAAGCCACTTCGCCCAGCCTCTTTATACATTCTTTTTTTTTTTTTTTTTTTTTTTTTTGAGAGCGTGTCTCACTCTGTTGCCCAGGCTGGAGTGCAGTGGCGCGATCTTGGCTCACCACAAGCTCCGCCTCTCAGGTTTACGCCATTCTCCTACCTCGGCCTCCCGAGTAGCTGGGACTACAGGCGCCCACAACCACGCCCGGCTAATTTTTTGTTTTTTAGTGGAGAAGCGGTTTCACCGTGTTAACCAGGATGGTCTCGATCTCTCGACCTCGTGATCCACCTGCCTCGGCCTCCCAAAGTGCTGGGATTACAGGTGTGAGCCACCACACCCGGCCTATACATTCTTAATATAAGCTGTATGTCTGCTACATAATTGGCAAACATTTCTCCCAGTGTGTTGCGTATATTTTCATCTACTTGATAGTCTTCTGCAAAGCAAAAGTTTTTAATTTTGATGAAACCCAATTTATCAATTTTTTATTTTATGGATCTTGCTTTTGGTGTCATATCTAAGAACTCTTTGCCTAACTCAATGTAATAAGGATTTCCTCTTATCTTCTTTTAAATCTCACAGTTTAGGCCGGGCATGGTGGCTAACACCTGTAGTCCCAGCACTGCGGAAGGCTGAGGTGAGCAGATGGCTTGAGCCCAGGAGTTTGAGACCAGCCTGGGCAACTTGGCAAAACCCCATCTCTATTAAATAAATAAATAAATAAAAATAAAATAATAAAAAATATTTTATAATTTTACAAATTACATTTAGGTGTAATTGTTGAGATGACTATTCTTTCTCCACTGAATTGCCTTTGCACCTCGGTCAAATATCAATAGCCATACTTAATAGTGTGAACGTTTCTTTTTTTTTTTTTTTTTGAGACAGAGTCTCGCTCTGTCACCTTGGCTGGAGTGTAGTGGAATGGTCTCGGCCACTGCAACCTCTGCCTCCTGGGTTCAAGTGATTCTCCTGCCTCAGCCTCCTGAGTAGCTGGGACTACAGGTGCCCACCACCACGCCCCACTAATTTTTGTAGTTTTAGTAGAGACGGGGTTTCACCATGTTGGCCAAGCTGGTCTCAAACTCCTGACCTCAAGTGATCCCCCACCTCGACCTCCCAAAGTGCTGGGATTACAGGCATAAGTCACCGTGCCCGGCCTGAATCTATGTCTGAACCTCTGTTCTGTTCATTGATCTATGTATCTATCCTTCTGCCAATACCACACTGTCTTGATCACTGTAGCTCTTTATTAAGTCTTGAAATCAGATAGTATGAGTCTTCCAACTCTGTTGTCCTTTTTCAAAATTGTTTTGGCTATTTTAGTCCCTTTGCCTTTCCATATAAATTTTAGAATTAGCTTGTCAAAGACTTTTTTTTTGATACAGGGTCTCAGTCCCCCAGGCTGGAGTGCAGTGATGTGATCTTGGTTCACTGCAACCTCCGCCTTCTGGGCTCAAGCAATCCTATTGCCTCAGCCTCCAAAAGTACCTGGGATTACAGGTATGAGCAACTATGCCCGGCTAATTTTTGTATTTTTTTGTAGTGATGGGATTTCACCATGTTTCCCAGGCTGGTCTCGAACCCTGGGACCTCCTAGGCTCAAGCGATACACCCACCTCTGCCTCCGAAAGTGCTGAGATTATAGGCATGAACCACCATGCCTGACCATGTCAAAGACTTTTTAAACTTTCCCACAAAGTGTCTACTTTTAAGTAGGGGTTAGCTTCCTAGATTTACTTAAGGAAAAAAACAATGCTGGGCCGGGTGCGGTGGCTCACGCCTGTAATCCCAGCACTTTGGGAGGCCGAGGAGGGCAGATCACAAGGTGAGGAGATCGAGACCATCCCGTCTCAACTAAAAATACAAAAAAATTAGCCAGGCGTGGTGGCGGGCGCCTGTAGCCCCAGCAACTCAGGAGGCTGAGGCAGAAGAAAGGCATGAACCTGGGAGGCGGAGCTGGCAGTGAGCCAAGATCACGCCACTGCATTCCAGCCTGGGCAACACACAAAGACTCCATCTCAAAAAAAATAAAAATAAAAATAGGCCGGGCGCGGTGGCTCACGCTTGTAATCCCAGCACTTTGGGAGGCCGAGGTGGGCGGATCACGAGGTCAGGAGATCGAGACCACAGTGAAACCCCATCTCTACTAAAAAACACAAAAAATTAGCCGGGCGCGGTGGCGGGCGCCTGTAGTCCCAGCTACTCGGAGAGGCTGAGGCAGGAGAATGGCGTGAACCTGGGAGGCAGAGCTTGCAGTGAGCCGAGATTGCACCACTGCACTCCAGCCTGGGCGACAGAGCGAGACTCCGTCTCAAAAAAATAAAAATAAAAAAAAATAAAGAAAAAAATGGAGGTATTAGGAGGATTAGAAATCTAATATCTATTTTTCAAGATTCTAAATTTTTACTTGCACAGCTATTCTGAGATTTCCTGCAGTTGTCCAGAAGAAAAGAAAAATGTTTTATTTAAAGATATGTATTATTGTTTAGTACAACAGAGTTAAAAACCCATTTTTCATAAAAGACAAGCTATAGGCCGGGTGCGGTGGCTCACGCCTGTAATCCCAGCACTTTGGGAGGCCGAGACGGGCGGATCACGAGGTCAGGAGATCGAGACCACCCTGGCTAACACAATGAAAACCCGTCTCTACTAAAAATACAAAAAAATTAGCTGGGCATGGTTGCGGGCGCCTGTAGTCCCAGCTACTCGGGAGACTGAGGCAGGAGAATGGCGTGAACCCGGGAGGCGGAGCTTGCAGTGAGCCGAGATCCCGCTACTGCACTCCAGCCTGGGCAACAGAGCAAGACTCCATCTCAAAAAAAAAAAAAATTTTTTTTAAATAAGTAAATAAATAAATAAAAGACAAGCTATTCATTCCAAACAGTGAAAATGAAATATTAAGCTTCTTGCACTTCACAAACAATGGTCCCTCTGCTGCCAATGATCTTCCTCTGACTCTTCACCTAAATCGTACGCATCCTTCAGGTCTTACTTTGGACAATCCTCCATGCACAAGCCTTCCTTGATTCTCCCCAAATATGGGTTAAGGGTTAACATATTTCCATTACACTCTAAAGACCTCTATCATCACTCTTAACTCTATGATTGAGAGTTAACTTGTTTCTTCCATCAGGACATAAACTCTGGGTGGGTATGACGGAGAAAACACTAAATATTTACATTTTAGCTCTTAGTAGAGACAGAGAAATACGTAAGTCTTTGTTCTGAATGACCAATTGCTTTGAATAATAGCAAGAAGGGGGAGAAGTTGAAAATAGGATGTCCTACCTTGCAAACAAGCTACAAAAAGAATCCTCCAAAAAAGTGGAAAGTGATACCAGTTAAAAAAGAAAGGTTGGGCACAGTGGCTCACACCTAAAATCCTAGCACTTTGGGAGGCTGAGCCAGGAGGATCACTTGAGGCCAGGATTTTGAGACCACCCTGAGCAACACAGTTAAGACTTTGTCTCTACTAAAAAAAAAAAAAAAAAAAAAAAAAAAAAAGGAAAGGGGCCGGGCATGGTGACTCAGGCCTGTAATCCCAGCACTTTGGGAGGCTGAGGCAGGCGGATCACAAGGTCAGGAGTTCGAGACCTGGTGAAACCCAGTCTCAACTAAAAATACAAAAAATTGGCTGGGCACGGTGGCTCACACCTGTAATCCCAGCACTTTGGGAGGCTGAGGCAGGCAGATCACGAGGTCAGGAGATTGAGACCATCCTGGCTAACAGTGAAACCCCGTCTCTACTAAAAATACAAAAAATTAGCTGGGCGAGGTGGCAGATGCCTGTAGTCCCAGCTACTCAGGAGACTGAGGCAGAAGAATGGCATGAACCCTGGGGGGCGGAGCCTGCAGTGAGCCAAGATCGCGCCACTGCACTCCAGCTTGGGCGACAGCGAGACTCTGTCTCAAAAAAAAAAAAAAAAAAAAAATACAAAAAATTAGCCGGGCATGGTGGCGCACGCCTGTTATCTCAGTATTTTGGGAGGCCGAAGCAGGTGCATCACCTGAGGTCAGGAGTTCGAGACTACCCCGGCCAACATGGTGAAACCCCGTCTCTACTATAAATACAAAAATTAGCTAGGTGTGGTGGTGTGCGCCTGTAGTCCTAGCTACTTGGGAGAGGCAGGAGAATTGCTTGAACCCAGGAGACTGAGGTTGCAGTCAGCCGAGATCGTGCCACTGTACTCCAGCCTGGGCAACAGAGTGAGACTTTGTCTCAAAAAAAAAAAAAAAAAAAAAGAAGTTCACAGAAAAAAAAAATTGAAAACTAAGGAAAAGGACTAGCACTGTACTATGAAGTAGTAGTTATCATGCCACATTCCTGCAAGGCTAATCTCTCAAAAAGATATGAATGAACAACATATAAAGCAACTGAAGCTTGGACTCACAGAGTCATCAAACTGACTTTAACTACTAATATACTAATGACTACTAAATCTGTTATCTCCCTTCTGAACCTTTCTACTCAAGACCTATGTATATATCCAGAAGCCTATTGGATTTCCCAGATACCTCAAATCCTATATACCAAAATCAAACTTATTTCCCTCAAATGTAATACCCTCTTTTGTATTCCGTAACTTGGTTAATGACATCACATTCCACTTAGTTGTCCACGCCAACAATTTCAACTCCATCTTTGACAATTCCTTCTTCTTTACCCATCCCCCAATATAAAGTCAATGAGATTCTTTTAGTTACTCTCCTAAAAAGTTCTTCAATCTGTCTACAATTCCACCGTGACTACTGTGCCTGATATCTTCAATCTTTCAAGTCATCACACCATTCTCCCAACCAACTAGTCTCCCTACAATCAATTGTGCCTTTTAAAATCTAACTTCTCGGCCGGGC
>NW_026652285.1:17208142-17208762 GCF_009828535.3 Hylobates moloch | reverse complement strand
AGACCACAGTGAAACCCCGTCTCTACTAAAAATACAAAAAATTAGCCAGGCGTGGTGGCGGGCGCCTGTAGTCCCACCTACTCAGAGAGGCTGAGGCAGGAGAATGGCGTGAACCTGGGAGGCGGAGCTTGCAGTGAGCCGAGATCGCGCCACTGCACTCCAGCCTGGGTGCCTGGGTGACAGAGCGAGACTCTGTCTCAAAAAGAAATAAAAAAATAAAAAATTAAAAAAAAAAATGGAAGGCTGAGACGGGTGGATCACAAGGTTAGCAGATCGAGACCATCCTGGCTAACACAGTGAAACCCCATCTCTACTAAAAACACAAAAAACTGGCTGGGCGCGGTGGCTCACGCTTGTAATCCCAGCACTTTGGGAGGCCGAGGCGGGCGGATCACGAGGTCAGGAGATCGAGACCACGGTGAAACCCCATCTCTACTAAAAATACAAAAAAATTAGCCGGGCGTGGTGGCGGGCGCCTGTAGTCCCAGCTACTCGGAGAGGCTGAGGCAGGAGAATGGCGTGAACCCGGGAGGCGTAGCTTGCAGTGAGCCGAGATTGCGCCACTGCACTCCAGCCTGGGCGACAGATCGAGACTCCGTCTCAAAAAAAAAAAAAAAAAA
>NW_026652285.1:17175732-17181710 GCF_009828535.3 Hylobates moloch | reverse complement strand
CCAGCTACTCAGGAGGTTGAGGCAGGAGAATTGCTTGAACCTGGGAGGCAGAGGTTGCAGTGAGCTGAGATGGCACCACTGCATTCCAGCCTGGGTGACAGAGTCAGACTCTGTCTCAGAAAAAAACAAAAAACAAACCTGAAGTCAATAATAGTTTGAATGAGAAGGGAGGGCAGGCTCCTGACATCACAGGTAGCCTCTCTCTCACTTCCCAGTCATAATCTTTTCTCCTGGGGTCTGGGTATCTCACTTTCCTGATTTTAGATTCTACTTGACACACCTGGCATTATCAGTCCTGGTAAACAGAAGAGGTAATGGCAGTGGAATTGGGGTGGATTGGTGGGGAGGTACTGAAAGAGGGTGGGGAGATTCCATTATAGGGGCTGGAAAACCCCTTTACCATACGACATCCCTCATCAGAAATGCCTTAGTCATAAGACCTTTCCTGACTGATGTATGTCTGTCCCTCAGGCACCACCTGGAGCTCTCTTTGTTGGAAGATCCATGGAAGAGCGTGGAATCTGCTGATCTTGGTTAGGTTCAGGATGGGAACCTTAAGCCCAGTTTACAGGGGTCATGGCCTTTCATTCCTTGGTAGTTTGGGGGGCTAAAGCCAAGCTCATACCATGGAAGTTTTTGTCAGGGAAGGAAGAAGAGTGACCATTTCCTTTTCCTTCTTCCTGCCTTGCCATCTTCCAGTTGTGGTTCTTGTGGATGTCTCAGACAAGTGGACACGGAACCAGCTCAGCCCCCAGTTGCTCAGGTGCTTGACCAAGTTCTCCCAGATCCCTAGTGTCCTGGTCATGAACAAGGTGAGCACTACCCACCTGAGGAAGGGGTCTACTTCCCTCCAAGTCTCCTATCTCTGACCACACACCCTTTGCCCATCCCCCATGTCCAGGTGGATTGTCTGAAGCAGAAGTCAGTTCTCCTGGAGCTCACGGCAGCCCTCACTGAAGGTGTGGTCAATGGCAAAAAGCTCAACATGAGGCAGGCCTTCCACTCACACCCTGGCACCCATTGCCCCAGCCCAGCAGTTAAGGACCCAGACACACAATCTGTGGGAAACCCTCAGAGGACTGGCTGGCCCCACTTCAAGGAGATCTTCATGTTGTCAGCCCTAAGCCAGGAGGATGTGAAAACACTAAAGGTCAGTTAGTCTTGGCCGTAGCCTGGCCCTTGGTTTCTACCATATGAAGACAGCCCTCAAATTTCCTCCTGGAAGCAAAACTGAGGAGAAAAGTCCTGGTTGGGATTAAGATGCCCATCTATTCCCTCTGTTCCCACAGCAATACCTCCTGACACAGGCCCAGCCAGGGCCCTGGGAGTACCATAGTGCAGTCCTCACTAGCCAGACACCAGAAGAGATCTGCGCCAACATTATCCGAGAGAAGCTCCTAGAGCACCTGCCCCAGGAGGTGCCTTACAACGTACAGCAGGTATAGAGTGAAGGGTTCTGGGGGCTCTCTACCAGACACACACCTCTAACCAGGTGTATGACTGACTAATCATTTGTCTCCCTGTACAGAAGACGGCAGTGTGGGAGGAAGGACCAGGTGGGGAGCTGGTTATCCAACAGAAGCTTCTGGTGCCCAAAGAATCTTATATGGTAAGTGAGACTAGGCTCAGAGGAGAGATCAAGACTATGTTAGGCAGGAGTTCTTCCCCCAGCTTGGAGCCCTGAGAGCGGGACCATGTCCTTCTCTCTTTTTTTCTTCTTCTTTTCTTTTTTTTTGAGACAGTCTCGCTCTGTCACCCAGGCTGGAGTGCAGTGGTGTGATCACAGCTCACTGCAGCCTTGGCTTCCCATGTTCAAGCAATCCTCCCGCCTCAGCCCCTCGAGGAGCTGGGACCAGCTGATTTTTTTATTTTATTTTGAGACAAAGTCTCACTCTGTCATCCAGGCTGGAGTGCAGTGGTGCGATCTCTGCTCACTGCAACCTCCGCCTCCCGGGCTAATGTGATTCTCCTGCCTCAGCCTCCCGAGAAGCTGGGATTACAGGTGCCCACCACCAAGCCCAGCTAATTTTTGTATTTTTAGTAGAGACGGGGTTTCACCATGTTGGCCAGGCTGGCTTCGAACTCTTGACCTCAAATTGTCCGCCCACCTCAGCCTCCCAAAGTGCCACCTGACCATCCGCTAATTTAAAAAAATTTTTTTGTAGAGAAGTGGTTTCACCATGTTGCCCAGGCTGGTCTCAAACTCCTAGGCTCAAGCAGTCCACCCACCTTGGCCTCCGACACTGCTGGGATTAATATGCGTGAGCCACCACACCTAACCCTCTCTTTTTTTTTATTTTTTTATTTTTTTTGAGCCAGGGTCTTGCTCTGTCACTCAGGCTGGGGTGCAGAGGTGCGATCTCAGCTCACTGCTACCTCTGCCTCCCGGGTTCAAGTGATTCTCCTGCCTCAGCCTCCCGAGTAGCTGAGATTACAGGTGCCTGCCACCATGCCCAGCTAATTTTTTGTATTTTTAGTAGAGACAGGGTTTCATCATGTTGGCCAGGCTGGTCTCGAACTCCTGACCTTAGGTGATCTGCCCACCTCGGCCTTCCAAAGTGCTGGGATTACGGGCATGAGCCGCTGCGCCCGGCCACCCTCTCTTTTTTTTAAAGAGGAGTCGCACTGTTACCCAGGCTGGACTCAAACTCCTGTGCTCAAAGGATCTTCTCACCTTAGCCCCCTGAGTAGCTGGGACTACAGGCATGTGCCATCATTCCTGGCTTCCTTCTCTTTCACATACCCTCAGAAACTCCTGATTGGTCCAAAGGGCCACGTGATCTCCCAGATAGCACAGGAGGCAGGCCGTGACCTCATGGATATCTTCCTCTGTGATGTTGACATCCACCTCTCTGTGAAGCTCCTCAAGTGACCACCCTCTACTGACCCTCCCAGGGCATTCCAGCTCAAGCTGCTGGCGGGAACTGACCAGATCTGTCCTTGGCTGGGGACCCTCCAGGCACTGGTGAGAGACATGAACACTGACTGGCCGCTAGCTGGCCTGGCCCTACTGAGTCTGCACAGTCCCTGCCCAGCTGTGTCTTCTGTTGGAAGAAGGAACCTGCCTTAGCTCAGTTTCCAAGTGGTTCCTCTGCCTGGGACCACAGCTACAAAGGTGTAGCTAAGAAGATGGCCCATTGGTGGGAGCAATGTCACCCTGCCTGCAGCTAGTTATGGGCCCAGAGTTTCTCCCTGAGTCGCTGTTGCTAGCAGGGAGATTTCTCTTCCCACCCTCACTTCCTTCACCTTGAACTTGGATAAGAACTCGTGTCTCCTGAGTGAGGTAGCGCCTCCCATCTGCTCCCCAATTCTTGATCTCTCCCACCCCATCCCTCTCCCCAGTCTTGGATACTAATAAAATATAAGCATTCTGGTTCTCATCTTTATTCCTTTTATTTGTTTATTTTTATTTTTTAATATTAGGGACTGAGTCTCACTATGTTGCCTAGGCTGGTCTCAAACTCCTCGGCTCAAGAAATGCTCCTGCCTTGGCCTCTGAAAGTGGTGGGATTACAGGCATGAGCCACTGTGCCTGGCTTATCTTTATTTCTTTACAGCAGGAAAGGGAAAATATCTATTCCCTCCCCTACCCCCCATCCCACGCCCCCACCCCTGCCTTGTTTGAGCTGGAGTCTCCCTTCCAGTAGTCTGTTCCAGGGTCCTGAGTTCTCTTCCTGGCACGTTTTCTGGGTATAGCAAGAGAACCGTTACCATTACTAAACTCAGTAATGGTAACGGTTTCCTTGCCATTCCCAAGTGCCCTGGCAGTCAGTAGATTGTGACAGGCTGAGCAGAGAGCTTCTTGGGCTTGTAGCATCTCTCCTGTCCTCCTTGTCAGGCTCCAGAGCTGGGGGTGCCCGGACTAGTACATCATCTATACTGTAGTGTCTCATCGCAAACTTACAGTATATGATGATATCCCAGCCAGGGCCCCACTGGGGGCACAGGAAGCATGGCTTGAAAAGCACTGTGGGGGGCTGGGGGCAGAACAGGACAGGTCAGGGCTGGACACACACAGCTCCCTGCTCTACGCCTCCCTCCCAGGCCAGCGTCTCCTTGATTCTGTGGTCAGGCAAAGCCCAGGTGGGTTATGGGAAGGGGACTGGAGCTAGGGTCTGTTGAGATCTCACAGGGACCCAGGGCCAGTGTTAAACAAGCCAGAGATGGCGTAATGATGCAGAAGGTTCCCTTTGGTCAGACCAACAAGCAGACAGGCAGACAGGCAGACAGACCCAGAGAAGGTGCACTTACCTGGAGCTGGAACTGCAGACTGAGGAGGCCTTTGGATGTGGGGAGGATCTGTCCCTTCCTCTTCCTCGAACTGCTTGCCTTTTAACGTACCAGTCCCTCCCCTGGGTGGGGCACTTTTCCTGGCCCTGCCTCTTAACCCTTGCCCTGCTAGAGTCCATGAAACAAGGGTCACTGGCCCCTTTCCCTAGAAGGCCTTTTCTCACATACTCTCTCATGGACCACATTAACCCTGAGATTCACCCTTCACTCCCATCTCCAAGAAGCTCGTCATCTCTGCTGGGCTGGGAAGGAGAAAGAACAGCCTCATCCCATCCACCAACATTTAATTGCTGGTCAGATCCCTAGTGGAAGGTTTTTCGTTTTGGCTTTTTTTGTTTTTATTTTTGTTTTGCAGTGGTGGTGGGCAATGTTAGTTGAATCTCTCTATATAGGGCAGGAAGGGTCCTGGCAACTGGATCTCCAGAATCTGTCTGGCAGCCGAGCTCACACTACCCGTTAGCCTAAATTTCTATTCCCAGCCCCTGCCCCTGTGCTTATGATGAGCCCAAGGAGGCCAGACCTAGGCAGGCAGAGAGACTCTGCCTAGCACTGCCATGGCAAGGTCCTTTTGGGGGTTGCTCTACTAGGAGATTTGAGAGCAACTGAATCCCCAGCTCTTGTGGATCTGCTCTTCAAAGCTCAAGGCACTTCCAGTGAGAGCCTAGCGCTGTTTGGTTCTTTGCCTCTGGGGTAGAGGAGAGGCTCCTCAAAGCAAGGCCTCTGCTGTTTAGAATCCCCATGCTGGGGGACACGCCCTTCCCTCTTCCCTATCCTAGACAATCTGGTCTGTATGCTGGAAGGCAGTTATACCCTTCCTCCGCAGGGCAGACTAGACCAGGATGGAAGTGGAGGAAGAGACCCAACCTTTTCTGGGTCCTGTGGAGGTGTTCTATTTCCTGAGGCCACAGCACGCTGGCACATGCCCTACCCTCTGCTTAGCATGGTCTTCCCGCCTTTCTTGTCTAGTTAGCTCCTAGGCCCTCTTCAGAGCTCTTTTTTTTTCTTCCTTTTTTTTGAGACAATTTAACTCTGTCACCCAGGTTGGAGTGCAGTTGTGTCATCACGGCTCACTGCAGACCCCCTGGGCTCAGGTGATCCTACCACCTCAGCCTCCCAAGTAGCTGGGACTACAGGTGTGCACCACCACACCTGGCTAATTTTTGTATTTTTAGTGGAGACGGGGTTTCTCCATGTTGTCTAGGCTGCTCTCAAACTCCTGGGCTCAAGTGATCCACCCACATGGGCTCCCAGAGTGCTGGGATTACAGGCGTGAGCCACCGCACCAGCCTCCCTCTTCACATCTCTAAGTGTTACTTCTGCAGTCTTCCCAGACTATTTAAATCTCCCTGATAGGCCGGGCGCAGTGGCTCAAGCCTGTGATCCCAGCGCTTTTGGAGGCCGAGGTGGGCGGATCATGAGGTCAGGAGATCGAGACCATCCTGGCTAACATGGTGAAACCCCGTCTCTACTAAAAATACAAAAAATTAGCTGGGCGTGTTGGCGGGTGCCTGTAGTCCCAGCTACTCGGGAGGCTGAAGCAGGAGAATGGCGTGAACCCGGGAGGTGGAGCTTGCAGTGAGCCGAGATCGCGCCACTGCACTCCAGCCTGGGGGACAGAGCAAGACTCCGTCTCAAAAAAACAATGAATTGACTGATACTCTCAGAGAATCGCCTTTAAGATTGTTAAC